>NW_005054326.1:3125362-3182036 GCF_000277835.1 Geospiza fortis | reverse complement strand
AAAGAGACCAAAATCCCACTGGAGAAATGGGTGCTGAGTAGCATGTGCCCAGCATTTGGGCTCAAATTGTGTTTAACCCACTGAAGAAGATAAACTCTTCCTTTTGACTTTTTGGGAAAAATTAGTGGCAGATTGACTTTCAGCTGCTGCCTTGAAAAACAGCAAGGGCTTGGTGGAGTCGCCCCTGTTCCAGGCAAATATCACACAAGGGTTACAAGAGCAAAGTGGCTGACAGATGCACTTCCAAACACACCTAACCTGCTGTTTCCTAGAGCACATCCACATGGAAGCAGGAAGCAGACTTCCAGAACATGAAAGGAAGATTTGCTTTCTTATCTCGTTGTATTCTAATGTGACTTGAGGCAAACAAAACACAGCCACAGGCTTTGTTATTTTAATTATTTTGTGCAGCCAGTACAAAGCAGTATCACATTGTATGGTTAAACATAACTCTTGCTGGCCTGAAAAATCTGCACATAATTCCAGAAATTGCACAGAATTCAGGAAATATTTTTCCTAATGACAGCTTTGTTCAGACCTACCTCTGTCACATCATGGGATAAGAGATCCACAGGGAATACTCACCTGGCATTGAAGAGCTGTGTCAGTTCTGCACAGATCTGCAGATCACTTGGCTGGGACTGAACTAACTGGGTGTATAAATAACTGTATTTTATGACAGGCACTGAAATTAGGGTTCTGTGCAAAGCAAGTGGGAGTCCTCCTAGAAGCCTGGATTTATCCTATGTACTTAACTCTCTTTGATGCTTTTTAGATGAGATAGCAATGAAATACAGTGATACTCACTGAATAGCTGGAGGAGGAGGAGGAGAACAGTTTGTGCCTTGACAGGCTGAAGTGTTATAAAGTATTTTTTGCAGCTATTGAGAGTTACAGTCTTTCATGTATTAGTTATGGGTCAACTAGAGTTTAGTTTCAGTAAAGATGGAGGAAGATGGGTGCTGAGTGGAGAAAAACTGAAAAAAGCTAGGTGAAAATTTGATTTTTTAAAATGTGAGAAAATTCAAATTAATCTGAGATCTGCAAAGGAAAGATTAAATTCTGCCAGCGCCAGTCCTAGAAATAATCCCCTGTTAATGTACCAAACCAGTCATATGAGCTAAATTTTACTTGCAGACTCTTTCCTCAGATGTGTTCCCACCCTTCCAGTATTTCTTTTTAAATATTATTTCCACTAAAAAGGTTAAAACACATTTGGCTATTCTGATTACGCATACATGATGGCGTGATCCATTTTGATGATGTTTTTCAATATTCATGACAGAGAGTCCCACCCTTTAGGCTGAAACTCCCTTTGATTTCAGGTGAGGATTTTTGCCTAATGATCAAGCCCTGGGGCGTTTGGCTCATCAGTTGCTACGTAATCAGCTAAGAAAAATTTAAATTGATAAAAAGCAGGAATAATGGCACAGATTGCTGGCAGAACAAATACATTTCAGGCTGTATATGTAAGAAAAAGCACTCTCACAAAAAAAAAAGAAAAGAAAAAAAAAACACGCAAGTAGAAATGAGGTGTGCTACTGTGTTATACATTTACAATAGAAGACTCAAGGAAGGATTCAGACAACATTGTCAAGGGTCAGACCAACCCAGCAATTGTTTCAAGTTGCTGAGAGCAGTTGTTGAGAGAAAATTGCTGAGAAAAACAGGGAATAAACTGCCACAATTCTATGAGATTGAGAGCTCCAAGAGTTTGTGTCCATGCAGGAGTTGTAGAATCATAGAAGGGTTTGGGCTGGCAGGGACCTTAAAGCCCATCCCACCCCCTGCCATGGGCAGGCATCTTCCACTATCCCAGGTTGCTCCAAGCCCCATCCAACCTGGCCTTGGCCATTTTCAGGGCTTCTCTGGGTAACCTGTGCCAGAGCCTCAGCACCCTCACAGGGAAGAATTTCTTCCTAATATCCAACCTAAACCTGCTCTCTGTCAGTGTGAAGCCATTCTCCCTTGTCCTGTCACTCCAGGCCCTTGTCAAGAGTCTCTCTCCATTTTTTTGGTAGGCTCGCTTCAACACAGGAAGGCCACAATTGGGTGATCCCAAAGATTCTCTTCTCCAGGCTGAACAATCCCAATTCCTTCAGCCCTTCCTCCCAGCAGAGCTGCTCCATCCCTCTGATCCCCTTGGTGTCCCTGCTCTGGCCTGGCTCCAGCAGTTCCCTGTCCTTCCTGTGCTGGGATCCCAGGGCTGGGATCTGCAGCTCTACAGGGAGGGCTCAGCAAAGCAGGGCAGAGGGGCAGGGTCCTGCTTTTTCTGATGCATCCCAGGACAGGATTGGCTTTTCTGGGCTGCAAGTGCTGCCTTGTGTCCAGCCCCTCCTACACCAGCACCCCAAGGAAGTCACGCAGATGTAGCACAGAGCTCTGAAATCAGAAAGGTGCTTGGAAACCTGCAGCCCAATGTTGGTGGCCACCTGAAGGCACCCACTGCTGTCACACTGATGCCACGTGGGCTTAAGGAGAGGCCACTAGGGACACCACTGTGGTGGTGCTTCACACACAATGGACCACTCAAGATAGTCAGAGCTGTAGACCAGGTGACCCAAACCTGGCCAGTGGAACCCTGTGGAAAAAACTCTGTGATGTTCCCAAGGTTTGAGGAGAAAGGAGCACTCTGAAAGCATTTTGTAAGGCACCATTAACTCATCAAAGTGCCTGAAGCCCCTCCTCTGGGGAAAATACACATCTTGTATATCTCACATAATATTAGAGATTGGTTCCCGCTTTTGTAATAAATTGTTTTCTATCCAAATGCTGGACAAAAAGCATCCAGTCTCTGAGGCTGTTTTCAGGTGCCTTTTAGCCATCAATGTTCCTGGTGTTTCTTTAGAGCATTTTCATTTTCTGAAAAGTATAAATGATGTCACTTATCGATTGCCAAACCTATTTCATAATTTCAATAACCTCCAGGGGACTGATTAAATCTGAAATACTTTGCCCTATTTTAAAGGAAGTCTAATTGTGTTTTTAAGTCAGCCTTGGAACACATGATTCTTTATTAACCTAATAAGCCTCCATTATCCCATTCCCAAAGTTCTATTCAAGCCCTGTATTTAGTGTAAAGTACCGTGCACTGGTTAATTAGAGCATATTATCTTGGATGAAAATGCTGAATCTTATTCTGCAGAGTCAGGGCTTGGAGAATTTGTTAATACTCTGCGTGTACCCAGCTTGGTTCTTATCTGAGCCCTGGCATGTGTTAGCAGGGCAATTACCCACTTGCAATAGCTGCCTGCTACTTGGCAGAGGGGAGTGCTGAACAGAGAGTTATTTCACCAAAGATAGGAAAGTGACTCATTTTGATTACTCAGTCATGTCCTCTGCTCCTTGTGCGTGCACAATGGGAAAGTCTGATGGAACCAGGGGAAAGAGGAGCAGCGTGTGCTGCAGTCACTTATTCACCACATCACTGTAGCAAAAGTAAAATAATAGAACAAGGCTGAGTAATAAAATATTTCACCTCCCCACATTTAGAATCAGAATTTAAAGGGAAATGACAAGTTAAAGACATCAAGGAGCAAAGGATGGCGATAACTCAATTTCATTTTTTTTTACCACAATTTCCAGTTTGCTTAGCCTTTTGGTCTCTGTGTTCATGTTGCAAAAAGGAGAAGTGTTCTCATCCAAACAGCACCCTGCTTTAAATTAGTGTAGTACATTTTACATGAAAAGTGCATTTACAAAATTCACTCTTCCTAATCTGGTCTGGGAAGATTGAGTAGACAGATTGAGTAGACAGTATGTGTCAGGCAGCATTTCTAAAGCCTCCTCCTGACTTGGTGACCCCATTCCCGTATTTAAGTGATCCAGGCCTGTGGAAGTCTCCTGAGACTCACAGACTCCAAAATCTGCTCTTACAAACATATTCCATCATTTAAAAGTTTTTTTTTTCATGAAACAGCTCACTAACTATGCCCATTTTCCGACTGAAAAAAATATTATTAAATTAAAAAATTTGCAGCACTAAAAACTATACTGCTAAGAAGCCAGAATAAGCCATGTGCCCCTACAAGAATCTCTTCAGGTTGATGGTCTGTTCCATAACACATTATTATGCATTTTCCATGCTAATTAATTTAGTAATGGTCCCATAATCTAATGCAACCTTGTTTCAAAAATTGGAAATCTGTTTTCATGAAGGGTTTCATGACATCCCTGCTAGGTTTAGCCTAACGGTGTCATTTGAAAAACATGAAGATTTGTGGTTGTAAATCTGACAATGGCCCATTAGTGTAGCAGCAGCATTTAAAACACATCATACAGTAGATAATTTTAATCACTAGAACAGAATAATAAACTTTTTTCCCCTTCCTGATTTTTAATATAAAATCATCTTTATTATCTCTTGTGACATCAGCAGAAGGACGTCCAGTAAAACAGCAAGTTTCAAAGCCATAAAGTAAAAACCTCCAAATGGTTTTCTAGAACTTTCTGAAATTAAACACTTAAAAAAACCCCAAAATACAAATAACACTAATAAAACCAACAAACACATCACACTCAACACTGATTTACTGGGAAAGCCCTCTCAGACAGGGACCACACTGCTAACAGACACTTCTTGACTTTTCACCAACACTCTGTGGCTCTCCTAAAACCTTCTCCAGTGACCTTCATGCCTCGCACTGCTGAGACTGCTCTCCTCACTGAATCCCAACCTCTGATCACTGTTTCAATGAGCTTTTAAGTTTACATGGCTTTAAATATCCTTTTAATACCCTTCCTTTATCTAAACACTAGTTCTCAGTGGAAAACTATAATGGTTGTCTGCCAATGAGAATATTAAGACATGATTTCCATAAAAACAATGCATAAAATTTTGCCCAAATGGATATGTTTGAACCCTTTAGAATGCAATAACTTCAATAATTCTATTTTTTTGTTCCACAAAAATTATTTCCCCATTTTTCAGCCATCTCTAATTTTAACAATAACTTGCAGGTGTTTCCTGTTAAGTTGGTAGTAACTGTGTCCTGGGATAATAAAACTCTTTGGGTTTGGCCCGTTTATCATATTTAAATTATAACTTAAAGGTGCATCCTGTTTACAAGGTAATAATTGTATATGGGACTAAACAAACTCTTCTGGAACCAGTCCAATCTATTGTGTTATGCTGGGCTTGAAGAAACCTTGGATAATGCCATAGGTAGTAAAAGTTGACTCTCCCCTCTTAGCAAAAATTGGGGAAAAGATAAAGGAAAAAGGTTGGTGTGTTGCCTAAATTAGGAAATTAACTTTGAAAAAATAAAGAGCCCCAAAAATGAGCAATCAAATAATCTTAAACCTTAGCTGATGGCCAGACAGTGAGAACACACCCATGTGAATTCCTCAGGGTGGACGTCAGCACAAGATGTAAATGCAGCCCTGCACCCCCTGCTCTGTCTCCCAGGTCCTTCCAGGGATCTTCTGCCCCTCTCTGGCTGTGTTCCCTGGGCTCTGGGGCACCACTGCCCCATTCCAAGGCCACTGGCCACAGCCTCCCATATCCCTCCTTGCTCTGTGCCATGGCTTGGATTTTAAATCATGCCCCTTTTTGTCAGGAGGGAAGACCCAGAAGGTTCAAAAAATCCCCAAACCCCAGAGAGGGAGATCAGCTCTTGAACTCACAAGTTGTCCTCTGTTGGACAGCTGCCTTACAGTGAGATTTGGGGTCTGATGCAGAGCTCTCCACCCTGCCCAAATCCCTTCACTGATGATCCCCAATTTCCAGCCCCTGCCCCAGTGCCAGCCTGGTGCTCTCCACCTCCGTGGTGTAACGGCCTGCAGAACCTAGTGCAGTGGGACAACAGTCACTCCTTTGTTGAGGTCAGGACTTTGGGGGCTGGGGAAGGAAGCTGGGTTGTCCTGTGTGCAGAGGAAAGTAGCAACTGCAGTGTGAAGCACAGAGAGACACCAGCACTCAAAAAAGCCACTCGAAAAATAAACTCCAGAAGCCATCAGTGCCTTTGCTCACATTGTAGCTTGGCTCCAGTGCTTCACTGTTATTTCTTAACAGCAAAATAGGCCCCAAACATTTTTCCTTAGTTCCCTGTCCTTCCCTTTTTTTTTCTTTTTTTTTTTCTTTTTTTTTTTTTTTTTTTGCTACATACTGCACAGTATGAGTAATTCAAGGAGGGAATAAAGGCTGGCATTGTATAGCACACTTTCTCATGCACACACAAACCTCCTTCCAGCTTACTGAAGGAATCAAAGGGTGGAGGGAGTGTCTCCAGCATTTCATGTAAATGACGTCTTTTTTTTTTCTCCACTTTTAATGCCACCATAAACTCAGTGTGATGAAGCATTGATGAATAATGAGCCCATGACACATCGTACTTTTAGAGCAGCTCATATATTTGGCACATGCCAAATGCCCCATCTGTGTCTTTTCTTTCTTTCCCCCCACCCCCGCAGCTCGAGCACAGGTTCACAAACACCTTTGCCATGAGGAAGAAATGCAGGTTTATTTTCACCCTGAGCAGCAGTGGCATCCCTCTCTTTAGGCTGCTGTGAGGCAGCTCATGCCATCCAAGCAGGCATCACACCCTCACCAAAGCCACTCTCCAGGCCAGTGGTCACCCTGAACTGGGAGCCTCCTGCAGGCTGGGTGCTTCTGTTCCTCCCTCATCTCCCACCAGGCATGGCACTGTCACCTTCCCTGGAGCAGTGTCAGTACAGCAAGCAAGATGTCCTTGTGAAAAAATGCAGCTTCTTATTCAGCAAGTGACTTGGAGGGAGTTGGGGGTGAACTTGCATTTTATTGAGGATCTGCTTTTCCTGCATTATCCTGGATTTCTTGGTAACAATTGGATTCCTGGATTTAAAACCACCTAGGACAGAACTCAATAAGTCCTAAGTCACCAAGTGTGACCCAGCTGTCAGAGGGGGACAGGGGACACTGTCATATGGGAAATGAAAAGCCTTGGTTGGTGGTGGATCTCCGGTGGCACAAGTGTTTCCATGCAACGTGCCAGTCCTAACCCTGCAGCAAGGTCCATCCTTTTGCCAGCTCTTTCCTACAAAAGGGAAGGTGAGGGATGCTGTCCTGGCACAGACACGCTGCAGACCTCAGCCTTACCTTCTGATCCTGCCTCCTGAGGATTTGTGTTCCACTGGAAATGTGGATTGCACCAGGTGGGAATGCCCAGAATGGGGAGACAGAAGAGAATTTAACAGTGCTGGAGGCACAGCATGGGAGATGTTTCCCCAGGAAAGGAGGAGGCTGGACAAAATCAGCAATTTTCAAGTTTGGCCAAAGAGCCCATCATGTTATCTGGCAAGGTCTGATTTCTTAATCATCATCTTAATCATCACTCCTGTGAGAGTACCAGGAGCATAAAGTTTTGTCTTATAAAAATCCTCTCTAATGTCTAGACCAGTGTACAAACAGTTTTCATTTCTCATTTGCCTTTATCATTTTGCCTACATTGAGATATGGGACAAAATTTTATTTTAAGCTTATTTTTTTCCAATAATTTTTTTCAAAGTTTTCAAATATGTAAAAGAACTCATGTCTGCTCTCCTGAAAGGTGCATAATTTCTTTAATGGAGGCTTTCAAATCAATATAAGGGAACAGAGCATAAGGAAACTACTTGAATCTTTATTGCTTTGAAAAACATGTAAACATAGTTTTAAACCAACCACTTTTTCCCCCATTGTTGCCAAAAATCCTATAATGCTTTCCACGTGGCTGTTTAAGCTGTAAGGGGTGACATCAGACACCCAGGCTGCCATGGAGAACATAAGGAAACTTGGGTATTGCTGACAAACCATGGGCAGTTCCTTCATTTCCAAAGTTATCAGGACCACACATGGCACAAGCACAAATTAATGCCATTTCTCAACTTGATTATGCTCATTTCCCTGGGTGACAATCTCTCCTGGATGAGATAAGCCCAGTGTTCCTGCTTGGAGCTGCTCCTGTCACTCAATTCAGCAAACTGGGTCAATCAAACCACTTTATTTCTCTCCTCCCCCCATCCAAAAAAAAAAAAAGGAAAAAAATTTTTAAAAAAAGGGAAAAAAAAAGTAAAAAGAAATGGCAATTTTCTCCATTTCATAACAAAGCTCCAGAAGTTGCATGACCCCATTTCTGTCATCAGAACTGTTTCTTTTTTTTCACTCTTCTACAGGCAGGCTGCAGGGAGGATTTGAAATAAGGAACTAAATGAGTTTCCTGAAATTGGCTTTTCGTGGCAGAGTTACGGGAACCACGTTGATTGAAACTAAGTCCTTGGGGAATTCATTTCTTCTGGCAAAAAATAACAGTTCCTGAAACTTTTATCAGTCTTTTCACACCAATAATTTATATTTTAGAACTTATTTTAAGATGAAGCTGTTTCTGAGGCTAATTATTTGCTTCTAGAAAGAGATAAAGCTAAAAGCATGCTGATAATCTGCTTCTAATCTCTCTGTACCAACCTCCTTTAGCCCCATACAAATCTTCTGGTCAATGATAAATTTGGCAGCTCTGTTTTCAGCATTGGCTCAAACTCAGCTGATCTGAATGCTCTTTTTAAATAAAAACAAAAGCAGCTCCTCCTTTACGAAATACATGGCCACTGTTCACTCCAAGCTGCAACTGGTTAGGCTGAAAAAGGGTTAAATCTGAGTTTTCCATGGCTGCATTGAGTGCTCCTATAATATTTTGCCTCCTTGATTTTAAGTCAGCCACATGCCAACTGCTGAAACTACAATGCAGTCAGTGTCTGGATCTCTGACAAAGATCAGGCTTTCATCCCTGTTATTTGTGTTACTCCTCAGAGTTTTTTAATGGTTTTTAGTAGAGAAAAATAACAGTCATGGCTTGGAAGTGCTTCAGAATGACCCAGCACTTACCATGGTGCAGCCCTTTCAGGGATGCTTTGGGATCCAGGTCCTGGCTGCTGCTCCACGGGGATCTATGTCTTTTCAGGCAGGTTTCCAGTGACTGGCACAGGAAATATAATAATCTGTAATAATGAGGAGCAAAATTCTACATTCACCCCAGAGACTGGGGCTTGATACTTTCAGAGAAGCTGCAGTCAAGTGGAAAGAAACATTCATTTGATCACATCAGCCAGATCATGTGAGATTTCAGGTCAGCATGGTGACAGGACAGTCACACCACTCCATGTCACCTGCCAAAGGAGTTGTCCTTGTTCATCACGGACATCGGGCTTTGCCTGGATCCAAATCCACACCACAACAGTTGCTTCTCCACTTTTTTCCTTAAAATCTCTTTCTGCAAGAGGCTCCTTCAAGAGCTGTCTTGAAGTCTGAGAGAGCATGCAGAGAGGTTTTTGTCTCCTTGTGCTCCACCTCTGCATCTCTCCATGTCCTAAACACTTTAAATAAGGGTGACCTTGAACTTCTTGCTCACATGGGACATGTTACCACTGCACATCCAAGTAACAGTTTTTCCATCTTTGAGTATCCTTTTCCTTTGCCTTTAGCCATCATTCTCTGCTGGACAGCATCTTGGATGTTTCTTTCCTTAGAAAAGTGTCTGCTAAAAGTCACTCTTTGCCCACAGCTACCTGACATCATACAGGGCATCACACAAAAGCCTACTTTTCCTCATATTGGCAGTTTGGCAAGGAAACACATTGGATAGCTGATAGAGGATCCTTCTGTAGGGGTGACAGAAGTGGCCTCAGAACTTACCACAGGCCTCTGGTTTATGATGTAAACTTCACATTTTCCCAGAAGATGAAGGAATTTGCACACATGGTGAACTTGCCGTTGTCATTTGTGTAAAGATTTGAAGATGAATTAGCAACTGTCTGATCCAAAGTCCACTGAAGCCAGGAAAGGCCATAAAGAATCAAAGACAATAAAGATACAAAAGAGTACTGACAGCCAAGATATTATTTTCCTTTTTTTTTTTTTTTTTGCTTAATAAAAAACCGTTCAATCAACTCTTTCATTCATGCTCTGCAGAATACATATAAAAATATCATGACACATTTTTCTTCCTCGACAAAAACAGCCTAACAGAATAACATGAAATCATCAGTATCAATCAATCCATTAACTTCATAGCCATGTTATGCAAAGAAATCACAGGTGCAGAGGGAGGGACTGGGCTTCTGATGGGCAAAATAAGAATTAGCTGCTCCCAACTGTCCAGTGTATCATGAACTTACTTGGATTTAACATATTCCTCTGCCCCTACATGAGCCGTACTCTGACCACAACCCAGACAAGATTATCAGGCAGCCACCAGCAGGCAAGAGCAAGGGGTATTTACCCAACAGGAGGTACAGCAGTCCCCCTTCCTGCTTCCTCCAGCACTGAATCCAGTCTTCTGTCCAGAAACCTTGCTCAGCTGAAAAATAAATCAATTTTAGTCGTTTGCCTGAGATAAGATTGCAAGTCTTTTAGCCAAGCCAGGGCTCCTGCTGCAGAGCAGCCCCCAGGGGAATGCAGCTATTGCAGATTACTGGTGCAGGACATGCACAGGGGGAGGACACACATGCTTACATCCCTCCAGGAAATCCCAGGGAGAGAGATGGAGTCCTGCCCTCAACCCTGTCCCAAGGGTTTAGCACTCCTCCAGAGCCTGACAAATAGATGGCCTTTGTCTGATGCCCCCGAGGGCAAATGCAAGCTAATAAAAACTGGAGTCCACACAGATAACATATAATTGTAACTGGGTTTTAGGCAATGGTCTTCCAGGCTATCTCATTATTCTCTTTGAACAGGCTTTGAATTACGCTTTTGCAATTTTAGATAAAAGTGAACCAGTGGTTTTGCAGCATTAGCAAACTGAGTTAGATTGAACTGTTAGAATTAATGGGTACTTTGATTTCATCTTTTCTCTTTAACCTTGAAACCAGCAATCAGGCAGCAAAATCATTTTCCCCTGCTCACTTTTTCTTCATTCGGTCATCTTTCTCTATTCTGCCCTCTCAGGCAGTTGCTTCTGGTTTGTTTGACTTTGGCCAGGCTTTATTTCCAATTCACTGGTGCTCTCTGGAACACCAGTGCCTGCATCACAACATTTTCACATTTTCAGTATTGAACTGCGACTATTTGTAACCAGGACAAAGTAAAATCTTTCTGTTGGTGGTGGTGACCCAACCAGTTCTTCTGGCTGTGCTTTTTTTTTTTTTTTTTTTGCTCTTATTGAGTGTTGTGGAGTCTGAATTAATCATAACAATCATAACAAACTCCACTTAACTTTTGTTGGAGTGGCTTATACAGAGCAGAAAAACTCTCTGAGGAGCTCTCCTACATGCTCTCCTTTAGCATCAAGTAGACATGGTGCCCCCAAACAAGCCCAAATCAGCTATTCCCAGCCATGAGCCTCTGACAGCCCTGAAATTAACTTATTCTTGTCTTATACATAAAACTAACTAGCACACAAGTCCTTAGCTGATGTGGCTGTTCAAGGCACCTCTGGGTAATGCAACCAGACTCATCCATCATTCCTAAATTTCCACTGTAAAGGCCCCAGATCTCCTGGTGGAGGGGAAGAACCCTCACATCCCCACCAGACCTGCCTTGGAGGCCTAACACAGACAACTGGAATGTGCTTGCAGTCTGATGCCAACAACACTGCAAATAAAACATGTGCAATAAATACCCAGCTGATATGTACAACAGCCTTATCTGTTGAGCAGAGTGTAGCAGCTAAATGTGCCCTCTCATTTATTCATTTATTCCCCACAGGCTAGGCCACCTCCCAGACTTCCCTCTGCTTGGGACCAGAGAAGCCACACAAATGATAACAAGTGGCAGAAGTTACCACAAGAGAATAACATCCCACAATCCCTCCTCTTTTCATTTTTCCTCCACAATATTTATTTGGGGGTGGAAAAAAAAGTGTTTTCACAGGATTTACAATCCACAAAGCCATAAAGACTTGTAGAAGAAAAAAAGAAATCTCAGGTGCTACTTAAGAAATTCCTCATTTCTAAATCTCAGTGGATTAAAGTTTCTGCCCTAATGACCCGTGTGAGTGCTTTTGTGTAAAACTTTGAATAACTTTATTGATTACATTCTGTATAGCACAAGTCTCTGGACTCTTATTCTTGTTTTTCTCTTCTAAAAATCTCCTATAAAGACATACAGTACCAGAATGGATTAGTGCATTAGCCCTTGCCTTTGCAGACTTACTTGCAATCCAGAAAGGATTTGGATGAAGGGAGTCTTACCAAGCAGGATCACACTTCTTAGTGGAAAATATTTCCATACTGAAAAAAATGGGAAATGTAACATTTAGCACAATTCAACCTGTTTGATAGCCTTTTCTGTGCTGAGGCACAGGGGTGGCTACAGGAACAGCACCACCAGGCAGCACTGGGGTGCCTCAACAGGGCTGTCTCAGAGCTAGGATAGTTTTCATAAAGAGCTTTCTCAGAAGAAGATAAAAGAAAGCCCTTGGTGAAGCTGAATGGGAGAGTCCAGCTGGCATAACACAAGCTACAGGTGAAAAATGAGGTTTATTGGCAGAATGTTTGGGTCTGACTGAAAGAGCAGCACAGTGCCCACAGTTTTCTCTTTCCTCTGACAGGGTCTCCATAACCATTTTCCTCCTGGTGTTTTCCAACACAAGGCTCTTTCACACAAGAAAACAGATGACAAGGTGAACACAGGTTTTAGTTTTAAAATGACCTACAGGGCCTTCAGTCTGTTTTTAGAAAGGAAACAGGATTTCTGTCTAAAACCAGACTCTCCACCCTCTCTTTCTACCCTCCCTTGTCCTTTCCACCTGTTTAGATGTTTTCACAGTGGGATAACACATTCATTCCCTCCAGACCGGGGCTCAGCTGTTAGGAATGGAAAATAAAACCCAAGTTTGCAGAGTATTTTTAGCCCAGGGAAAATAAAGCGGTTGCAAATCCCGTCCACCCAGCAGCTCCTCTAGCTTGTGCAGATCCCTGCCCAGAAAGAAAGGAAACCACAGGGCCAGGCTGAGCCCACTGGTTTTATACCCGTGCCAAGTAGTGACTCACCCAACAATCCCACCCTTCTTTTTCTGCCTGGGTGAAGGTGCCCTCCCCAGAGGTCACATCAGCTGGGCCCTGCCATGGCTGTGGCACTGCTGCTGTCACTGCCACAGGGGCGCTCAGCCCGTGGCTCTCACCCTCAGCAGAGATCATCTCTTGGTGACTGGCTCACCACCAGGCTGCAGATGGGTCTCCTGTTTCCCTCTGATCTCCCCAGCCTCGAGGGACCGGCCTTCTGAGAAAAGGCAGCACGAAAGGGGATACAACACTAAACAGATGACACATATTTTAGATCCACCTAATGGCAGATCCTGCTTTCCAGGCTCCCCAAGTGCCATTTGTCTTTAACAAATGGCCACACCGGCTGTGGGGATGATATTTTAAAAATGTCTTTGAAAGGGCTGACTTGCCTCTAATGGCATCTGCAGCGTGTGTGCTCCTGACAGTTGTCCTCTGTGCTGTCAGGCTGCTTCTACTGCAGGTAAAAGCAAAGTATTCTGAAATAGAAACTGTAAACTGACAAGGAAATGTGTGTAGAAAAAGCATGTCCTGAATGGAAGAGGTGGTTTTAAGAACCAAAGAGAGGAGGATCTAGAACACACTATCATCTATGGCTAGGGCTGAGCATCCTTGGACTGTGAGCTGTAAATTGAGTTTATGCTGAAGTTGTAGCAAAGCAGTGATTTCTTCACTGCTACACTGACTGTGCAGCATCTTGTATGCAACAGAAGCACTGGATGCTGGCAAAATTGTTCAAACATTGCTGAGAGGATGATATAAATTCTGAAATACCCGTTATGCAAATTTTTTCAGTTTTCCACCTCTGTCTTGGAAAAATCTGGAGATTTGGTACAACTCCCTGGGTCATTCTCCTGTGCACATCTCAGACAGGCCCCTGTAAAGCAGCAAAAGGCATCCTAGCTCAGCTCTGCAGCCTGTGCCCAGGGATCCTGTTTTTAACATGAAACACAACAGGCCCAGCTCAGTTCCCACTCATCCTATTGCACCTCCCAGCACAGAAGTGTTTCCATATCCATTTCCACGTCCATCCATGTGTGACCAGGTGCCAGGGCTGGCCCTAGGGGCTGGGAGCAGGGACATCCCCAGGTGCTCCCAGTGCCTTGGACACAGTGCACACACCAAAATGCTGGAGCAGTGTGTGCACACCAGGTCTCACAAGGACCAGACTTATTATGAAGGCATCACAAACAGCTCAGACATATCCTCCTGTCCAAGAAATCCTGGAAAGAAATATGGCAACTCCTTTGGGAACCATTCAACTCTGCTCCATCTCCATTTACTTAGTCATCAGCAGCACGCTGCTGTGGGCTCTCTTAGCTGTGGGAGTATTCCCAACAGACCTCCTTAAAAAGCACTTTCTATTTAAGACCAAAAAACAGCTGCTGATAATGCTGCCTTAATCTGGCCATTTTGCTGCTGGCTTCTATAGATTCCACATTTTTCCTATCCAGCCAGCACAAGAAGCAGTTTAGCATCCATTGCCTGGGATTTCTGGGAATGCTCAGCACTGACCTCACTGTAACCAACACCGAGTGTGCTTTGTTTTCCTCTTCCTTTTATTCTTGAAAAGATGGAGCACCCACAAGTAGCAGATCATCTGCAAAGTTAAGGCACAGTTTTTCCAGTAGCTGACACACTGCTCCATGAATGCTGGCTATTTACAGCAAATGTAATCCCAGTTTATCTTCTGCAAAATCTTTAGCACGTTATTTCTGGGAGCTCAAGTTATAACTGCTGTGATTTGTGACCGTACAATTTAAGGAAACTGTTCTATTATTCCATCCACTTTAGACACTTGGAGGAAAAACATCTTCCTGAAGCTTTTAGTCCTGTTACAGGGAAGTGAGTAATATATGCCTGGTATTGCCTATTAGCAAGTATTTTAACCCTCCCCAGGTCTGGCAATATTGCTGCTGGTATATAGCATAAATTCCTTGGGAATTTGGCTTTTTTTTTTTCTTTTAGTAGATCTCAGCTGAGGCACCCCCACCAACCTAACCAGCTTTACCCACCATGGATGCAGGGTGTCAGTGAAGACCCATCAAGACAACTCCATTTCAGAACTCCCAGCCTCTCCTTGGAGATCACCAGAAGAAAAAAAGATTTTAAGAACAATGAAAACATCAACAACACGAGCCAGATTTTTTAAATGGAAGAATCTTTGTTTACCAAAAGAGATCTTTCGGTTTTAAGCAAGGATTCTCTTAAATGATGGCTTTCAGGCTTCTTCCCAATTCTAGGGACCCAGGGGGGGCAGTGTCCACTGAAGACTACGCCACAGCAAATTCAAGCACACAAGGCCAAAACAAGAAGTCCTGTTTTTCTCCTTTTAAGCTCCAGAGAGGCCAATAAGAAATCCACAGACCTCAAGTGATTCTGCCAACCACAGCAGAAAATATCTACTGTGGAGTAACATTAGCAAAAGGCTGCCTACAGGTCATGAGTTTCTTCAAGAGTGACTTTTTTCCCAGATGGTCTTTTCGAGCAGTCTCACAAAATCTTTGGTACAATTTCCTGCTATTTGCAGGATGTAAGGCAAAAAAAAAAAAAAAAAAAAAGGGCATTTTAGTCAAGGCACACATAGCCAAAGCCCCCTATTCAGAGTCTAGCTCAACTGAAATTGTTATTAAACTGGTAGTGACAGGAGCAGACTCCAGCAGACACCCAAGTGCTTCTGAAAAGTCCAGTTTCCATGACAGGGAAACTGGAGAAGCAGTAAATTTTGTCATTTCTGACAACAGGAGCACTCTGGGTGCTGGCTGGAGCTTGGGTGTTGCATTTTTGCTACACAACATGAGGATCCACTTTAGAGATAAGCACAAACAACCTCCATACATCTCTTCAGCAAGATGTGCACTTCAAAACTTATTTACAGCTGCTCAAAGTCTCATCTTCCAAATGCTCTCAAAAGAAGTTGATAGGCTCCTGAGGTGTGACTTGGATGTCAAAAATAGTATTTGGAGGAGTCTCAGTTGTTCTCTGAGGGAGAACAGATTTTTTTTCTGACTGACCCTACGTAGATGATGGAATCAGAGGACTAAAAGGGGACTTTTGCTTTCTCAGAAGCTGGGCAGCGGTTGCCTTGCCTTGCACTAACAGCTTCTGGCTACCTGGTCCCACATGTGAGCAGGTGAATAATTGACAGATGGTTTTCTTTATGCAGCTAAGTAATAACTTTCAACATTATGTCAGGAGAGATTAGGAAGGGGGGAAAAAACACACTAAAGAAAGCTGGGGCTTAAACTTGTTACCCAGTGCCAACCAGGGCCAGGGGTGCCCAAAGGTGCTCGTTAGAGAGGGTGTTTACAGGTGAGCCATTATCGGGTACTGGTATAAAATACTGCCCTGGAAAAGCACTTTTAATAAGCTCCAGCTGCCTGGGAAATGAAAAGCAAAAATCCTGCAGCAAACAGTCGATCTGAAAAACAACCAGTAGTAGGGCTGAAACAAAGGAGCTGAGCTTGAAAAAGCAGAGCTGTGGCTGAGTCAAGCTGCAGTTTGGAAAGGCTATCAGATGGATGTTTGCCTAGCTTTGCTTTTATGCAGAGATTTGCTCCTGCCAGCACAAGGAGCTGCTGAGACCACAGCCTGTATTCTTTCGCCTTTGTATCCTTACTTGTGCCCCCAGACTTTGCTGCCATGAGATCATAGGCTGTATTTCTGGGCTGGCTTAGAAAAATGCAACAGTTTGCAGAGGTGTAATAATGTGTTTTATTTCAAAACAGAGCTTAAAACAGAAATAGAAACACAAACAGTGAGGTCTGACAGACCTCCCCTCCCACTCCCAAAAGCTGGTTGTCTCCTGCTTCCCTTCCCAATTTTCTGTGGGTTCAGCTGGCAAAAAAAGTGGGGGTGATTAAACCTTTCTTTCTAAAGGTAAATGGGAAAAAGACCCCACTGGCTTCCCTCTGATGGCACAAAACCCCTGCAGGGCTGGTGACAGGCACCCATTGCCTCCATCCTCAGCTTGCAGAATAGCCCCCACCCTGTGCTAGACCTTTTTTAGTACAATAAAATATAAAAAAGCAAAATAAATGCAGCCTACCTGACCTCAACAGCTCCATCTTTTCACCTTGTGGAAGGAAAATCTGGATTGAGAAGCTTGAGATTGATTTCCTTGTTCATTTAAGGAGGACCCAAAGGGACAACCAGTGGCAGAAGAGGGCAGAGAGAGCCACACTGGCTTGAAGTGAACTGGTTTGGGTAGCAGAAGCAGCACAGCCCTGTACAGGATAATTCACTCCTGTTCTTTCCAGCCTAATGGAAGCAGAACATGCCTTCTCTGACATTTTCTTTTCAGGAGGCCTGGCACATCTGGCACTATCATAAGCTCAGGTGTCATCTGCTTTATGGCAGGATTCCAGTAAGTGTTGCCCATGGAGAGTGAAAATGCTTTCTTAGAATGCTTTCCCACGGCAGGGTAGGGATTTTGGCCCTTCATGCACCTTCATTTCCATTATTTTCCATGGCTGCATAAAAAATTTTAGACTAGAGGTGTGTTTAGTTTAGAGGGCCAGTGTTTAGTCAGAAAAGATGCTGGTGATCCTTCCCCATCTGAGAAAAAGGCTTTTTGTTATTCCCACAGAGTCCATTGGAGTAACAGACTTGCATCTTCCATCAAGGCTGATTAATGATGTTTTATTGTGGTTGTCCACCAGCAAATCATTAATGCAATTTCCATCCTATCACCCATAAACACAGCTTTTCAGTTGTTCATGACCCTCATGACCAAATTTCACTGGGTCAAAATTGACCCTTGTGTTTATTTTTGAGTATCAGGAAAACTGGCATGGCTTAGTTTGTGCTTCAAAAGGCAAACAAGCAAATACATAACTGGTCCCTAGATGCCAACAACAATACTGCATGTTTATTGTGATGGTTGGACATACAGGCAACAGATTTTGAGCCTACTGGTGAAATGCTAAAAGCAGATTAAGCATGCAGAAAACTGGTTGAGTAGCTTTGAAGTTGTGACAATAATCGTTTTCAAACGCAGTCAAAATTTCCATTACGTTTCTTGGCTTGGTCTCACTTCAGGAGGCTGGATCTTGCACACTTGGTAGAACTTGCTAATCAGTTTTTCTCTGTTTTATCTGAAGTGCTTTTCACTTTGGGGGCAATTGTGAAGCAAAATAGAAACAAGGAACAGCACAGTCCAAAGACATTTAAGGTAGCCAGGAACAGTGGAGGCAAGACTATCCTGAGACATGAGCAGAGCTGACTTTTTGTTTCCCTGTTTGTCTGCACCAAGGCTAAACAGTACTTTGTAAAATTCTCTCAGGACTTTTTAAGCTTGTCTAGTCTGTCACTCCTCAAGGTGACCCTCTCATTGTCAAACCCAACCTGATGGGAATTTTAGGTGCTTGCTGAATCTGTGCAATATGTTCCAGCTAATCATTTTTTTGAATATATCGCTAAAATTTCCGATGCCATTCACTCACTTTACATCTTTTCCCCCATTTTTCCCCTGGCAGCAGGAGCAGAGCTGGGACTGCCAGAAGTAGTGAGCCTTTTTGGGATTAAAAACACCCTTTACAGAGTGCAGAGAGCCAAGGGTAGTTTCCATGAATTTGACCTAAACTGAGTCCATCTGAGTTATTTCTTACTCCTGCCTCCTGCCCTATGTTTTCTTTCAGTAGCTGGGCATTCTCTTCCAGCCAAGGGGGGTAAAAAAAGAGGAAAACCTTCGAGTACATTTCCCTTTCCAGTGTGTAGGAGGGGAAGAGTGGAAGTGCCCAGGGGCAGCAGCACGTGGCCATGCAGACCCTCAGCTGATGATGTGATGGCACAGCTGATGATGTGGACAGAGAGGCAATCCCAGCCTCTCCTGAGCCCAAATGCTTCAAAAGCTCCCCCACAGCACCTCCCCAGACAGCCTGGCCAAAGGGCAGGTCAGGCTGAGACAGTTCATTCCCTTCTCCTTGATCTTTCCCTTCTCCTTGATCTCTCAGACTTCACAGGAAGTCTTTGAAGCAGTGCAAATAAGGGCAGGAGCTGCTGCCTGTAGGTTTAGATCCCCACAAATTACATCCATCTTTCACCCAGCCTGAGATGTTCTGCTGAACAATAGATGCAGATACTGGAGGCTCATTAAGGCCCTTTTCTCCAAGCCCCAGGCTGGAGCAAATCCAGGTTTTCAAAGGCTGGACATCATTTAGCCAATGTGCATCCTCCAGAGCATCTCTGAGGCAGACATTTAGCCTGTTGGCCTTAATATCCCTTGAAGATTTCAGACATATGATTCCTGCTCATTTTTCAAATGTGCTTCAGATTTAGTCTGAAGGGGAAAAAAATCTGAATTATTCCATTCTCCAGGAAAATGTTACAAAACTGGTTGCCCTTCCAGATCCATTTTATGTTTCTTTGCAGTTTTTGTTAAAAGTGGGAGAAACAGACTGTAAGAAAACAGGGCTGCATCTGATTTCCATTCATCTGAGAGGGTATGTTTCAAATGTTGCACAGCATTTTCTAACATAATTAATAGAACAAACTATTTTTTTTTCATTCATCTTAAGAATTTATTGCAAGTGCCAAGTGATAACTTGGACTTAGATTAGCCCTTCAGCATCAGAAAAGAAATTCAACAGTCTGGGTGGGACATTTTGAAGGTCAATTGAGATTAATAATATGTGATTTATAAATTGTGATTTATCCTCTGCAATTTAGGAACTGTGATTTACAATTTATTTACTGTGATTTTGCTGTGACTATTCCTTTATTTTGTACTTGGTTTTTGTCAGGTGTCTTCATCTTGTTCACTTTGAATTTAATACATGTCATGAAGCCATTTGTTTATTTGCAAAATTTGCTGAAAACCTCAAAGTTAAGTGGAAACAGCATAATGGTACTTATGAATTATGAAATTAGACCTTCAGAGCTCAGGCAATAGAAGTACTAAGTGAACTTAAAAGAAAATATCACTGGCCAGAAGTCTATGTACAAATCATGAACAAGATTTAAGATGCTAGGAACGTGCTTTCAGCTGTTTTATTTTTCATCATCATCTAATTACATAATTATGACAATGAGAAGATGCCATCAGCTCACATCTTAAGCAGCAGACCAAGAACTTAATGTTACAACTCACTTTATGGATTTTTTGACTAATCACACAAAGCAAAAAGCACATTGACAGTAGTTCCATCCAACCACTATAAGCACATGTACCTTTGGTTACAACAATGCCTGCTTATTTCAAATACAATACCTGCTTGTAAGCCTTAGAACACAATGCACAGAGCTCCATTATTAAGCTTAAAACTTCTTAATATTTTGCTAGATAAACTTTTCTGTAGCTTAGAGAGTTATTCCAGACAAGCATTAATACACAGACCATTGTTCTATTTGTCCTTACTTTTCTACATTTAAAATAATTTTTCTGCTGACCTATCTCATGGCTACTGCTTAGCTCACATCACAGTTCTGCTGCCTCTGAAGCTTGCCTTTTGCAGCTTTCCTAAAACCATCTAATTTTGTAGATTCTCACAGAAAACATGGCAAAAGCACAGCTGTCTGTGTGCTGAGTTTCAGTTCTGCAGCGCTTACCTGGAGCTGCACCAGCTGAGATGGCTTCAACCTGTGCCTGAGCTCCTGACTGCCTGTGCATTTCCTGACCAAGCAAAAAGTTGTTCTTGGGGCACTCTGGGAGATGGAAGAGGCGCCTTAAAAGATGTTCCAGCCCAGAGAGGTGCTTGCTGCAGCAGAGCTCACCTGGCCCTGCACTGCCTTGGCTGAGGTGGGAAGGAGCAGGGAGATGTTCAGGGACCACGGTGACTCCCAGGCAACAGGACAAGAGGACACAGCCCTAAGCTGCACCTGGAGAGGTTTAGGCTGGACATCAGGAGGAATCCCTTCACAGAAAGAATGATTGGGCATTGGAATGAGCTACCTGGGAGACTGTGGAGTCACCATGCCTGGAGGTATTGCAGAAAAGATGGGATGTGGCACTCAGTGGTGTCAGTGGGTGACAAAGTGGGGTCAGGTCATATGCTGGACTCAACGATCTCAAATGTCTTTTCCAACCCAGTTCATTCTGTTATTTCCAACCAGTTCATTCTGTTATTCTGTGATTCTGATTCTGCACTTGCTCCCAGGAGCAGCATCTCCTCACATCCCAGCCTCACCCCGCCCCTGAGGGACACGGGAGCAAACCCAGCCCCTCCACAGCCATGACACACACTCTAAATACAACAGCTACTCGTGGCATGAAACTTGTCTCCCTAAATGATTTTGTTTGGGTGTACAACACAGCACTGGCCAGGGTGCAACTGCTGCCAAGCCCTTGCCCTCCCCTTCCATCTCAGCCTCCAACCAAACTAATGCCAGCGCTGTTGGGAGCAGGATGTCATAGTGCAGCACACACATACACAGGATCCCTTCAGATTCTGGTTTATATCTGCAGTGAGAACCTTGGCAGCTGTAAAAATATATTTTGGTCTGGTCACTAAGCTAAAGATTTTTTTTTTCCTCTAATTTCATACACAGTTACTAAAAGAGTCAGGGCTTTTGGCAGTGACATTGCACAGTTCTGTCAGCTAATCCCTCCCCCCATACACAACTTTAAAAATGATTAATGAAAATCCACCCTGGCCTGTATGATTAATATATTTAAACAATTTGAAAATGGACATGCTTTTCATTGTTGTCTGCTTTACAATGGGACGCTTCATCAGAATGGAAGAAAGTGGAATGTTAACAGGGCCAGAACATTAATTATTTACATCTGAGCCCCCCAAGCTCAGTAACCAGCTACAAGCACGAGCATCTGGAAGTGACAAACAGATTTTTACAAGGCATTACACTGAATTTATCCCATCCTTGTGGCTGGATAGATCAGCATGTCCACAGAGCTCCTCAATTTTGGTTGGGCGCAGTGCTCTGCATTTACTGCCTGCACTTTGGGCAAGTGCTGCTGGGACAGCAAGTAGGGTTTGATCCTGGAGTCATCCCACAGGATCATCAATGTGGAAGAGACCTTCAAAATCACCTCTTCCAACCATTAACCAGCACCACCATTACCACCCCAAAGCTGTGTCCCCAGGTGCCACATCCAGACACCTCTCGTGAGTCCACCACCCCTCTGGGCACCTTATTCCAATGCCTGACCACTCTTTCAGTGCTTGACAACCCTTTCAGTGAGCAGCTTTTTCAATATCCAATCTACACCTCCCCTGGTGTTACCTCTTGTCCTGTCATTTGTAAGGGTCCATCTGCCTTAAAGAGGGAAAAGGATTTTTGTGCAGGAGTTAGCAGGGCTCATGGAAAGAGCTTTGCACTAGGGTCGAAGGGAGAAAGAGAGAAAACCAGACCTGCTAGAGATAAGCCAGGGCATGGCCACCATGATCTGAGGGGTCTTTTCCAACTTGAATGATTCTATTATTCTACAGTCAAAAAACCCAAAATTCTGCCCCTGACACCAGGGCTCAAAGCAAGGTATTGATCTGCAGGGTCCTCCTGTTTCTTGTCTCATTCCTTGCCCCCAGAAGGACAGAGAGGAGCATTATTTATGCTCCAGATCCCTCAACCAGTCATCCCAAGTCCCTGAAGTCTCTTGACTGACCTCAGACTTCTTGTAGGAACTTCATAGCTGTCCAGCTGGAATATCAGTAATGAACAGCAATCTGAGGGCTGCACAAGGCTGGGAAGATTTCTTTTCATTATCTCCACGTCTTTAACCTGGGTGCTGGGGAGACAGCAAACATCCCCATCAAGTGGGCCCAGTTTGCATAAAGGCCCTTCTGTTCCCTCATGAGCAGAGAGTCTCCCATGACCAATAACCAGCCTCTTTTCCCTTCTGGAAGCAGTTTTGAGGTGGGACATAGGCTGATACCTCCACAGGAGAGAACCACTGTCATTGTCACTGCTCAGTTCCACTGTCACCTGCTGTCCAAGGACACCTTGGGGTTGTCTCTGTCATCCAAGGGAGCAGGCAGGAGCACTTTGCAGCAACCCAATATTAGTGAAACCAAGCCTTCCCTCTGCAGCAGACACACACACAAATAAGCAGTTTTATCCTGTTACTTGAGTAGGAAATCACCAATTACCTTTGGGTTTGGGGACGTGTTAAGTGGGGCAGTCATGAAGGAGACTTGTCTGCTGTACTGGAGAGGGACTTGTCACCCTTGTCCCCTCTCCATTGAGTGTGTTCAGCCGGGTGGAGACAGGCTGGAGAATTCTGTGTGTTCCATCTGCCTGTTGGGAGTGTCCCAGGGAAGGCAGGGAGGGTCATTCCAGTCCTCTCTCCTCTCTCTCTGACACAGAGCACTCTGGCCCCAGCCTGGTTAGTGTAGCACTGGCAGCCTCTCCTTGGCATTACAAAGGCATTTCTGTGGATGCAAATGGGCTTTTTGTAGGCAGATCTAGAGCTCTGTGAGGCTTTAGGCACCTAAAATAAGACTTTAGCACCTCGCACTCAAGGCTCATCCCCAGCACCCACAGCTCTGTGCACAGAAGTGTTCAAATGTGCTGGTCTGTGCTTCAGGGTGTGACCAGCAGTGCCCCTGGACTGTGCTGCTCAGTGCCTGCCTCAATCCCAGGCCCTATCATGACCACAGATGTGGCATTTTCCTACCCATTTCACACAAACGGCTCGATTCATTCAGCAGTCGCTGAGCAGCCCCCTGAATGATGCTCTGTGTGATGGCTGTGGGCAGGGTGGCTTTCCTGCCAGCCCAGGGGGTGACAGGGTGCTGTGACTCCTGCTCCAACAATGCCTGCATTCCTCTGGGGACTGCAGGGGGTCTGACTCCCGCTTCTGGAGGGGCTGGGGGGGCCAGACACAGATCTCCCCCCTGTGAGTGTCAAACTCCTCGAGCTGTCCTGAGAGAGGAAGGTCATTGCCAGCCTTCCCCCTCAGCCCGCTGCACGTGACTGCCAGCAATGAAAGATGCACTTAGCTGGAGTCACTGGGGGCACAGTTGCTTTCCAGAAAGCTGTGAGAGCAGTCACCACTAGGGATGTGAGTCTGCATCCCTTGGAAAAAGGAGAAAACTGACCTTTCCTCAGCCACTGGGGTTTGCACAACCAGCCTGTTGCTGCACTCCTGGGTAGCCCCTTCTGATGAAAGATGTGGTCCTAGTGAGGTCCTTCAGATGTTAAAGATTGGCAGCTGATTTCAGGAGACTCCCAGGCTCTAGTGAAGTAAATAATAAAAAAAGATAATAATTTAAAAGTATATAATTAATAAGAACGGCTAATGAAAAATCAATTGAATAATAAAAGACAGTTTGAAAGTACTTAACATTTATAATTAATTGCTATCAGGTGTGCAACATGAGCCATAATAAGATGCATAACTTAAAGTTTCCCTTTCCTGACTTCTTGTGGTTTTAAAACAGCAGAGGTACGGCTGGAGCTTTAAGGAACCTGTCTTTTTTAACTTTAAGGTATTAAAGATACATTAATATGACAATGCAGCATTTAAAAGTCATTTATTGTTTCTACTCAATTAAACCTGTTGTGTGACAGCAGAAACCTTTTCTTCCTCCTCTTGCCTCCCTAATTGACACTTGTTGTCAATTTAGTGACACTTAAAAACCCTACAGCACACACAAGTAAAGAACTGCTGTAGAAACCAAGTAGCTCAATCAAGGGCTGAGAACATTGCTATGATTTTCATTATTTTGAAAATTGACTTTTCAGGGTATCAGCCCTGAAGTGACCCAAGCTGTGGAGTGTGAATGGCAGCCTGTGGATGCGTGGGAATGCTGGGAGGGTGGCTGCAGCAAGGATGGATATTCTGCAGCTTGGGCAGCCAGTCCACCAGACAGCTGGAGGCTGTAGGTCAACATTGAGCTCTGTTTGTTGTTCTTCAGAAAAGACAAATGTCTCCTCCTCTGGTGTTTTCCTCCTTTAATATCCAGCCATCTGGTACCACAAAAAATAAAGTACTATTCAGAGCAGGATCTGTGCAAACAGCAGATAAAGCAAATGCCAAGCCAAGATGCCTTAGAGGTGCCGACATCTCCAGATCAGAAAGGCAGGACTGGGCTAGAGGCAAGGAAATCTGTCTTGTCTTCCCACCACATGACACTCAGAGAAGTAAATGAATCTAGGCACTTTAATGTCATCAGGATTTTTGGTTTTGAGCATTTGTTGGAGGATGTGTTCTCAGGAAATGAAGAAAACTGAACAAAAGCCCCACAAGATGAAGCTCTCCCTAGACTCACAGAGATATGTTGGATCTGAATGTCCTTGTATTTAGAAATGGACTTGCAGGGAGCACAGTTCCTTACTTTCTCAGCTGGCTTACCTGAAATCAAGTTGATCCCAGAAGTGAGCTGTCTGAAGGATGAACTCTGACAAATGGTGCCAATTGCTCCTCCTGACTTTGGCATTACTATGAATACTCATCACTTAAGGATACTCTGGAATTTGTAAATGAACATACACTGCCCTCCAAAAATTTCAAACCCTTGCTTTCTTTGGACTACATACACAAACCATACCTACAGTGTGTAAGGACAAGAACAAATTAGAAAAGTCTCATCATTTGGGAGCTGTAGAGGGAAAGTTACTTGGACTTTCTTTTAATTAAAGAGTAAGCTTGAAGCTATGAATATGGGTAAATTTATCAGTCCTCCTTCTCAGTTTCCTGGAGCTGGATTGGGCTCTCAGGTGTTTGCACTCCATACTTTGCCTCCAGATCCCCTCCTGGAATTATCAAAGGGCCCTTCCACAAGAAGCAGAGCTTAATCTTGGTTTTCCACGTGCAGTCTTGGCACTGTGGGATGGCACAGTACAAGCAATCAGGGCAGTGATGTACTAAAGCAGGATTTGTGCTTTGCTTTGGGGTCAGTCTGCAGGTACCTGGCTTTTTGGCAAAGCTCATGAAGAGAGGTGGCTGTGGTAGTGACCTCTGTGGCATGGGATAGAGGAAGTCACAGCCACTCTGATTTCTGTAATCACTTTATTTGGCTGTTAAAGCCAGGCCAAACAGCACATGCTCATGGAGCACACAGCATTCATCTGCACGAGATATTAGGGCCCTGCTAAAAAATACAAATAAGCTGCATCAGGATAAAAACAAAAGGCTCCCCTAGCAATCCTCTGAACACCAAGATTCTTCTGCAGTGCAGCCAGACAGCTAAAGGGTGGAGTTCAGGGGGTCTGGCCTGGAGGCTCCCACCTCTTGTATACTTGAGGGATCCAGGGCAGAGGGTGCCCAGAGGTGAGATTTGTAGCGAGACTCACAGACTTTGGATTGGCCTCCATGTGGGATTGGTTTAAAAATGCCACACACAGTTCCCATCTACCAACACAGAAAATCCTAAGGACAGGAGGGCTGCAAGTTCTGGGTGTGTCACCTGGCAGTGCTGGACTCCACTGCCAGTTCCCTTGCTCCAAATGGGTCTTGTGGTCAGCAATGACAGTGACAGGGACACTCAGTGGTGGCTTTATCAACAGGTGACTGCACTGGCTTAAATCCTTGGGCTGCAGGCAAAGGTAGCAGCACTGTCAGGGTGCAGCACCTTGGCTCTAGGGACATTTTGGGCTCTTCCCCAAGAAACATGCCAAGAGTTAGGTACTTCATCCAAATGAGTGGAAAGCATGGCAGGGAAAGCACAGGAATAAAGGAGAGCAGCAGCTGTAAAGCCCTGACCTGCAGGGGCTGTGGCAGAGCCTGCAGTGGCTCACATCATTGTGGATCTTGTGGCAAAGAGAAAGCCCCACTCTGTGGTAGAGATCAACACAAACCTTTGACTCTCCCTGCCACCTTTCCAGAGGGGCTCAGCCAACACCGCTCGCCCCATTTGCACCCAGCCCAGCGAGCGGTGCCAAATGCCAGCCAGTGGCAAAGGCAGGGACGCTGCTGAGCAGCTACAAGGAGCCCATTGTCCCCTTGGCCACTTCCCCTTCAGCAACTGACCCGTCTGGGAGTCACTGGGGGTGAGCTGGGGCAGCTTTGCAGCAGGTGGTGCCACCTGTGCTGCCTAATCCCACGGAGCTCAGAGCCACCACCCCGCCGCAGGGCAGGGCCGTGAGTCAGAGCCACAGGGAGCAGAGCAGAGCCCTGGCTCTGAGCAGAGCCTTCACACACTGGAGCTGTGCCTCTCAGGCTGCTGCTGAGTGCCAGATGCCCACCCTGTTAGTCCTTCTCTCCTTGGGAAATGCAGCTGGGAGGAGCTGATGTTTGGGAATACAGAGCTGTGCACGCTCCCCACTGAGTCACCCACAGCAGGGACTCCGTGCCAGCTTCCACAGGGACTGGGCTTGGAAGGAGGCTTCCTTGGAGAAAGTCCATGCTGCAAACTGTGCAGCAAACAGGCCCAGCAGACACAAATCCTTTGAAGAGGAAGCCGTTTTTAGCAGCATTATCTGTGAGTGTGTCCAGTTCAAACTAAGTCTCCAACAGCTTCCTGCATTGCAACCCAGCTACTGAAAAATAATGACAAGGGCCCAGATGCCAAAAGGCTTAGGCAGCACCTCACTCCTTCAGTGAATCAGGAATCACTGGAAAAGGTGTTCTTATTTAGCAGCTGGTTTCAGAATCTGGACATCAGTGTCTAAAACAAATGGCTCTGCTACTGTCAGATGCATCAATTCCTCAGGGCCAGAATAAGAAAAGGTGTCGATTTTAGCCATAGAGACATTTCAAAGGGCAGAGTAAAGGAGTGCCTCTGGAGGAACTGGACATAGGAATCCCCATGCTGGATATCAGCATTTGTCCCTCTCACTGAACAGTCTCCAGCTCAGGGAGGTCTCTGTGCTGCTCCTGAAGGCTCAACAAAAGATAAGTGAGAGAAGCAAGATATTCTCACTGCTTCACTGGGCAGGAGTCTTCACTCCCACTGGGAAAATTCAGATAAGCTTGAAAACTCCTACTCTCATCCAGGAGAAAACAGAGGACTTTAGATGGGTGAGAAGGAGCTTTTCCATCCTGCCAAGTTTTTTCAATCCTCCACAAATTTTCCTCATTCATGTTGAGTTGAAACTGAGACTTTTTGAAATTATATGTGTCAAAGAAAGAAAGCCTGACCCCAGAATAATCAGCAGGTCTGAAATTAGGGCTGTCAGCTGGGACATGGGAGGCCCAATTCAATTCCCCATTTTCCCAGCCTTCTGAGGAGTTGAGGTTCCCCAGTTCTTGGCTGGCCACCTTGGGGGGAGCTTGTTTTTTCAGAGCAGTGAGTACTTCCTCAGAGATGGCTCCTAGGTCCCCGTGCCCCCGAAAACCACCAAAAAGCTTGGATTTCAGAGCAGCTGGTTCTGCTAATGGAACTGAAAGGAGCGGGCAGCTTTTGCACCCCATTATCTCTAGACAATTTGCTTGTAAATGAAGTCAGCTCTAAGACCTGGATCCACCTCTGATTCCTGGATTAGAAAAGGGCATTATCAAAAAGAAAAGCTGGTAAAATGTTCTGACCACGTGGAAACAATTTCTGTCTTTAAGACACAGGAGGTTTGAAAGGACTGTCTTTGTGTTGGTCTTCCAGTTCATGGCTTAAAATATTGATGGGTCCAAGCACAGGGGTCTTAGTAGAGTCTAAACACGACAGTGAGAGAATAACAGGAAAAAAGTAAGCAGCTCATTTGTTTAATGGGTTTTCAGCAAGCAAAGTGAACATCAAAATCAGATGTGTGCATTTACCCTGTCCCAGGACATGCACCTGCAAGAAGCAGCCACAGGAATGCAGATGTCATGGGTGGGGGTTGGTATATTGTTTCCCAAGGGTCTGGAACATTTTCCCATTCCAGGCCACTGCCTGTGCCTTTTAATTTCATCATAAATGAAAGCACAGACATTCACCAGGGCCACGTAAGCGCCGAAGGAGGATAGAGGAAATCCTTGGATATTCAAATTATTCAAGAATAAATCAAATAGATTTTGCTAAATTAATGACAATTTACGAATATAAATGATAAGAGTTGGCTTTTCTGGAGGCCTGTGACAGTAAAACTGGTATCACAAAAGAATAAAAATTTAAAAGGGCCCATTTGCTCCTTCAAAACATCACCCCCCATCAGTGGGCTTGAGGGACATTCATCCCATTTGAGTTTCTCTTTTCCATGTTCATCAGAGAGTCTGGGCTCGTTTCTCCCTGATCCATCCCGGCGGCACACACGGCTGAGAGGTCTCTCACATTCCAGCCTCTGGCTTCCAACACTGCTGCATGACTTTCCCATTAAGGAGTGGGGATAAGTCCAGCTCATCTGCTGGGAGGGCCTGGCCTTTGCTGGCCACTCCCTGGCAGAGCAGGACAAGCCGTGTCTTGCCTTCTTTGGAAAGCCCAGCCATCCTTAGGCACAGCAGGGTGAAATAAGGACACTTCGCTTTATCTTTAAATTTCCTTGTTTTCTTGGGCAGCAGCCAGACCCTTTGTTTTTTTTGAATATAGTTGTTTGTGGTTTAATTTCCTTTGGGTTTTGTTTTTTTGGGTTTGGGTTGGTTTTTTGGTTTTGTTTTCTTTTAAGTATTATTATACGAGCAAAAAAGCTCAGCTGCTCCCTGGAGTTGTATAAGAAGAGGGACAAGATGCAGTGCAAAATGTGAATTGAGCTAAATGGTTTCCCCATCAGATCTAACAAGGTTGTACAGCAGATCTCACACACCAGCTGGGAGGTTCCTGTGTGCCACCAGTACAGCCTGTCCTTAATGGCATTGATGGTTTAAGCTGTACAAGCAAAAGCCACAGGAAACAGGCTGCTCTTTGTTCTGCCAGCTTGTTTTGTGGGCCCAGAACAGGGCATCACCCCAAGGACTGCCTGAGCTGCAGCCTCAGGCACGTCCAGGTGAGCCTGTGCTTGCTTCTGATGCTCTGCTAAGTCACTGAGGGTGAGATGTTTCCTTGGAAAAGAATCAACAGAAATAAATCCTGGGAATAGCTGAGAAGGAACCCAGGCTGCATCTGCTTCAGTCTTATCAATGGCTGTCAGTGTCTGCAGGGAGGGGCCACAGGGTGGACCAGGCTCTTTCTAGAGGTGCCAAGAAGGAGGATAAGAGGAATGGGTAAAACTGACGTACAGAAGGTTCCACCTGAAGGAAGAACAGATTTTCCAGAGAGGGTGCGGAGTCTCACTCATGGGAGATATTCCAGAACTGTCTGGACACAATCCTGTGCCCTGTGCTCTGACCCTGCTGGAGCAGGGAGCTGAGATCAGATGAGCTGCTGTGATGCCTTCCAGCCTGAGCCATCCTGGCATTCTGGAAGCCTTGATCACCTTGTCCCACCTGAATGAAGAACAGATTTTCCAGAGAGGGTGCGGAGTCTCACTCATGGGAGATATTCCAGAACTGTCTGGACACAATCCTGTGCCCTGTGCTCTGACCCTGCTGGAGCAGGGAGCTGAGATCAGATGAGCTGCTGTGATGCCTTCCAGCCTGAGCCATCCTGGCATTCTGGAAGCCTTGATCACCTTGTCCCACCCTTGCAGCACCTTCTGCACTGTGCCAGCACAACTGCTCGTGGGGCTGTGCAATGGAGCAGCTCAGGGGATAGATACTGCTGAATAATAACCATTTTTGTTTTCTGAACTATCTTTAACTTGCATCAGTTTCCTCTATCCGTTTCCTGTGGGCCCACAGTGTGACAAGCAGAAAAAAAGTGCCCACAAATGCAGGAGCAGGGAAAAAGAGCTGCTGATGTTGGTTCATGGAGTCTTCATGCTGAATGTTCACCTCAGCCTTGGAAAGGATCTGATTTTAAATGGCACCCCTCATTAGCAGGCAAAGTTTTTGTTATTTACATAAGACAATCATCTTAAAACAGTCATTAGCATCTGCACATGTGTCAAAAACATACTTCACTGACATAACTGTACAAGTGAGTTGTGTCCTGTTGAGGGCAGATAGTTTTGAAAAAGATTCAAGTGTCACATGCAAAAGTCAACTCTGATTATCTCAAGAGGAATGAAACAGAAGGACAAAAAGAAACTCTGACAAACAAACTCATTATAGCATTCCTCTCAGTCAGTTTTACAAACTGATGGTCTTGCACCACGGGCCTAGAGAAGGCAAAAGCTCCCATGGATCTCAAAGAGAAGTGTTACAGAAGTTCAGTTTACAAGAACCATGCCATAACAATATGAAAATCACTTTTCCCACCACTGAAATGCAGCCACCTCCAGCATGGGATCTGCCAGATTTTTAACAGCTCACAACTTGGGCCAGAGAAGACATTTCCTTTCCACAGCTGAGATTGCTGTAAAAATAAGACATTATTATACAAAATAGGAACACTGTGCCCTCTCCATCTGTGCAGATGTGAAACAGAGAGGGAGCCCAGCTCCTTCAGCTCTGGGAATGGAAGCTGCTCCAGCGACACAGGGTTACCCCTCCTGTAGAAAGGCAAATCACCCTGGCTTTTGGGCTTGAAAAGGTTTGCAGGTTTGTTGTCCCTCCTGAACCAAAGTGTTGCCATTGTGCAACCCCTTTCCCACAGGCCTGCTCCTTCTAGGAAGGAAGCCAAGCTGCATTTGGAGGTGTTAAGATCTAAATCCTGGGGGGAAACTTGAGAGCAGAGAAGGGGGCCAGACTCTGTGGATGGACAGCATCCAGACAAAAAAAAAAAAAAAAAAAAAGGCAAAAAAAGCCAGGTATTGCTGAGAATGGAAAAGCATGGCTTTGGCAATGCTCCCTGTCCTCTGGATGTCTGTGCCTCCCTTAAACACAGCTGCATTGCTGCACCCAGGGCAGCAAATGTGACTTTTGCTTTTGTTTCCCATTGGTATCAAAAGGTTCCTGAGCTGGAGATGGGCCTGTATCCCTGAGGGAGCCATAGTTCTCCAGGAGACACATTTTCCCATTGCCACCCTCCTGCTGCCAGCCCTCCAAAGCCAGGCTGCCTGCACCTGAGGGCTCACTGGGGCTGCCTGGCAGGGACACAGCAAACCCTCTCTCACCCAGGGCAGATCTCTGCTCCTTCAGCCTTTGCTACCCCCCTCTCAAAGGAATTCCCACTTCCAGTGAAATAATACCAAGCATGGAATTTCCACTTCCAATGAAATACCAAGTCCTCACGCTAAGATTTCACCAGCAAATAATGCCCACCCTCCTTTTCTCCTGTCTTTTTCCTCCTGCTTCTCCACTCCCCTTCCTCCTCAACTACCTCTTTTTCCTGGGAGGCAGTGAAGAAATCAAATGCCTGTGAGTTTCAGCAGGCAGCGTATCATGAACCATTTTTCCCAAGAGATAAAAGCTCCACCAGACTTATCCAGCAACCAGGCATTTTCTCAATGCCCCCATGTGTCTGCCTACATGTGCTGATGTGCATTTCCTGATAACTGCCTGCAAACAGGCAGAGCATAACCCTCTGTGCCTTTATCCTATTGGGAGAGTACAGAAGCCAGATGAATCTGTGTGTTCCTCACTGGAGCAATTTGAAATTGAACCCAAGAGATACTGAAAGTGCCTTTTGGTGGAAAAACACAGGCTTTTGAAGCCTCCCAGCCCTGGAAAATCCCCTGGCCACTGGGAGAGCTGCTTTGAGCACTGCAAAGTCATCACCCCCTTGCAGGAAACATGTTCTTTTCTTTCCGGGGAGGGGAAAGGGGAAGTGTGTGTTGTGGTGAGGATTAACCCTGCCTGTGCTGCCCTGGGCTGGGCAGGGCCCTGGCTTGTGCCTCCCAGAGCTGCTTGGGATGATCTCCTCTCCTGCTCCCCAAAACCCTCTCTCCCCACAGCAGTGTTGGCATCAGGATGGATGAGCTGAGTCTCAGAAACTCTTTTTTCTCAGGGAATGGGGTGGCATCTTCCCAAGCCATGCTGCATCCACCGCTCTCCATCCCAGCACACACAGGCAGGGCAGGGCTGCTCACCTGTTGCTGGTGATTTTAACCAAACCTGCCAAGTTTAACAGCAACACTGCCCTGGAACAGAGGCCTGTCCTGTGTCCCTGCCCTGCAGTTTGGAAGAGGAAAATCGTGCTCGGAAAAGTCCAGACCAAGAGGGGCAGAGGCTGCCTGCAGTTCAGGTTCTGTTCTTGTGGTCTCACTGTAAACACAAAGCAGGGTTTGCACTGGGCAGAAGGCACAGGGCAGGGCAGGACATTTGGCTCTGCACTGCTCTCAGTACAGCTGAATTCTCCTCTGTGCTCAGTGCCATCTTCTGCTGTCAGACCCACTGAGGGGGTAAAAGTTGGAGCTGAGCCTCTTCTCCCAGTGTTTGCTTCCACACACCTTCTTTGTCTTAAACCAAAGGTTTTAAAGAGTCAAAGTTAATATTTGCTCAGCATTTCCACTATATGAAGTACCTGTATAAAGCATCCATATAAATATGATAATTAAAGGGTGGCACACTCTTGCCTTGTTTGAACACCGTATAACTTCCCACTAGGAAGGGGGAAGAAGAAAGGTGACAGTTTGGGATATTTCTTGGGATTTCCTAGGGATTTCTCCAGCTGCCCTGACATTTTTAAACTCCTTTTTTTCCCCAAGATATATATCTTTTTCATCCCTTCCCATTCTCTCTGTCTTTTTGCCTTCTTCAGTGACCTGTAAACGTATTGGTAAACACTGGGTCAATTGCAAAGCTATCAGGAAAGGTGAAAATCAGACGAGTGACTTGTTAATCATCTCCCAGGCTTTAGCTGTGCCCTCTGGAAAACTGTTGCTTCTGCTTCGAGACCTGGCAAGTGGAGACCCAATTTCAGGTTTTCAGAGATGTCCAATTTCCTTTGTGAGGGAACAAAGAAACTCGGAGAGATGAGTCCTTGCTTGAGTTGAATTATCAAGGGAAGTGTACTCCATCCCTGGCCTTTGGGAGGCCCTTTGGTTTCTCTCATCCCCACAGTACTGACTAAGCCATGTTTTGTGGGCAGCCTCCCCACACTGGGTTTGTTTTCTCTTGGCAGTCCCGATCCTGTTGGCTGACTGGGGAGCCTGGGCCCCTTTATAAAATGGCAGAGGGGGAAGGGGAGGGAGGGGAGGGAATTTGCATCAATGGTAAATCATGATAAACCCTGCCTGCTATTCTTGCCTGGTGCGCATTGTCCTGCAAACCTTTGCAGGATGGGGGGCTGAAGCCCAAGGAGCCTCCACAAAGACCCCTCTTTGCAAAGCCACCATCCCTGAGCCCTGCCTGCTCCCACAGGTGGCCAGACCCAATTTTAGCTGAATCCAGGGGATGGCCGGGCAGCTCAGAGGAGCTGGCAAAGCTGCAAGCACGAAACAGCCTCAAACAATTTTTTGTTGCAGAACTTGGCTGTTTTGGTCTCTAACTTTGAGTCCATTCAGCAGAGCTCAGTGCCCAGCAGAATCAGGCCTATCTTTTCAAAAGCAGCGTGTTTGGCCAGCATTCCATGGTCAGTGTACACAGAGTGGGGAAAGAGGGAAATCCTGCAGTGGGGTGAAAGGCAAAGAGAGGCTGTTACCAAAATATGTAGTAATGTGGGGTTTTTGCTGGGGAGGGGGGGAGAGGGTGCGTGTTGATTTTTGTTTTGAAGGTTGAAGAAATAAACTGAGCGAGCTGTTTACCACACGAAACAAAGGCGGAGCGGGATATTTTCAGGCCACTAAACTTGGATTTCAGACAGCCAACTTGGATTGACATACTGGATGAGCTACAGCCCATTGGCATGGAGAAGGGAGCAAAATATGCATCTGTCCTGGTGCCAACTTAGGATAGGCTGCCGTTTTGTTTGGGGTCTAGAGAGCTGGTTTTCGTAATTAAACCAGCCTTCAAGGCCTTTTTAAATAAAGCTGAAGAAAAGAGGAACTGAAAGGGATTCCTCTCAAGCGTATGCACACTGCTCTAGCAACTCCTGCAGTGGTTTCTGTGCAGCCCCTGAAAATGTTTCTTTTTTTTTTTCCTTTCTTTTTTTTCTTTTTTTTTAATACTTCCCTAGAAATACACACACACACACAGAGCATGCATGGCATGGCAGGACAGGGACAGAGAGAAGCTGTCACCCTGGGCTGACCCAGGGAAACACATCCATCCACTCCACCTCAGGGAATCACATCCCCAAAATCACAGAGCCTCCCCTGATTCTTTAGCAGCAGCAGCTCACTGTACCTGTGCACAAAACCATTGCAGCCAGGCCAGCTGAATGGAGTACAAGACACTCTGTTCTGTACCAGGAAAGGGCTGGGGAGGGAAGGAGTGGCTTGTTTGGGTTTTTTTCCCTTTGTTTTTTGTTCCCCCACCCCACACCCTGCCGAGTCACTTTGATTATACTCGCCTGGTGGACTATGAATCGAATCCTAAACATTATTCTGCTACAGAGGACACAGCTCTGGGCTGGGGGAGGATTGAGTCACATTCAGAATTTGGTCAGGCAAATAAAAATGTCATTTTAAATCCTGAACAACAGTGGGAAAACTGCAGCCAGTTGCTAAAGCCTGAGTGGAAAGGGCAGGCCAGTGACTTGTGCCTGAGCCCATCGAGGTGGGTGGGAGGTTGGGCACCCCCAGCAGTCACCCCAAGGTGTCCCAGACCCCTCTCCCAGCCTGTGAGATGTGGCAAAGAGCCAGGAGGTTCTGCCTCTTTAAAAGGTGCACAAATCTAATTGCACACTTTGTCATGCCATGTTGTTGGTTTAAGTCACAGATGCTTGGGATTCAGGCTCTTATTTACCCATGTTGCTGAGCCTATTTAAAATAAAAAGGTAATTACAAATGGAACTGTAGAGTAGGAAGGGTTTCCTTATCTTTTTCAATTTTCTGCCTTTTTAATAAAATACTTGAAACTAACTTTTTTCACTTCATTAGAAAAGGGTTTGGTTGAAATATCTACACTTTTAGTAAAAGACTTTAAACAAATCAACGGCTTGAAATTTAGGGTGTTAACTTTGCTTTAAAAAGGAGAGAGGAAAATTCTAAATACCTTTTATATCACTGAAAAATCATCAAGCAGTATAATTCAGTCAAAACCATTTAGAGAAACATTTTTCAACTCTTTTATTATTTTATTTGAGGATTGTATATCCAGAGCTGGGTGATTTACCCTTTCAAATGACTAGCACAATATGAAAAAAAAATGTTGTGCAGCAAAACAAAATCTCATTAAGTCCCTTGCAAAGGCATTCTTTGCAAAGACATAGGAAATGGTTTCATGAAAATCACCAGCTGAGTGTCCCCTCCCAGGATTTTGGTCACAAGGAATGCAGGTGGAATCTCTGAGCGTGAAGCTCAGCTCAAATCGGTTTTGAGTGTCAGCATTCAGAGCAAGCTGCAGAACTTCCATCTCCAAGTGATGGAATTTGGTTCCTGCCCTTTCCAAAACTCCCTGCCACGCCCAGCAGCAGTGGGCACTGGGAACTGCCTTTCACAACAAACAATCTAACCTGCCCAGCAAAACACCTTATTCTGGGGGGGCAGACCCTGAGCAGGGCTTGCCCTCTTGTTTTCAGAAATTTTGCACCTCTGCTGTCTCAATGCAGTGTGATTTTCCTGCTGGGTTGTTTCCACCTCGGGGTTTTTTCACTCCCCACTCACACCAATCTCGTGCCTAAATCCAGTTCCAATCTCAACAGTGTGGGTTTCCTCTGCTGCAGCAGAATGGCAGGAGCCAGGGACAGATGACAGGAACATTTCTGTTGAGGAGGATGACAGGGCACCTGTGGCTGAGGAGCTTTGCAAAGCTAATAACTCACCAGATTGCTGGCAGCACTTCAAGCAAGCATTGCCTGTTGTCAGAGCTGAGCTCTTCCCAAACCTCCTGAAGAGGGGAGGGCTGCAGCCTCACCAAGGACATCACTTCTGTGGGACCAGGACCTTTGAGTGACAGGGTTTGAATGTTGGCACTGGGACATATTTAGGGTGGGTTGTCTGGGACAGATTTAGGGTGGGTAGTGTCGGGTGGAGGCTCAGAAGCTCAGAGTGCTCAAAGCAGTTGTGGAGACAGACTCCATCTAGCACCCAGCACTGGAGGGACAAGGACCAGGATTAAGGTCTCTGGGGAACACACAGGAGGGCATGGGGCACCCTGCAGTGACAAGGAGCTTCCTCCAGAGCCAGCCCAGGTGTTACAGGCCTCCAGCAGCTCTGCAAAGTCATGGGCAAGCACCAGCCCCCATCTGGTGTGCCTTGACATCTGTGCCTTGCCAGGACAGCGTTTGTAAGTGACCACTTTGGTCATCTCAGAGAAGTGCCATACCCTGCTAGTCTCTAAGAGGGGTCAATAGGGACTGTAAAATGACTCAGAGCAGATGGCAAGGCTGTGTGTGAAGATGGAAACGGCCTTACAGCATCATGTGAGTCAGAGCCTCCGCTGACATTGAGGGAGGTCTGCCAAAATCCTTGTGTTTGTGCTCCCAGAGACCTCATGTTTGTCCCTCCCGAGCACAGAGCCCTCCCCAGCACAGCCTGACCTCCTGACTGTCTGGGAGCTCTGAAAGATTTGCAGCTGAGCCCCCAAACCCAGGTTTCCTTTAGAGCCAGAAGTCCCTTTCATGCCTGTGGCTGCTTTTCTGTGAGTCCCCCTGCCTGTAGTGTGGCAGCCCAGCTCCCAGCCCAGCCCACACCACAGCCCCACTTGTCCCTTCCTGCTGGGGCCTGAGCCCCTGCAGCTGTCCCCTGGCCACTGCCACTCAATCAGCTCCTTGTCACTGGCCTGGAGGTGCAAACAGAGAGAAGAAAAGAGAAAGATAGGGGGAAAAAACCCATATCCAGTCATTGGTGCCAGGGAAAAGCTGGCTTCCTTCCATCTCCGCCCAAACAAATCTGTGCAAATAAACACCTGTGATGTGCTCATGGTGAGCATTGCAAATATTGATGGACTTCTGTACATCTAAGAATTCCATATTAGGGTTTTTTCATAGGAAATAGATCTGTGCACACTTTTTAGGTGTGCAAATAGAAGCTTCTGTGTGCACAATAGCTGCCTGCACTGAGCACACCACGGAGCATTTTGCTCACAGAAAGACCAGTTTGTGCATAAAATATCCCATAAATAACATATTTCACATATTAAGGACCACTTATGATCCCTCAGCAGTGCTTTGGCTGGCACACTTGAAAATACCAGGCATCTCACAATCAACACCACCTCTTGGCACTAAAAAGTCCTGAAGCCAAGCAAAACTGTATTTTTGATGATCTGTTGGACAGCTATAAACTTGTGGGAGCTGTTCTGATGTCTTGCCAGGAACAGATAGTTTTTCTTTACTTGCTGATCTCTTTGATATCGTATTGGGATATCAAGAACTTTTTTTTTCTCTGGAGGGCTTTGAGAAAAACAGGTCTTGTTTTTGGACTCTCACAATGCGTCCTGCAGGGATTAAAATAAAAGTTGTTTATAATCTATTACTTCCTGCATTGAAGGGGCTCACAGAGCCTGCCAGAAAACACTGTACTTTGTTGCTATTGCCACTGTGGGGTTTTTTACATAGTAATTTCACCAGGCTGCAGAATCAATAGCCATGGTTAATGGCAAATTATTGACAGTTATCTCAGGATTAACTCATTCAGGCCTAGTTCACCCCAGTAATATTAAAGACATGCTGGTTCTTGACCAAAGAGTGTTTTGCTGCCCTGGTTGTTGTGAAGTTCTTACTGTTCCTATACACACAACTCCAAAGAACTGGAACTACTCAATTTCAGAAATCTGATGCAAATCAGCTGATGGTACCAGACAGCAGACTTGTTTGCAGGCTCAATGGTCCATTATCTGAAAGGATAACAAGAGTAACCCAGACCCAATAGAATCAGCACTATGAAATCAACTTTTCTACCACCAAAAACAAAGAAGTGATTCACAACAGATCAGTGTGGATGCGCCAGAGTCTTTGAATTTAAACAAACAATAACAGCTGTAAAATATATTTTTCTAATATTATTTAAAAATCCCCCATTTTCCCAAAACGTCAGTATGTCCACCATAATCTTTCCTTTCCCTGGGAACGAGTAGTCCTGGTATCAATTTTGGATGATGTGAACCATAACCCTTAAAATCCTTAAATGACTGCTCCCATCTGCATGAGTTCCCCTCACTTGAAAGGGCCAGAAATGCAAATGAATTAATCCACAGGATGAGCTTGATGTGGAAAAATGTTGTTTATTTCAGTATGTTTTGAACAGTTCATGGTTACCCCCTGCTTTGGGGGAGAAAAAAAAAATGCAAAAGCCATATGACACCAGAGAAAAAAATTTCAAGACCTTTTAGCAGCTACTGGAATTAACCTGATGAACCCAAGCCTTGCCACAGGCAAGGTAAACAAATTGACCCTGTGACTTCCACATAGCTTCGAGTTGCATGCAAGTGGAGGATCGCTGGCGTCAGGAGCTTCAACCAGAAAACTGAGGCTCTGTTTGCTCACACAACAGTTCTCTTCAAAAGGGAAAGAAGAAATAAAATGGCATTAAGGAACCAGTACAGTGAGGGCATTTCCATTTCAATCTACAAGTCTGCCTGAGTAGGTTTGACTTTGTCTTTGCAGCAGAGTTTTTCTGGGCCTGGCGTTCTTGAGGTTCAGCCTCCAAAGTCTGGAGCAGTGCTTGAGTTTAACTGTGTGATTGTGCCAACCTTTTTGGGGCTGCATTGGGTGGTGAGCTCTTCTGTGAAGCCACATCTCACAGACTTGAGCATTGTCCTTGAGGTATTTGCCAAATTATTGCCTTTGTCCCTTGATCTGTCTGAGAAGTCTCTGGTTTGTCGTGTCCTCCCTTCCAGCTGTTCCAGCTGTTTGCCTTCGTGCACCTCTCTGGACGTGAGCACTGGGCAGGTGGGGATAGGCTGGAGGACACTTCAGCTCTGCCTTGTAACCTTGACAAAACAGTGCCAGCAGCTCACCAGGGACACCTGGCCTGGGCTTCACCAGCTGGGGACACCCCACTGCTGGCTCGCTCGGGGCCACAACAGCACACCCAGAACTGGACTGTAGGACTGCATCAGGCTGCACCTCTGTGTTATCAGCTGTGACTCCAACAGTCTGGGAAGCCCCAGGACTTCAGTGGGATAAGACATCAGCTCAGAAGGGGCTGCCATTACCCTTGGGAATTTGGTTATCCTGGAGCAGCCAGGGTTGGTGGTGAAGTTGTTTGGTGCTGGCAGACTGCCCCATCTTGTGCAGTGAGGATGACCTGTCAGGCAGCTATGGCTGCACTTTATTGGCAGGGTGTGTGGCTGAATCAACAGCAGGAATAGGAAGAATGGCGTTCCTGAAGAGTACTGGAGCAGCTGACAGCACTGGTGTGTCCAACATTTGTCTTCCACCAGCTCACAAAGTATGTCTGAAAGAGATATGACAATACTGGGTCATTATTGCAGGCATAACCCGAGCCCCAGTAGAGAGACACATTCATAATGCAAGGTTCTCTGGTAAAGAGGGGGATTTCAGAGTGTTCTGGCATCTATTCACTCCTGCAAGAGGAGGTTTATCTCTCCTCTGAGCTGTGACTGCATCTGTTGCTGGTCTATAGCTGAACTAATTCCTGAAGCCACACTTTGAAGAAATCAGGTTTAACTGCACCCTGAAGAGAGGTGGGAATTGTACCCCTGTAAATGAATAAATTCAAACCACACAGTCTGCACCGTGGCTATGGGCTGCACATTCAGCTAGTTGAAAAGACCACACGCCTCTCTGCTGCCCCATCTGGGACCCACCCTGCCTTTTGTGTACGAAAGGTTTCACCACGTGCTATTTTGCTATGTAGAAGTATTCTTGTTTTTCTCCTGCTTGTGTTTTTGTTACACTCCTTGCATTGGTTTTCCAATACTAATGCCCCTTAGTCACACTGGAGTTAGCCAGGATTCTGCTCTGTATTTTTCCCCTCTCCCCCGAGGGTTTGTGGAGAGCAGAGCAGGGAGAAGTACAGCCTTAAATGTAAAATAAATCAGGAGGCTGAATGAGCTTTCACAAGGTAAAAGCATTGTATAAAACAGATATTTTAGGCCATGATATGTAGGGGGTTGTTTCATGGGCTGGAGTTACCTTCAGGAATGAATCATCCCACTGTATATAAAGCCCATCTGACTGCTGAGAAAAAACCTGCTTTTTGAAAAATACATTTCATCACATAATATTTACATTTGCTTTTACATTGTTATGGCCTTAGTGACTATTTAGCAGCCAAGACTTTTGAATAGTTCTGTTTTTCTTCTTTTTTTGAAAGCTGAAAGAGATCCTGTAAGATTTGGAAGGACCAGGAGTTGACCTGTTGTCTCTATTTGCCAAGTCGGTGCTAATTCCTTGTGCAGGATATTTTCATAAACGAATGCTTCAGTACAGTTGGTTTGAAAGGAAAAAGGAAAAAAATAAAATGAAAATAGAAGTGGCTGGAGCCCAGCACCTGGCAGTACAACCACATGCAGCTCAGCAGAGGGTGAGCAGCCCCTTGGGGAAAAACCTTTGGGCGCTCCAGGGTGATGAGTAACCCCTGCCACGGCCATGCCCTGGCAGCCACAAGGCATGAGTCAGCCCCCCTCTGCCAGATTGTAAGGGGGAGCTTGGTTTAAGTGTCCTTAGGCTTTAAAAAATAATAACACATGTGGAGTTTTTTTTTTTTTTCTCTCCTTTCTGATGTTTGGACCCTTGACTCTGCATTCTGCTCATGGTTTCCCGTTTCTCTCAAAATTACTTTTTCTTTTTTTTTTTTTTTTTTTTTTTTTTTTGAACTGAAAGCTGAGGTTCTCATCTAATCACTTCACTCCAGGAGCTGGGGCTTTTCAAACAATAAATATCACAAGCCTGGCAAGGAGCTCTGAGAGCTTGTGTTGGTGATTGCTGCAATAACAACCTTGGATGTTTACGCAGTGTAGAAAATAGTGTAAAAACAAGCTTCAGTTTCAAGATATAAATCTTCCCCATTGTGAGAAATAGCTTCAGAGAGCTGTTTGTTTTAATTAATAGTTGCAGAATGGTGAATAACTGGGATAAAATAACTGGCCCAAACCTTCACCTAAATCCTTGAGGAAAAAAAATAAAAAAAAAAAACAGACATTAAAAACTTCTTTTAATATATGAAACTTTCAGCCAGCTTGTGGCAAAACATCTTCAAGTAAGAACTTATAGCTGGACTCCTGAACTCAGTTTTAATGAAGTGTCCTGATTTTAAATCTGGCTGTTCATTTAAGATCCTATATATAGATTTAGGAAATCTAACTTAAGGTTTCATTTTGAAAAAGTATACCTTGGCCTCTTTTGCAAATGTATTTTTATATTCATATATATATGTGTATATATAATTAGAGAGAAGAATGTTTCTCTAAAATTCCTGGCTTTAGGCCTTGACTTGGCCTAAGTGAAAAGAATATGTGAAGAGGTTTATGAAAAATAAATCTTGGCATACATCCAGCACCTTTCACCTGAGTATCTCAGAGCACTTTACACCAAGGAAGAATCATGCCACTTTAGCCCTGCTCAACCCCAGAGGAATCTGCAGCATGGAGTGCTCTGGTGACTCGTCCCAGGTTGTCAGAGTGGGTTTTCTGACCTGACCCAAGCTAAGGAGGGCAGTCAGCCTCCTCCTCTGCCCTCCCTCCCCATCACCTTCCTCCTACTCCCACCCTCACTGCCAAAATCCAGCATACTGGTCCCATGCGCTGCTGATCTGCTGCTGCAGCTGCCCTCAGCACCTCCATTTCTCCACACATTTCTTGCATCCTCTCTCCCTAAACATTTTGGAAAATGCAGCCCTGACCCCAAAATGTTTACAGTACAAACAAACACAATTTTGTGTGTGGGTGAGAGAGGCGCAAAGAAAAGCCTTGTCTTGCCAGCACCCCCTGATCGCTCTGCTTACGTGCTTTGTGTCTTTCCCTCATTCTTTATCTTTTTTGTTTATTTAGAATATGCACTCTGCAGGCTGGGGATGCTGCCTCCTTCTCCTGCCTTTTCCACAGTGCAGCCCCAGAGCTGCTTGGAGCCCCTCGCTGCTTCCACAGTACAAACAATAATAAATAAAACCAGCACTGTGAAGAGATTATAATTAGAGCTGTGCTAAACTCAGCAGTTTTGGTCTGCATCGGTTCCTCCCTGCTGAGTCTACATTGTGTTTTGGATTTGTATGCAAAAAACCCAAAGCAAAACTTCCAAAGTGCCAAGCGTGGCCGGGTCTGGGTTCAAAATCATGCATATACCAGGGTGGTTTAAGAGGTTCCTCCTTGAAATTATAAATCTGCTTGGTCCAGGTTTACTGAAAGGTTCCTGAACCTTTGCAGACTTTGGGGTCCAGCAAAGTTTTTGGTTTTACTACAAAAGCCTCTCTCAGCTCTGCCTAATGTCCCAAGTGCCACCCCATGCTGCCCTGTGGCTAACAAGAGGATTTAATCTTCCCCAGCTGCCCAAGCAGATCCACTCCTGAGCACCACATCTGGCTTTCAAACAGGGTTTCAGATTGCCACATTCACTGGCCATGCCCAAGTGATGTGGGTAAACAGAACCATGTCCAAAATCCCGCTCTGACCCAGGGCACTGCCCTGGCACCACCCTGAGCTGAGTAATCCCTGTGAGTGCCTGGGGAGGGAGGGCCCTGGGAAAGGCTGAGGAGGGCTGGGGAAGGCACAGCATTTTGGCTGGCACCACAGATGGGCAAATCCTCACTCTTACCCCCTTGTGCACACGGGTCCTGCTCCCCTCTGCCTCTCCTGCCAGGGCTGGGCATGGAGGTGAAACCCCACAAGAGCAGTGAGGTCTCTGCAGCCAAACAGCCCAAGGATGGGGCAACTCTTTCTTTCCCCTCCTCTCTGATTTTGTGTGCTTTTGGCGCATTTTTCTTCTAAGGTGCAAGTCTCTGAGCTAAAGCTGGCAGGAGCTCTTACATCAAAAAGTCCCTTCCCAGGCAAAATTTGCAGGATCTGCTGCAGTACAAGGAGTCATATTGATTTTGATGAATTTTTCAGGAATAACGAGCAAAAAAACCCCAAAGATTTGAATGGAGGTTTCTCAGTGTTTTCGAAATGAAAGGGGAGGGGGTCATGTATTTCACAGCAATTTTTGTCTTCTGCAGATCATTAGCAAATAATAAAGGAGGGAAATTAGATTGCATGGCAAAGAAACTGTTTACTTGTACCCAGGCTTGGCACATTCTGGGGGCTTGGAGAATTTTTTCTTAATCTTTTTGCAGGACAGAAAATCCACATCCTTATTAACAGTAATTAAAACCTTAGCTCAAATTCCTAGGAAAAAACCCATTTTTTTGCCTTACCATGGGCATTTCAGCTAACTGTGCCAGAGGTAAGGGGAAGAAGGGTGAGAAACTCCATTTTTTTTTTGATGGGGTGCACCATACCTCAACTGGAGCACAGCATAAAACCCTCTTCTTGGGGCTATTGCTTTTTCCCTCTGCTCCTGTGTTATCTGCAAGCAGTAAAATGATCACTTCAGCATGGAGGAGGAGGCATCCATGGCCCTGGCACCCAGACTGGGGGCAATAACCCCAGGCATTTCAAAATATGGACATATAGATTATATTGATCCAGTAGATCAAAGTCACAGTTAAAGCTGAATAAAAGTAAATCAAAGCTTGGACATGATGATCTTGAAGGTCTTTTCCCACCTCAAAGATTTGTATAATTCTGTTATAAGTAGATGTAGCTACTTACTTATTGTAAGCAATTAAATCTGTGGGGTTCTCAGCAGTCACGAGTGTTACCTATTTTATTAATGAATTTTAGCTTATTCCTCTTTTGTTATTGGATTATTGGATTTATTAACGGATTTTAGCTTTCTGACCTAAAAAATATATGTTTTCCCTCATAGCAGAAAGTTGCATAAAGATTTCCATGGCTTCCCAGTTCTACCTCTAGAACCTCAACCGAGCCAGTAACCCAAAATCTTAATTAAACTGCAGCACTGGTTTAAATGGTTCCACTAAATGCTGGGACAGTGAAATCTCACTGGGCCATTCTCATATTCCCACACCTCCATGTTCATGTTAATACATGTCCCTTTTTATTATTGCTGTACTTTTTCTCTGCAGTGATACATGAAAAAAAAGAAGAAACATGGAGGAGAAAAATTTTATATAAATACATATATATATGGTATAGAATGGTCTCCCCTGGCAGTATTCCCTGCAGGATAAGGCTGAAGAGCTGTAAAAGCGATAGTAGGCAGAGCTGAATATTTTTTTCCCCCTTAATTAACAGCACAGTGCCTTGCAACAGAAAATTGAGGCAGGTTTCTGCTGACTTAGCAAGTGCCTCATGAGGAAGAAATCTATCTGGCAATTATGGCTCTGTGTCTCCCGCCCTGTCTCCTGTTGTTTGTGTAAGACACCGGTGCTTCTGCCACAGGCTTCTTCACACAGCTGTCCTGTCACTGCCAGCTTTCATAGGTAATCCATCCAGCTCAGCAGAGTTCAAATAAGACACCTCCCTTTCTTTGCTTTAATTAATGCTTTATTTGAGTCTCCCCTGGGGATGTAGCCATGCTGATTTTTCAAAATTCTCGCTTATTTTTCAAGCACGAAAGAAATGGAAAACGGCCGCCGCTGAGATTCCGGGTTTGGGAAATCTGCTGTGCTAAGTCTTCTGTTCTCAGTCAGTGTTTTAAATGGCCATGGACATCTCTTTAGCTACAGAACATACTATGCAATGAATTCTCTAGCTTGGGAAGGGGAAAAAGACAAATCTGGCCAAATTCATTGTCCCTGCAGCCTCTTCTGCTGCCCTGCACACACAGTGCTGCAGCTACAGCCAATTCCTGCACTGGTTTGTGCTGGAATTGCTCAGGCTCTTCCAGGTGCTGAGCAATCCCACATCAAGTCATGAACTGTTCCTTGCTGTGTTGTTGTTTTTCCTGCACTGTCCAAACCTGTGGGTTTTGCTGATCTGGGATCAAATGCTGTGGCCTGGTGTGGTTGAACAGACAGACAGACAGACGGACACCCTCAGCACCCGGGCACGGTGGCCCCAAATCTGGACAAGGCAGTCCAGAGTCCACCCACTTGCCATGACTTTTTCAAGAACTCATTAAAAATACATATGCTGTTAATAAACCAGCAAACCAGTAAAATCCATCAAATGACAGATAAAGCCAGACAGGCTAAAACCAAAGGGCTCAGCAAAGCACGTTGAGTCAGTCAGAATCAAGAACTGCTACACCCTCAATCAGCACTGCCTGATAATATTTCACTTGCTTTGAGTTTCTGTGTTTTAATGAGGAAACAATGGTGTTTTGTAATCCTGGCTATTTAAACACCTAACACCACCCTGTGCTTCTGCAGCTTCTCCCTCCAACCACCCTGTGAGCGTTGTGCCAAGTCCTGTGGCACCTTCAAAGGCTGTGGCACTTTCAGTGAGTGTGCTGTGTAAAGGCAACCCCAGAGACATGTCCCATGCTCAGCAGAGAAGGAATGAGGGCAGAAGTTTTCATTTGACCTGTTCAACAGCAGCTCATGGTGCAAAGGCCCAGCTCTCACTTCCCAGGACCTTCACAAGTCAGCTTCTCCTGGGATTCATTTCACCGAAACAGGGCACAGCAAAATGAGGGCCCAGGACAGGCTCCCCAGTGGCCAGGGCATGTTGTGAGCTTGGTTTTTCTGACAGCAGCACAAATCTGCCCACAGACCAGCCCTTAGTCTGCCTACAGGGTTTGGCTAAAATGGTGTAAGCTGAAAAGAGAGGCCCGGACAGTGACCTCCCAGTGACACCCTCTGATCCCCAGACAATCACCCTTTTGCTTCCTGGTCACCTTTTTTGTCCTGGCAGGACCAGCACACCACCCTTCCAACCTTGTTCTGCCGTGTCCATGTCAATCCTCACAGAGCCAACACCAGGAAAGGCAAAGACACTATCTTCTCTCATCCTGTCCTCTGCCAACTGGGACCAAACTTCTTTTTCCAGCACAACTTCCTTCCTTCCTACAGCCAACATTTCAGCCCCCACATTAGATTACTGCTACCTTTTTGTTTGTCTTTTGTTTTGTTCCAAGACTGAAACCTATCCAATTTCAAGTGATTTCATGTCAGAAAGACAGAAAAAGGGCAGATTATGTGATCCACATGGTTAACAAATATTGATAATGCTCACGCAGGATGTGGCTTGTGCTCAGTGCACAGAGGCTGGCCTGGGGTCTAGACTGGATCTTGGGTTTCAGAACTCCTGGTCAAGCCCTACAAGAGCTGCCTGGAACTTTTCTAGTACCTACATGTCTTGCTATCTAAATCTCCATCACCATAATGCCTGTGCTCCTCCCAATAACAACACTCCCTCTCGCTTTGCCTTTCTCACCACCCTATAAGTAAAGATGGGCTGATAATCTCAAGCAGGGATATTTGTGTGAATGAAGAGCAGTTGTGCATCAACAGCTGTGATGAAGTGCATGAAAGTTACCTTGGCACTCAGAGTCCATCAGGTATGTCAGGTCAGCAGGGCTGGATTAAGGGAATTCGCCCACTGGGTTCAGTATCAGCAAGTTATTCTTGCAACTAAACTGAAAAGAAACAGCCCAAAGCGACCTCCCCCTGGCAGGAACTGGTGAACCCTATCTAGCCATGAGGCTGGTGTGGTTAGATGTCATTCTCACGGAGGGGATTTATCTGAGCTCAAAAAAGCCAAAGTGAAGGCTTGATACCATCTATTCAAGGGGTTAGGTGAGATGCAAACACCAAGCCCATCACACCCATCTAAAATGCTGAGTGAAAGGCTTAAGGTCACTCCTTTCTCAGTGCTTCTTTGGCACCACTGGAGTACTCAGTGCTGCTTTTCCTTTTTATTGTTCCTCTCTGTCCAGTATTGTTTGGAGATTGAAAAATTAAATTAATCAGCGTCTTGGAGCATAAGTTACAAGGTGGCTTTATTGTGAAATTGCAGCGTGACTCACAGAGGCTGCAGATCCACTTCTGAGGCCGGGCTGGCTGTGTTGTTTTTGCCTGTTGTTTGTCTCCAGGCTGGCTTTGAGCAGGACCTGCAGCCACACAATGCAAGGAGCTGAGAAATGGCAGGGCAGTGCGTCATCCCGGGCGTGGCAGAGCAGCCATGTCACAGGGAGAGATGGCAAAGATTACAGGGAGGATCTGAGCAGGATCCAGAGGAGGGTGAGGAACAAAACGTCCTGCAATGATAAAAATATCCATTTATGTCCATGGCTCAGGAGACAGAGAGTTCTGCAAAGTCCCATTCACCTGCTGGGGAGAACAAATTCCAAATGCCAGAAAGCACTGGCTGCAGACACAAAGACAGGCAGGTGCACATGGAAAGAGCTAAAAGGGGACAAGCTCTCACAGGAATCCAGCTCAGCTGGCAGCTGGGTGCAGCTGCTGTGGGAAGGTACCCTCGTGTCCACTCAAAGAGTGGCACCACTTGAATGCCTTGAGCCAGAAACAAGTACTTCTGGGAGCAGTAGAAATTGTGCCGCCTGGTTTCCTGTGACTCTCTATTTTGTGGTTGATTATCCGAGGCTAATAAGGGGCAAGAGCTGAATAAAGCTTTTCCTGTGGTCAGGGCATCCTGTGTGGATTCTCTGGGGTCTAATAATACAGTTCACCTTCCTCTTCTGCCCTTCCTTCAAAGAGGCACTAATTTGGATGTCTGTCTTCTGCACAAGTGGCAAACTTTCAGAAATCTGTATGAACTTCTTATCTGCAAGGATTCTCTGGCAAATGTGTCTGAAGTTGGCCAGCTTAATCCAAAGCTGCCATAGCAATATACACACAGATACATCATCAGCCAGACCTCATTTGTTTAGGAAGCAAGGATTCATCTTAAAAAAATAAATCACACCTTCCCCAAAGCAGTAACACATAATCTGTGTGCTGACCAGGCCTGCTTTAGAAAGCCAGGGCTCAGCTTGTGATAGTTGCTTAGCAAAAGGCATCTTACACCAAAAACACCAACCACAGACACAGATCTTACTGGGGAGCTTCATCAGTGCAGCTGTGGCATGGGAAATGCAAAAATAAAATGCTCACTGAGAGGGTACAGGCAGGAAATACCCCAGGAGCACAGGGCAGGGGGACAGACTTTGTGCTTTCATTGAAACAGGAAAGGTAGATGGAAACCAAAATAAATGAAGCTATACTTAAAATAAAGATTACCATACCCTAGGCCGACAGAGGTTGTAACACCTGACCTAAGAATGGGTGGGGATGTTTGGGAGAAGGGAAGGGAGGCCTGGAAAATGGTGGTGTTATCCAGATAAGTCCCATGGAATGAAAATAAACAGCTGATATCTGCTAAGGGGTACACGGAATAAGTCAAACATGACAGTCTGGTGGTTCATATATTTTTATGTGTTCGTGAAGAATTGGATCTGCCAGAACAACATGGGAGTGGAGCTTATTTAGGTTCTACTCACGTACCTGTTTACCTGACCTTTGAGGTCACTGGCAAGAGCTCCTGGTGTGGAGCTGGTGTCTCCGTGCTGTTTGCACCTCAGCAGAGCCCAGCAAGGGGAGCACAGCTCACAGCTGGGCCAGCTGGTGCTGGCAGTTGGCTACAGGACACTGATGTCCCACTGTGAGGTGCTTCCCTGTGTCTGTCCCACCTGGCAGTGCTGCTTTTTTTCCTACAGCATCGTTGTAGAATTGACGCCAATTCCAACCCCGTCACAGCTCATCCCAAAACCAGCCAGTTCATGGGATCCTGTTCATGGGATCCTGTTCATCAAAGCCCCCCTGTTGTTTAAGAGACACAAGCTGCTAGTTCTCTGCTAATATGAATGCCAAGGTTTTTTGCAGCAGGATGTCATGATAGATGACAATTATTACTCCTCAGAGACCTGAGAAATGGTGGTGTAGATATATCTCTGGGCATATGTGTGTTTGAGTACTTAGGAGACTCCAAAAGCTTATCCTAAAGGTATAATCCTGCAAACTGTTGACCATTCTGGCTCCACTCCAGCAAAGCACTTAAATATTTGGTGAACTCAGGAAGACTCTGCACATGCTTCAAGCACATCCATGAGCACTTGGTTGCAGCAGAGTTTGCTCCAGAGCCACACCTTGCACAAGAGAAATCTCCCCAGGCTAGTCCCAGTCTCTGTGCCTGCTGTGGCCATTGGTTTCCTCACAGCTACCAACAGGCTGTGTCAACACTGACGTTGTCTGGCCTTGCTGAAGGGGGAAAAAAGTTTCAGTGGATTCAGCATTCCACCTCAGTGCAATATCTCTAACAGGACAAGCAAGGTGAGAGGGAGGCAGTTTTGCAGGCAGTGCTGTAGACAAAAGATGTCCCTTCCCAGAATCAGCAGTCTCTGGGCAGCAATAAATCCACACGCTAAAAAATAAAGCAATTCCTAAAACAAACAATTCAGGCTTCGAAGTGTACAATAGGCAATTAGTTTGAATAATTGGGTGTAACTGTAGGCAGAGAGAAGCTACAAGACCAGATGTGCATATAAAGCTAAACACAGGATCTAATCAAATCAATCCACCATCTGGAATGAGAAGAAACATGTGACAGATCTGGTCAATATGTGAAAATGGTACAAATTTCTGGATAACGAGCTTAAGCTAAATCAATTTGTCACATGAGTCAGAAATGGAAGCATCCATAAAATGGATTGCACCAGTTCAGCTAAATCACATCTGATTTTACTGCATTAATACCAAACTGGCCTTAGGTGACCTATCACAAATAACAAGCTGGGAGTATCAGAAACACATACCTGCAGTCATGGCAGACTAAGGTTCGTATGCACACTTCTGTCCATACAAAATAAATCCTATCAAACTACTCTTTTCCAAGCAGTTGGTGTTAAAACCCTTCAGGCAGCTGTGTTTAAGTCAGAGAATGGATCCTAATTCATTGGAGCTATCTCAGGAGCAGGAGCTGCAGCAAGGGCTGGAAACAGAGGAATGGTAAAGCCAAGAGCACAGAGTTGGAGAGCACAGAGTTCTCCACTGCTAGACAAGGGGTGTTCAGTGGGCTGAGCTCAGGCCTCTGGTGCTTTGGAGGCAGGGAGGGAGAGAGCAGAGCCTCCAGGAGGTGACAGCAAATTTATGAAATCTTTGGGGTTAAGCTGTTCGTGCAAAGCTTCACTGACTTAGCAACATGTGAGTGTGCTTGTGGGTTTGCAGATTTACTCCAGTGCTCCAGCAGACCATCTTCCCCTTCTGCTGCCTCTCTGGAAATAGTTCAAGTCAATGTGTTGTGCACATAATTGCTACTGGCTTTCCCAGCCTCCATAAATCATATTTAAAAGATAGACAAGACCTAGGGGTGTCAGCAAACCAACAGGGGGAGGGATTTTCCTGGCCTAAAGTGACGGCAGTTGGAGGAGACCATGTGGCTACTCCAACTGTTTTCCACACATGCATTTTGTTTATGGTCTGTGTGTGCAAAATATGTCAGGAAAAAAATACCCCTCATGGGAGCTAGGAATCTGTCCAGCATGTGGCAAACCCCCATTATGACCCAGCCCTCTTCATCTGCCCTGCTGCCATGCCAGGGGTCTTTCTCCACAAGCCTTTTCTGCAGCAGGAGTCACCTGAGGTAAAAAGACGTATTTAAGCATCACCAACTCTCACAAACAGAGGCTCAAAGTATCCTCAAACAGCCCATGGGTGTTGAAAGCCAATCTGGTGCTCAAGGTGAAGGGCAGGGACACCTTGAGCCCCATGGTCTGACTGACTTTGTGGCTTGCTGTGCCTCTTTGCTTTTTTTCGCTTTTTTTTCTAACAGTCCTGCCTGTCACCATGGAGTCCAGCCCCTTTTCACAGGGGGATGTCAGAATAAATACACATTTCAACACTCCTTCAGCTCTCCTCATAGTCCCAATAACAACAGTGCAATATTTTAAACTGCTTTTGCAAGTCTCCTTTCTACAGGGCAGTTGAAAGGATATAAAAGCATTTTAACAATTTTATAGATCATCTCCGGAGCGCTATTGTGAGGTGGGAGAAGGGGAGTTTTGTTGCCATTTGCCCATGGACAGCTGCCAAGCTCACCTGTCTCCACTGAGCCAGGGAGGGCCATATCACATCTCTCTGGAAACTCTGCAGCCAGCTCTGGATGGCTTCTCACTTTACTTATCTGAAAAACACGTTGCTCTGTTTAACCCTTTCCCAGCGTTTGCCTGGGGGTGTTGCTCAAAACAGGCAACTTCTGTTTGGGCTTAGGGAAAAGTCAGAGCTGTGAGGTGGATTTGGAGAAACCTGAAACCAGGATCCTCCTGTGGAAAAAACCTTCACACACGTGAAAACTCCTCTAACCCTGCAAGTCATCCTACTGACCTGGGGCCAAGTGTCCCCAGCTCTTCTTTGCCACTCCCTGGTCAGAGTTATCCAGCCTCCAAATCAGACCCTTCTTTAAAAACCTCCAATTCCACAAGGTGCTGACTACATAGGCCACTTAATTTTTGCACCTAATTTCTGCTTCTAATCTCAAAAATTATCATGAAAACCCTCCTGGGTATGATTGACCCAGGAGAACTGTGCAGTTTTGTTTGCTGGCGTTCAGGAAATATTTACTGATCCTCATGTGGAAGGTGTGACAGAAGTGTAGTGTCATCTACTCCCCTGTGTAAGGATTTCCATCCCTACAAATGAATATTCTCCACCCTCCTCTTCTCCTGGAAAATAGAGTGCACAGAATTATTCCCTGTCACATTCTTTCACTGAGCTGGCAAAATACAGTGAAATCCAGCAGAGTTTAAATGATATGGAATATGCAGGCATAGCTTATCTAAGATAAAGCGTGCAGATCAAAATCAACAAAGCCTCACAAAAGAAAGCCCCAAAAGAGCTTTCATCTGCCTGATCCCATTTCCCTGCCTACACTTCTTTGTACCCTATTGCAATACATTAGTTCTGCTTTGGTTTCTGCTCTGCAGCAACATTTCTGCTTAAGAAAGATTCTGTTGAGTCATTACCAGCATCAGCCAAACAGGCTTTTCAAGAATGGAGGAGAAAATAAAGGCTGTGGTTTTCAAATTAATTCCATGCTGCTTAACCCTTAAACCACTAGTGACTTTCAGACTCTCAGCCAAGTCAGTGCTGAGCAGAATTTGGGGCTGTTGTGCCTGAGACAGAGCAATGTCAGTGCTTTTGTCAGTGATTGACCACTCAGGCAGTGCTGGCCATGCACCTGGAAGGCAGAAATTGTAGTGAGGGTCTCTGCTGCCCAACCCACGTCCTAAACACTCCCTTCTTGCTTGTAAACACTGCCTCAGATAACCCAGACCCACACCTAAACAGAGGCAGGGAGAAGGGCTTTTCTTACCAGAAGCTAGCAGTTCTAAATATAGAAATGGAAGAGAGTCAGCACATCTCTCCCTCTAGGATGTAGCAGAGATTCTCTACTCCTTCTTTCCCCAGCAGGTTGTATTTAGGAGAGAATAGTGGTTACCAAAGAGATAGAACTTGAATAAGCTCCTGGTACCTTGAGGTTTGAGGGGCCCACAGGGGAGCCAACACTTGGAGTGAGAAGAGACAGAAGAGAGAAAAGTGGATAAGGTGATTTTCCTTGCCTTGGCTTTTAAAGCAATCTCAGCCTGCTAAGCTTTCAGTCCATGCTGCCAATGGCTATTTCCAAAGCTATCTTTGCACAGAAAAAGGCTGGAATCGTTCTCTCTCCCTCTCATTCTCTCTGCCTCCCTTTTTAATGAAAGCTCAGTTTAGATCTGATATCACTCTAAAAGGTTTGCTATCAAAGTTTATTAGACCCACTGGGACAGATCACAGTTTGCAGAGGCTCATAGTTTCACAGCAGATAACTGTAAAGTGAACCATTCAATGTTCCTCAAAATGCTCCTTTTTCTTGGGCTCATCTATAACACAAAGCTGCACTGTGTTCAAGCATCATTAGAAGTGATCCCAGCTGATTACATGATGCTGGCCATAGTTCTGCCTTTGAAGCAAAGTCAAGCAGCCCCCAGCCCCCAGCCTGTCCCCCTGGGTGATGCTGAGGTGAGTGGGAGCCATTTGCAGTGAAGGCAAGCCCTACCAGCACAAGGGGATAATGCCAGCTATGTGCTCCTAAAAAAAATATCAGAACCTAAAAAATACTAGGAAGCATGAGTGCAGCTTCCCTTTAAAAATTCATATTTGCTTTTCCCTGTTTAATAATAATAATAATAACAATTAGGAAAGACTCCTCTACTAGGGACTACAGCTGAGAAATTTCAGCTAGAAAGCAAAGAAATGAGAGAAGGAATTAGCATGTCTTCCTATAGAATGGCTGTTTCCTTTTTTTTTTTTTTAATGAAGTCATTGGTGTTAATATGAGGTTTTTAGTAGTCTATCCTCCTAAAAATGCATGGGAATAAACACCTTATCTGGTAGGATCTCTGACTGTAGCATGTATCACTGAGGCATCTATTTACAGTGTGAAGGGAGGGGCGGCTGCTCCATTTCCCAGGACAGTAATGGAAAGCATGATGTCCTACAAGCAAGGGTGGTGAAGGCTGGGAGAGGTACTGGGAAAAAAACATTCACAATAAACCGAGGAGTGAAGGAGAGTTTCAGGGCAGATATTTGCAGGATGCATCATCATCAAGCCTGGGAAAAGGCTGAGAGACAAAATGTTCGAATTGAGTCCTCAGGCCAGCAATGTCCTGTCCTTCTGCTGCCATTGTCCCTGTGACTTTGCAGTGTCATCCGCTCCAGAGCAGCAGGCTGGATAAAACTCAGGGACTGGGTGGCTCTCAGATGCCCATGCTCCCTGCCAGGCTTTTTCCTTGCTTTTGGCCTTGGAATGCCTCTCACCAGAAGCATTTGCAACCATCTGACAGCTCTTCTGCTCTCTGATTCCCTAACAGGTCATGCAGATGGACCAGAAGCTGGATGACATCCTGAGCACACTGCAGGCTCAGCTGGGGGATCAGGCACAGGCACAGATGCCAGGGGCAGCCACCCCGCCTGTCAGACATCCCCAGACACCCACAGAGTCCCCCCCAGTGACCCAGGAAATGTGAAAGCCAGGGGACAGCCACACGTGACCCTCCTGCTCTTCCATGTCCGGGTATCTCTCAGTCTTGGTGTCCTCATCTGTGTCATGGGTGACATGAAATATAAATGAAATAAATGAAAAATCTGCAGTAGTAGATTAATGAGGAAAAAAACCTGAAAAAAAAATAAAAAAAAAAAAGAGAAGAAACAGCAAGAAGCCAGTCACGACCTTAGGAGAGCACGTAAGTTCTGCACCTGTTTTATTTTATTTTAGCTGAACTCTGCCAGACAGCAGCAGCCCAGCTCCCATCCCCCAGCCCCACTCGGGCTGAGCACACAGGCACAGGGCACGCTGTCAAGGGAAGCATCCCAGCCAGGGTTAGGATGACCCATTTGTGGGCACGGAAGGGGAAAAGAACTGTTCTTTTGGCATTTAATCACTAAGTTTAATGCTCACAGCATGCCCGAAAGGGGGAAAGGAGCCAGCATTTGAACATGAAACAAATGGAAATCAGTGAACAGGAAAATTAAACAGCATGTTTTGACTTCTACCAAGCAGTGAGGATCATAAGAAGGGCAGATTTATATGCTAGTGCGAATGACAAAGTAAAGACAACAGGCTACTGATTAAAAATATGGAAGTGTACACAGGCTGGTTGACATATGAAAGGCTGAAGCAGAGACTTCAGCTAATTAAAGCAAAGGGCTGCCAGTGAGATGAGATGCATGTTGGAACAGACAGGCAGGAGAGATAGGATCTGCGTAGGCTTACTTCACCAGAACACTGTAATAGTTATCAGCTACTCTGATGACTGTTATGCAAAACGTTCTCAAGCTTTTACCTTCATTCAGCAGAGGTTGTTGACTCCGGTTGCCTTAATTTTAACATAAGGAACCTGTATGGTAATTGGCTATGAGCTATCTGTGAAGCTGGGTTAAAGCCACCGAGGAGCAGGGTGCTGCAGGAGGGCTGCAGCTGTGATTGAGAGTGGCAGGGCTCCTTAAAGAAAACAGAAATGCACACACTGTTGATGAAAGTTAATGGCTGTTTAAATAAACTGCTGTGTATAATTTTAAATGCTAGATTTATTTTTTGCCTTGTAATCTGGCTGTAAATCGAGTGCACATGCTGGCTGACGTGCTGTTGTTGAGGAACACCTCTGGTGCAGGTAGCTGGGCTGGCAAGCTGCAGGGGGAAATGCAGGCTGAGATGCAGATTTAAATGCAGGCTGAGATGCAGATTTAAATGCAGACTGAAGTACAGGCTGAGCTCTGCGTGGAGCCCAGGACAAGAGGATGAACTGCTGACCTTTGGGGTGCCAAAGGGCACAAAGGCAGGGGACAGCCAGCCAGGTGAATGGACACTGAGACACAGCAGCAGCTGGGAATTGCTGACCTTTTGGACAACAAGGGAGATGGAAACAAGTGATGGCAGCGAGGTGGATGGACATGGAGATGGGGACTGGCCACAGGGAGACTGTGATGGGATAAAATCGCAGGGGTTCCCCTGCTGGGATCCCTCCTTGGAGGCAGCAGCTTGGGGAGTTTCTGTGTCACTGCCCCAGGAACAAGTGGCTTCATGGAATGAGACATCTGGGACTCTGCCACCTCTGCCATGGCAAAGCTGGTGTGATGTGAGCGGGGTGTGTGGGGAGCCAGGCCAAGGAAGGGCCTTCAGTCCCAAAAAGTCTCTGACCTTGGGAATGCCACTGCCAGAGAGTCCCAGAGGGAATGGTCTGGCTGGGGAGTTTCCTTAACAACGTGAAATGGACGTTACCTGGCACTTCAGAAAAGGGACAATACAGCACTGCTGCTAAAAACCTAAATAATAAACCAAGCTAAAATGGGTGCTGTGTTACTTACTCGAGTTCTTTTTAATATATTTGCATAACCAACAATTTGAATGAGCAGAAGACTGCAGAGCAAAGACCTGATTCCTGGGAAATCCTAAATATATTCTATTCCCACTCATATCCGTGAAAGCCAAGCCTGCATTGCATTTAAAAGCAACCTGAAAGACTGGTCCCTTAATAAGCATTTATTTGGACAAATGAGTGGTCCATTTCAATGT
>NW_005054326.1:3093920-3125299 GCF_000277835.1 Geospiza fortis | reverse complement strand
ATACAAGCTTGGAAAGAGCACAATGAGACTGATTCCAATCTTTAGATTGCAGGCGCGTCTTAGACAGAATATTAATGATGTGTGAGAGGCAATAAAAAAGAAAAAAAAAAAAGAAACAATGTGGTTTTAATTAAATCAGCTGACAAGCCGCCATTCCATCTTGTCTGATTACTGCAGAGTTACTGAACATGACCAAATACAGCATGTAACATGGGAAAAACAGTAAATAATCATTGCCAGAGCATTGAGCTGCTCCTGGGTTTCAGTCAGGGTCATAAGCTTCTGGAATAGTCCTTCATAAAACCTCCCCGACTGTGGCCAGCCAGAGCTAAATGGCAACTGGACATCAAATTAGGGTTAACACTGTTTCATCAGCCACAGGTAAAGGAAAATAAATCTGCCTGGAGATCCTTTTGCCACCGAGATTCTTAAGGGGAGCAGTGCAGCTTTCAGCAGAAGAACTCAGGGACAGCTGTGGCCAACACAAGGTGACATTTCCTTCTGCAACACTGCAGATATTTGTGTGAGGGATATCCTGATCACTTGGTGGACCAAGTAATGCAACAGTGTTTTACTTACTCTTCAGCCTCAGCAGAAGTGTTTCGGCACTATATATATAGCAACACCTACTACTCTGAAGTGCCTGGAAAATCCAGCTGAATAGAATACAAGTGGTCACAGCTATGGTGAGTGTCAGAAGGGATGAGTGAGTGGGAGGAGAAGATAAAGAGGCACGCAGTGGTCCCTCCAGAAAAACAGAATGTGTGCCAGACTGTCTGTACACATCTGTGTGTGCGCATGTGTCTTTTTTAAACTCAAGCCAGGGTTCCCCCAGCAAGTCTTGTGTGAGGCCAGAGCCTGGACCTTCACAGGTTTGAAAATCCAGCAGTGCTGGCCATGGATCCACTTTACAGCTGGCACTGTGGACACCAGAGTGTGGCAGGACCTGTGACCAGGACACTCCCCATTGCCAGAATGGAGAGATGAGGGTGTGGCTTGAGCAAATTGCAGGAGGAAGGAAGAAGCGTGGTGGGAGACACCCATTTTCACACCATATGAAGAGATTAATGGTAAAAAAATTCAAGCAACATAGCTTAGCCATACTTAAGAAAATGTCCACACCCACACCTAAGACAGAAGTCCATTTGCCATCCAGCAAAATCTTTCTGATTGCCCAGGGGGAAAAGTACACAGAATTAGCACTGATGTGACCACAGGTTAACACTTCCTGACCCTTCTTCTGAGCAAAGATGGTTTGGTACAGGCACACAAACTGTGTATTAATGCATTTGCACTTGGCCTTGTTGAAATTGATGTGGTTCTCATGGCCCCACTTCTCAGGGCTCTCCAGGTCCCTCTGGATGGCACCCCTTCCCTCAAGCCATCCATGCCTGGCTCAGCTTGCTGTCACCTACAAACCTGCTGAGGGAGCACTGAGGAAGATACTAAGTAGGGTTTTTTTCCCAGTACAGACCATTGAAGCCCCTCCCTCATTGCTGGTTTCCATTTTGACATTGATCTGTAAACTGAAGCTCTTTGGATGCAACCATCCAGACAATGGAAATTCCTTGTCCATCTAGCTTTCCATCCATACCTCTCCAATTCTGAACGAGCAATGTCAAGGGGGAGTCTATCAAAGGCCTTGAAGAAGTCCAGGTAGTTGATCTCAGTTGTCACTGCTGTAGAAGGTAGGTAGATTACTCAGGCATGACTGCACTTGCTGAAGTTGTGCTCAGTCTCATTAATCTCCTCCTTGTCTTCCATATAATTCAACAGGACTTCTAGAAGGATCTGTCCCATGATCTTACTGGGCACTAAGGTGGGGCTGACTGGTCAGCATCCCCAGGGTCCTGCTTGTTCCTCCGTGTACAAACACACGTGCTACCATGCATTCCCTCTTGGCAGTGGCTCTAACACAAGCCAGAATTACAGAAAGCATTCCCAGGGGAAACCCATGTGTGTGTTTTTGTCTCCATTTGTACTGACTCTGATTCACTGGTGTTCACCCTACTCATTTCTGCTGGATGGGAGTGCAGCTGCTGAGCAGGGAGCACTCACAAGGTCACTCCTGCAGCCCCTCCTCTGTGACAGTGACAATGCCTGAGTGGACACAGCCCATGAGGCTGGCAGCACTGCAGCCACGTCTGCACTGGTCCCACTTTGCCTTTTGACTCAGAACAGAAGCACAGCCCAGGCAGCCAAGGTCTCCCAAGGCCTCAGCAGGGGCAGCTGTCAGGAGTGCAGTTCACCAGTGCATCAAAAGGCAAGAGTGCAGGAGCTCAAGTAAAGATGAGATTCCTTTTTTCCAAAAGATCACATGGTTTTCTACCTGATCCAGTTTCACTGTGGAAGATACACGGTGTCCTCTCTTACCAGAGACATCGACACCAACCCAAACAAGATTTTCCACATTCCTTCTAATAATGCATGACATCCTGAAGTCTGCTGTCTGCCTGTGATGATGCAAGATGCTCAGAAGTCATTACAACAAAGCCCCAGGGGATTATTTTCTCATTTCCATAATTACATAGTCAGTAATAATATCACGAACCAATCTTATCTCAAAACGTGTACTCAGATCTCTAATGGTGATATTTGTTAAGTGATGTGTACTCTGATCTTTAATGGTGATATTTCTTTAGTGATGTGTGGGATTAAAGTCCTGTGTATGATAAGGCTGCAGCAGTGAGGGAAATAAAAGTTCAGCTTCCATCAGCTGGGAGTTTTCATTCCTGAGAAAAGGTAACTGTGCCCCCAGAACAGATGATATGGGTGACAGATCACAAATCTGCTGCCTCATCTGGAACACTCTCTTCATCTCTGGAGAGTAAAAAGTGAGAAAAGACTCTCCAGACACAGCTGCCCCTTTCAGAAATGGGCCTGTCCAGCAGCCCTGAATGTTTTCATCCAACTGCCTTGATGTGGTATCACCAGAGGAACCCGTGCTGGACGTCCCTCCAATCTCTGTAGGACCAGGACAGCTTCATTCCCAGCTCAGTAGCTATGGCAAATCAGCAGGGCTCTTTTGGTGCCTCTTTTCTCAGTAGCTCAAGAAGTTTTCTCTTCTCACTGATGTTCCCAGCCTAAGCCCTGAAGGGTCTGGACGGAGAAAACATTTAGGAAGTGCTGTATCTCATGCAGCTCTAAACAGCAGAGCTCATTCAGCACTCTTTTGAGCAATCTGAACAATATAAAAAAGGAAACCATGGTTTAGGGAGTAAAATGCCACCAGGTAAAGAATCCCAAACATCAAAACTGCATTATTTAGTATTGTGAAGGAGTACATGCTAGAACCATTGTAATGGCCATGGAAAAGCCTGGTGAAGGGCCCAGGGTAGATCTTTCTCAGACATCATTTGTAGCTGCAGCATAGCCCAGCCAAGATGGCACTGTGATACCTCCATGGTAGGAAAAGGTTTGAATCCCTCTCAACCAGCCTGAAGAGCAGCCTCTTTTCTCACAGTTAAAACCTCTGTCGAAAGGCACTCCAAGGTAGCTGGAAATATTAGACACCAAAAGAGAGGAAAAAAATCTAATTAACTAATGGTCATTATCTCTTTTCCCACATCCTTTTCTAACCTCCAGAGGATCCTGAGCTCTGGACTGGATTCCTGTTGCTGGGGATGTGCTCCCTGCAGCTCCCTCCCTGTCATCCAGCAAACAGTGCCTGTTAGACAGGAAAGAGAGAAACAGCCAAGAGCATCCTCCCTACAAGGAGCTGTTTTGCCAAAACACTTACTACCTCGTGTTTAGCCCTCCCTGTGGCTCCCAAATGACTCCGTAAAAGTACAGTGTCTCTGCCTGGATTCCTGGCTGAACACACGTTTGTCTCAGGGCTTGGATTTGGCACATGTGGGTTTGGGAACAGAATTTTAACTCCATTCTGTTGTTTGATCTCCCCCTGGGGTGGGTGGAACTGCGTGCAAGGGACTGACCTGACATAAGCAGTGAGGGGAAGGGAATTTTTGAGCTCTGTGATTAATGTAACTGCTGTACCTTGTCTGGCCAATCAGACAGGCAAAGGTTGCTCTTTCTTTAACTAAAGAATCATAATTTTCAACAACAATGCCTCGAAGCGTTTGCCTGAGACTCACCTCAGCCTTAGAGGGGAAAATTCACATTTCAAAAATACCTGCTGAGCATTACTTATGCTTAGCTAAAATGCAGCTTTTCTTCTTTACAGCTGTGTACCTTGGGTTGTTAGCACCCTGGTCACCAAGGCCCTTCAAGCAGCCAGTGTTCCTGGTGGAGGGGCTGGGGTTTGTATCATCAGTGTGAGGGGGAAACAGGACCACTTGTGCAGAAGAACAATTGCCTGATTCAGTGTCCTTATTCCCTTTGTTTTCTTTGCTGAGAATTTTCCCCTTTCTGAAACACTAAACAGCTCATTTCTTCCAACCTAAACAAATGGTCCTGCCAGCTACTGATTTTTCCCTCCTTTCTATTTCTAATGGTTGGTATTGTAAGTACAAGTTTCCATTTGTTTGATAGCGGGTCAGGAGGCCAAGAAGAGCGAGGGACAGCTCCTGTTACACATCAGTGCTGTGCCAAACTCTTCAGCTTGGCTACACCATGAGTGTTATCACTCTTGGACTCCACCAGCCCCACTGGCCAACTCCCAGGGAGCTGCTGCTTTGGCTGGAGACAGGCAGAGTGCAGTAGGAGAGCAGCAGAGCCTCCATCCTCAGAGCCATGGGTGTTCCTTTCACTGAGCTGGTGCCTTCTCCCCTCTGTGTTATCACGCAATTCCCCACACCACAGTCCAGCTAAGCCAGTCCTCCAGATAAGGAAGGCTGGCAATAAACTTCAGCATCAACCCAGAACTGGTCCAAAGGGCTGCAGCTGGCAGGCTACAGTCCTTCCTTCCCGTGGAAGAGCATCAGGGAAAAGAGGGAGTATTTCTGCAGACACAGAGCACTGAGAGGTTTTGTCCTTGATGGGTCTGTGCTCAAAGCAGGTGAAATTCAGAGCAGACATGAACCCACTGGAGTCATGGACTTATTCTATGGATGAATTTGGCTTGAGCTGTCTTGCCATAAGCAGTTGGTAGGTTTAAAAAAGCCCCTGGTTTCACTAACCTGACTGGACCTCTGAATTGGACTAAAAATTTCCCAGTGACCTTCAAAGCCATATATTACATGGCAGACAGTAGCTTTCATCCCATGGAAAACCAGAGTTTAGACACAACTAGAGACAGACATCACAGTGACTGTGATCCATTTTGTGAATAGCACTACTTTGAGGGGGTCCTCAGATCCCTAAGCTTCCCTCAAGTTTAATGTATGAATGAACCCAAAGCAAAAAAAAATGGCAACTGCAGCAGAATCTGCAATTTCTTCCTGACTTGGATCAATGGCTTACAATATTGCTGCATGTTCAGTGCTGAATTAAAATGGTAAGCTATTGAAAATATGTCAGTAATTATCAGGTGGGGAAAAACTCCCAGATTATTTGGGCCTTGCCCACGTACCCATTTGGCAAAAATAACATCATTTTCACTGGCAGCATCTTGTGTGAGGCTGAAAATTGGGGTGACAGTGAAAGTGTTGAATAAGCACAAAGCCAGCTTATCCCTTCAAGCACGAACAGCTGAAGGAGTGGTTTGTGGCAAGGAATCACCTATGACAATCATGCCCTTTCATGTCCTGGGATGGAGCTGCTCTGTGTGCTCCCCCCTCCACCCACCCTGCTCCCCAGTTTGGGTGAAATCATGAGTTCAACAGGCAGCCCTGTTTGAAGTGACTGCTGTGGAGAGCCTGGAGCCACGGGCTGCTGGAAATGACGGAGCAGGCTGAGCTTGTACAGCTCCTTCTGGCTGCTCCTGGCATAATCTGGAGCAGGGAGTGAGGGGTGTGAGGGCTGACTGCTCTGTGTGAGGGGAGGAGATGTCCACGGGGGTAAGGAGGCCAGCAGAGACCATGGTGTGACTGACAGGGACCCAGTCACACAGGACTAAATCCAGGCTCAAGCTATTCCTATTCCCTGCAGGGAAGAAAAGCTTAAAACAAAAGGAGTATAAAAGCAGCTGAAAACTTGGCAAAATGCATACAAAAGAATCAGGGAAATTGGATGAATAAAATGCCCCCCACCCCCAGGTGCCAGCAACATAAACACTGGAAAAGCTGGAGCACTCAAATGGCTTTGCTTTCATAAAGTGCCTTTTTTTTTCATCCCAGACTTTTTTGGTTCTGTTTTTCTTCTTTATCTCTCCCCAGCAGTGGCTGACAGATGACCTTTAAAGCCCTGGAGAGCAGCCCCAGCAGGTGATTTACTAACAGCTGTGCCAGTCAGCAAACTGGAGGGGCAGAGGTCGGGGCTGCCCAGCCCGTTCAGGGTGGGATTTAATTAAAGAAAGATGCATTACACTTTTTATTGATTTGTGTGCATGCACACACGAGCCTTTTCTTCTTTTTCCTCTTTCTTTTTTTAATGTTTACGTCCCCACTCCATGCACCTGGACATTTTATCCTGGCTGTGTGAGCCTTGCCACCTCACCCCCCAAGGACACCACTCCCTGAAATCCCATCTCACACTTCCAGAGGGGCTGGAACAGGTGGGGAGGAGGCAAGTGGAACCCAGCATCTGCCAGCATACAGCATCCCTGCTTTTCCCTCGGTGTTCATGGGATGCTGGGGGAATGTTTGAGGGATGCTGGTTATTCTCTCCCTCTCCCCCTGTGGTAAAACTCTGCCATTTTTTTGTCCTCCAGATGATCCACTGGGAGAGGGGAAAGGAAGGCATTAAAAGGACAAGTCTTGCCTTTTTGTCTAGGATCAAAGGTTTTTCCACTGAAGACAGTGGGCATTTTTGGAGCAGCAAAATGGACAGTGAAAAGGGAGAATAAAAATGCTGTGACTCTGTATTCACACACCAGTGTAGTTCATTATTCTCACTCATGCACCTAATCCCCATTTTTTGTTAACTAAGACTTTTACTATTACTATTATTCTGCTGTTATTTTTATCAGATTTTTAAATATATAATAGTAATGTATAAACGAACTTCCATTCAACCTATGAGTTTAAAAAGTGCAGTGATCATCATGCCTGGCTAAGGCCACGGCTTGGAGAAAAGCTTCAGATTTGCTGTCAAGTCTTTCGGTGATGGACAATCTGCTGTTCTAGTGGTGAAATTAATCCTTCACAAAATAAATAAGATTTGGTGACCAAGTTTTTCCAAAGGCATTTTTCAGTCACAGAGTCTTACAGATAAACTAAGAGTAAATCATCTTGCTTTTTCTTGAATGTCACTGCCCTTACAGATGTTTCTACCAAATCACTTTGCAGTCTTCCCTTGAGTAAAACACATGGAGCTTCTGATGACTCCCAAAGCAAGGCAGATTTCATAGGCTTCAGATCCCTTGGTGAGCTTTTTTCTGAACCCTTTCCAATTTTCCCAGCTCTTTTCTCGTCCCTCTTGGTCTCTTTCCAAGGCATGGTGGTTGTCATAGGCCTGGAAGTCCCTGTGACAGGTGAGGCTTCTATGGACAGAGAAGCTCCAAGCACAGCTGCCAAACTTCACTTAAAAGAGTTCCCTACCCTCACCATCCCGGGCTCAGGCAGGCAGATATGACACATCCAAGCCTTGGTTAGGTTCACGTGGCTTCTGAAAAGAAGGGGCAAGCCACCTGAACCAAAGACAAAGGAGGTTTCAGAGTAGCTGAGGATATGAGGGTTCCCCTTTCCCTCTCACTCTGGTTTCTACCATTGTGGTTTTACACCCATACTGCACTGGCAGCAGCCATTGTCCATAGGTCAGAATTCTACAGCCCTAACTTGAGGCAAACTTCTTCCAAAAATGGATGTTTCTGGTGTGGCAGACTGGCCTGGAATGTCTAGGTCTGAACTAATTACACATCCATCACAGACTTCCCGTCATCCCGCCAAAACTGGGATGCCTGTGCTCAGCCGAGCCTTTCAACACCACCAAGGCATCTCTAAGTCCAGTTCCCTTTAAAATGCAGGGGAAATAAATACCCAGCATCACTATGTGGCTTTGAAAATCCCCCTGCAATCTCCAACCCTCACTTCCCATCTGTAAAACAGGAAAAACAGCAATTCCTAGCCCATATCTGCTTTATCAGTCTTGTCTGTGCAGACCACAAATTCTATGAGACATGAACTGGCTGCTACTAAATATAGGTACAATGTCTAGCACAGTTTTTATTAGAGCCCCTAGGCACTACAGCTCCATAAATATCCATGTTGACTTTTTCCAGATTAAGAACACATCAATGGGAGCTTTGCTCAAGTAAGAGCTGCAGGATCTGGCACTGGTGCTCTTAAACCCTAATAGGACTGAGAGAGTCTGAAGCCTCTTCCAGGCTCATTCACTGGTATCAATGCTTTTAATACCAAGTCAGCTGTTGTGACATAAAGGGTATGTTTCTCTTGGTGCTGTTTCTTGGAACTGAAGAGCCCTCCTGAAGTTTTAATTTTCTTTACTGAAAAGCCCTGCTATGGTAAATCATCAACTCACCAAATTTACAGGAGGCACAGCACTTAGTATGTCACGTCTCTGAGCCCAGCCTACTGTTTCACTTACTTATGCTTTTGTTCTTTTGCTTTGTAGTTCTCTTGATTTCAGCAACTGTCTATCATTTTCATGAGGTTTGCTGGCTAGAATGCCCCCTACTATTCCAGTAATCATTGCCCTGCTAGAGTGTTTATTACTGACTGAATGGCTGCACAGACTGGCAGAATGACCTGAGCTGTATGAATTTTCCCTCAAGTCTCTGGGGCCTCACAATTCTTGAAAGAATGTAAAGGAAAAAAAAAAAAAAAAAAGAAAAAAAAGGAGCTTAGTTATGGGGAAGGGTCAAAGTCAAGTTTCTCTGCAGTAGCAGATTTCTTCACTGCCCTTGGTGCCTCTGACACTGAGCACTCACCACATCACCTTCAATAACCAGGGAGCAGCTGTGAACTGGCCATGGGATGAGAACTGAGCCAGGTAACCTTCAGCAGCCCATTGTGTATCAGGAGACTGCTGCTTAAATCCTGTGTGCTCCTCCTCTACAAAACATTCCCCCTGGATGGGGTCCCAACACGCTGGGGACTGCCTGGGTGTTTGGGGTGTATTTGACTTGAGGTTTGTGGTAGGTGCACCGTGAAAAAACAAAACAAAACACAAACAAACCACACATACACATACAAAAACCCAGTGACCAACACAAGATAATACACAGACGCGTAAATAACTGTGGGTCGGTTTCCAAAACACAGACTCTCTCTAACTTTTATCAGTGGTTTGTTTCCCTTCTGGCTGAGATTCTCAAAAGTGGGTGCCTAAAATTAGTCTCTCCTGGGTAAAAGCTTCAAAAGCATCTTAATAACACAGGAATCCAAGTGCCTCATATAGCACTTCTTAAAGGCTCTGGAAAATCTCAGCCCTCCATCCACATCTTTAGTGATAGGATTTTTAAATGCCCACAGCTCAGCTGAGGATTCTTCCAAGGAAGTGGGGCATCCATCACACTTTGTCTGCTGGCCTGATCCTGCTCAAAGAATCACACCTAATATGGATTCCCACGTTCAACACGACTCGAAACTTAAACCAGCTTTTTAAAGCCTGGAGTCAGTTTCTATGCCATGGATCCCACACCAGAGAATTTGCAGTTATGAATCAGACCACAAATGCTGTTGTTTTGGGGAAGATTTCACAGCACTGTTATTCCCATATCCACAGCTCATCATTGCTGTCAGATGTGCTAGCTCTAGGCCATAGGGGGTATAAAGGGCACCAAATAAACAAGCACAATTTCTTCTCTCATGCAAATTTTATTACAGTTGTATGGGGGGGCTGTAAAAGATTTCTGTGTTTAGCTGCTTCTTATGGAAAGAGGATTTTTTTTTTCCACAGTATTAAAACAAAAACAAAGAAAACAAAAACCAAATTTCACCCTGAAAGAAAGGCCAAAGGACTCCTGGCACAGCTATTTCAGAGTAAGCTGTTCCACACTCCTAATTCTGCAAGAGCTCCCCATGGAAAACGTGGAACAAAAAGCAGTTTTTCCTTCTGGGAGCATTTCAGTTACTGAGCAGGCCACCATGAGGAGCAGAAATCAAGGTCTACTCTGTGTAACTCTGGGGGTGTGTGTGCAGGATGCTCATCTCTGGGATCTCATGGCACCTAGGGGAGCATCCCATCATGGAATACACACTTCACAAATGGAGGGGGCAGCCTTTGCCATTCCTAGCTGTCTCTCTCACAAGGACAGAGGGACACAGCTGAAGGAAACCCAGGCCAAAGACTGGAAGGGACCAACACAGCCACAGAGCCCCTGGCAGATGCCAAGGGAGGAGTGTCTTCAAAAGCCCTCCTCAACCACGCTCCCAAACCGCTGCTGGTCATGGGAAGGGAAACTTTGCTGCTGACCAAGAAGTCAAAGAGAAGCAGTAAAAAACAGCCAGGGCAAGCCTTAAGTCAGTGCAAAACCTCTTTGTTACAGCTAGATCTCAGCCAGCATTTTACTCACTGAATTTAGCCTTGCTCTTGTTTCCATATGGGTCACCTAGAGGTTATGGCTTCCTAATCTTATGTATCGATCTCATGTCTGAGCTGTTTTCAGGATATATCATATGTCTCTGCACTGCTTGGAGAACATTTGTTATGATATCAGAATTCATGCCATGCCAGTCGGCCTCACCACATCCAGGGTCATACACAGTATATCATCTGAAGTCTCCAAATGAAGTTTTCTGATTAAATAAAAATCTTTATTCGCAAGGTGAAAAATCCTCCATGCAAGTCGTCTCTATCGTTAACATTTTCTTTTGCTATTAATATTGCTGCCAGTGAGCTGTTCACTGGGGAGCAAGTACAATGAAGGAGAGGCACTGCAAGGTCACAAGGAATCAATATTAATGAAAAGTAAACATACAAGTCAGGGAGGAATCACAAACCCAGTTTGAAGCTAATTTGGTTTTTTATTCCAGCAGACATGCATGGTGGCTTTTGCATTGTCTTCACAAAGTTCTTGTTTGGAAGTGTTGTTAGGAACTTTTGAACTCGCTTCAGTTTCTAAGCTGCTGCACTGTCAGCCAAACATTTCTTGTTCAACCAGGGCCCCAGTGCAGGCCTAATTGAAGAAAATGGCAAATTTTCCTTTGGTGTCCATGGGGGAGCTCCTGACAAGCAATTCCCTAAGGGGCCCTAGAAAAGACACCAGCCACGGTTCCAGCAGCATCATGAGGCCTCTTCCAAGCTCTCCTTCTGCTTGGATGCAGAGCAAATCTTCCACGTAGGGCTGTGCTTCATGCTAAATATGGAGCAGCAATCAAACATCTGTGGAGAGTTCATATTTGGCATGTTTACACGAGTATTTATTCCTCCTTTGTCTTCAGGCAGCAACTACTACATAATGTATTTGGTATGATTAATTGTGGGAATGTTGTTCATCCCAGCCTAGCATGACATCTCCAATTACATGACATCTTTCTCTCATTTGTAAGGGAAGAAGAGATTTCTGTATCTTGACATGTTTATCATTGTTAGGGTGAGCTAGTTATCTTATATGGGCCTGCTCCCTGGTTCTCAGGGCTGACAGATTATGGTTTCACATTAAAATCACATATGCCTTGTTATTGCAGCTGCATCTTGAAAGGAAAGCAAACAGAGGAATCACCACCACACAAGAGCTGTAAGATGATGTTTTGTTCAACGAGCCAGTGGTTTGCAAGGTTGTTCTAGGCTATTATCATTTATACAGTTATTGGGTATTTGATTTTCCCAGTATTTTTTTTAAATCTCAACAATGGAAAATGTAACACACATTTCCATAGTCTTGCACAAGCTCCAACTGATCACAGACCTTCCCTGTGGGTGGGATTTTCCTCACCTATTTTGAGCCATCTATTTAAAAGCTGGGCATCTGCTCTAAATCAAGCACTCTTTCACCAGGGACAGACAGACGCTTCTTGAGAGACGATTAGTCCCACCTGGTTTGAACATAAAATTTCAGATATGAGGAAAGTCTAAGGATTCAATATTTTTGCCCAATTATTAGTTTAAAAAAAAGTGTGATACATTTTTGTAGCTCTGCTTCAAAAGTTACAAAACTTTTTATCTTCAGCATTTTTCAAATGCATTAATGCAAAGATGTATTCAAAAATCTCTCAAGAAAGCTGTGAGACCCAAGGTAAAATTCTCAACCCGGTGGACTCCACAGAACTTTGTACAAAATTCAAGATACCAGGCAGCATGAGAAAACTGGGAATCTCTAGACTTCATGTTTTGAGGGGACAATTTAGCTACTGAAGCACTTGTAGTGCAGTTTTAGCTGGGGCCAAGCATCCAAAGGAAGTAGAGGACCAACCATCCAGTCATGGAAAGAGGGAAATAAGCCTTAATCATTGGACAAACAGAGCATTCCTTGCAGTAGGACTCCAGACAGTATCAATAGAGTTTATTTAAGGCAAGGTGCCACTTGCCTGCCCTGGAGTTTGCAAACGAAAGGGGCGGATGCAAAGGTCCATGTGCAATTTAGCTCATCCACTAATGAACTAGATGAAAACCAGAGCTAATGAAAATCTGCTCAGCAAGTTGCATGCCAACCTAAATTGTCTCAGGAGTGTAAAATCTAGTATTTCAAAGAAAACTTGAGAATCAGAGATCTGAGAAAACACAGAAGGCCAACATGATGGTCTGAGAAAAGGTTCACAAATGAACAACAGGGCTCCTGGTGTCCTGATAATTTTGCTGTTTGTTGTAGATGTTCTATTGCCTCTGAGCAGAAGAAGTGACCCTTTGCACACATTCAAATAAGATTCAGATATGGGAATGGTTTCTTCTAGAGGTGCCTGAACAGGAAAACAGCTCTACAAAGAAATTGAGGGCCAGGTGTTCTTATTTGCAAGCACATCAGCATTTTTCCTCACCTTGGTCATTCCAAGGTTGATTTCATTGGTGAAGGCAGAGCTGCAGAGGCCAAGATCAAACGAACATTCACTTCAGTAATTGCTGGATTCCTGAGTCTAGAAACTGTATTCTGTAAGCCAGGGCAATGGACCCCACAAAACCTCTTTCCATCTCTGCAAAACACAATCTTCTGGAAACCCGACCTTGTGTTTTTCATTAGAGTTATTGGTATGATAATTACTTGGTTATTAACACTTAATGCAAACTCTTGCAAACCATTTCATCTGCAGTGCTGCTGCTTTGTTTCTGCTGCTGTGGGAATGAGAGGGAAGAATTGGTGGTCCTTCCTTTCAAAAAAATGGGCCTGCATAAATTATATCCCAGTATATAATTCTTTGTTGAATTACCCACGGAGTGGGGGTTGGAAGACCAAGCCTCTAATTTTTCATTAACCTCCACTTGTCACTGGTAAGTGTGCAGTTTCTTGAGTTAATGATTTTTGTATAGACACAAAAAGGCAAGACACACACACACACAGAGAACACTAATGTCCAAGGCAGCGGCAGCAATATTGATAAGTTTTCTCTTCCATAGCTTACAATTAAGGGTTATCATTAATGGACCTGAAGAACTTCCTAAAAGGACTAATTAGTGTTTTAATTGGTTCTCTCACCATCATATTTTTGTTTACCCATACCCAGAGGATCTCCAGCTGTGTTAAGCAGTGTTCCAATTAATAAAGCATTTGAATTTAATGGCCCAGTTTTTCTGACTCAGCCATTTTTCCGCCTGGTTTACTGAGCTGACTTACAGCATGTAATTTCCACATATTTCTCAGCAGCTGGAGCCCACTGAATGCTGCCACTGTCCCTGGGCAGTGCTGCCTGGTACCCTCCACGTCCTCTTCGGGAGTCCTTGTAGCCCTCTCTTGGCAGATGGAGAAATGCCTTTGTAAAGGTCCACCACTGCTGCATTTGTGGCTCCTCTCAAATCTTCATGGCCAGCCCCTTCTAGTCCTCCCCTTTCCTGTAGGTTTTTGGTTGTTTTTTTTTGTTGGGTGTTTTTTTTAATTTGTCTTTTTTCAGCAATGACTCAGCTATTTATTTTCCTCTTCCTGCTTCTTTCATTCTGTGACCGAGCTCTTTTTACCCGCTGGGCAGTAAGAGGAAGGTGAGGCACTCCTTTTTCTTGTGCAAGCAAGAGAGGCCAGGGAATAATAATAATATAAATAAAAGAGAGGAAGGTGAAAAAACATCCTGTACCCCCAAGCTTCTTCCTTCTAGCCCTAAGAAAAGTCATTTAGGAGAGTTGATCTCACTGGCCTTGCTGCATTTCCTTCTTAATCAGTGTTCCCTCTGTCACCTGCTTTCAGCTGGTCGTGGAAGAAAAAACAAAAAATATCACAAAAGAAGCAAGTCTCACAGCTGAAACTAGGAAGTGTGCAACCCAAATGAAAGGATCAAACTGCTCAGATACACCCCTGAACCAACCCTGCTGTCAAACCAGTCCTTCCCCACTTAACTGGAAGAAGTTGCCAGGGATCTTTTTCCAACCATTTCACATGTCCTGAGGAGATGAAGGTTACCCCAACCTGAAATAAGGAGTGTCACGAAGCAAAATAATGCATGGGAACATGAACCACAAAAAATTAACTTAAATTAAATTAAAATTTCAAAAAATAGAAATAATGCAATGAGCACAATGACTCCAGCACACCTGTTTCAACTTCCACTGGAGTAGAACAGCACAGAGATGAGCTTTGCAAATCCCTACACAAAAGCTGCTCTGTCCAATTCCATCACCTGGATCAAAATAACATGTGAGGGAGCCTTGCAAGCGAGCACCAGGTGGATGGGCAGGTCTCAGCTCAGAGCCCACTGCCAGCCCAGCAAAGCACAGTTAAGAGACACCCTGTTTTCTTCTCTCTGCAGTAGCTCTTGGCATGCCTAAGAAAATAAGATGCTTTAACACAGCAGCAACAGTAGCACTAAAAAGAACTCTTGTGTGCTAAATCATCGGGGGAAAAACAATTATTATCCTTTTCTTCTTTGTGTTCTTTTTGTTTTCCTGCCAAATACCAGAGAGAACAAAATAGCAGGTTTTTTGCTTTGCGAGTCAAACTTGTAAAATCAGAGAGAAAACAAATCCTGAGCAAATAGCTCAAAGCAAATAGCTGGAGGAAGTGAGGGTGGGGAGGTAGGCAGCAAGAGGACCAACTGATACATTCTCAGTGTTTGCTGTATTAAGCCTTGAAGTAGGAAGATAAACAATGAACGGACATCTCCACAGTAAAGAAATGCCCCGCTTTGTTTGGTGAGGAGCAGAACGCTCAGAGCTACGTCCCAAGCCTGAACTGCCACTGGCAATCACACTGCAGCTCCAGCCTCTCCTGGGGCTCTCACACCAGAACACCCACAGGCCTGGCTCTGACTGGGGAGGGGAACTTGTGCTGAGAGCTGTAGTCCAGGATCTTGTGTTGTAAACCTTCAGGACAGAGGAGCATGTGCACCCAGAGGTGCTGTGGCCAGCAGAGTCAGCCGTGGGAGCAGAGAGCCTGGGTGTGCTCCTGTATGCCCATGTGAGAAACAACTGCTCACTTTGAAAATTTAAAAAGGTTTATTAAACCTTGATAAAAATACAACAAAAGGACTGTATAAGGAAAAATTCACAGCACTGGGAACTGCCCTCGTGGACACCACGTGGCTGGTTCAAGATGGATGCTCAGTCTTTTATACCCCTGGGGGCTGCATCAGCCAGCCCTGGCCCCTCCCAAAGTCTGTCAGTCAGCTCTTCTTTGCCATTTATCAGTGGAAACTGCCTGCTTGTAACTGGATTGGAGGTCAGGTGTTGCCATGCTGCCCCCCTAAGCACCAAGCTTTTCCATTCCCAGCTGCCCCATGCCAGGGACACCTGTGCAGCTTCTTTGTACCTGTCCTAGACAGCCCAGGCTGTCTGATGGCAACAGTACAGGGGGGAAAGGGAACTGTGGGGAGAACAGAGGGCATCTCAACTACAATAACATAACTATACATCACTGAAGCTTTTCTTAATAGGCACACAATAGTTATCCCTTAACTGGGAGAGTAAATAATCTCATTATCCATCTATAACTCCCAGCACTGCCTGATGCTGCTGCTTTCTGAGCAGCAAAGCTGCCATGCTAAGAGGGACAGGAGGAGTGGGGCAAGCAGCCCTTTTGGCACCAGTGCCTCACCCCCTCTGGCCAGGACAGTGCTCTGGGCAGTTCCCTGGCCCTCAGTGTCATGCTGGAAGCAGAGGCAAGCCATGTTTTCTATCCCTGCACACATTTCTCTGCAGGAACAGCTCCACGAGGCCGAGCCAAGCCAATGGCTCTCGTTCATGGACTCTCCCACCATATTGGACTCTTTATCAGGGTATTGCTTTCTCCTTGTACTAACTCTTAATTTGAAAACTGAACTCCAATTCCCACCAGTTGGCACACAAAGGAGCCTTCCTCTTTCTCCTTAACCCTGCTGTGACCACAACAGTCCTTACAACACAGAAGTACTTACACGTACACGCCATGTGAGTCTGTTTGCCTCCTGTTTTTCCTTAAAAAAAAAAGAGTGTCTTCCCATGCAGCAAACTGAAAATCCTGCCTGTTTAAAATACAAAACAGCAGCAAACTGAAAGAGACCTGGAGAGGCCACTGCCTGCCATAATAGGATTAAGGGCTATATCTCAGGCAATTCTTTTGGAATCAGCTGTTGCTTATCTGAGCTTCTTTGTAGAAGCTACGATCTCTTTGTACCAGACTCCGTTACTGGGCTACCTAACAAATGCCTTTTTTTGGCTGAGTCTACAAAGCCCATATATAAAACCTGAGTTTCTTGTCACTGAATAGTCAAAATGCAGGTGCTTTAACTGGTAAAACAACTGCAATAGCCTTTGCTAGGGAGGCTGTCTCAAAGAGCAGATTGCACTTTCTCCCAGCCCCTTCACACCACACACTGAATATTACTTGTTTTTACCACAATTAAGTCTCTGAACTATTTTGAAATCCCACACAAAGACAGTCCTGTACAACAGGCATTATGCACACATGCTTCCACATGCCTCCCATTAACTACCAGGCACAACTACATAAACCAGTTCCCCGATGGTCTCTTGACACATCTCCTGTTTTCCACCTTCAGAAAATGACAGTTCTTACAGAAAATAGGCACGTGGGCTACAAAACAGTGGCCTAAAAATGCCTTCTTCTCTCTTGCTCTCCCAGAACAGCATTTCTCCTCCACCCAATAAAGCATTCAGAGAGGTAATTCCCTCCCTCTCATCCCTGCAATTCTGCCCTGCTGGGGTCTGCTGGTTTCCAGGAGGAGCAGTGGAGACAACTCCTGGAAACATCCCTGCCTCTCCTGCTATCAGAGCTGAGCTCCCATTTTCCAGTCATCAATCCCTGGAGCCCAGACCCAGTGCAGACCAGAAGAGATAACGATAAGAAAGTGCCAAGTTTTTCAGTCCCCCTTTTCTCTTCCTGCACTCCATGCTTAACCTGATTTTACCAGCTGAGCTGGGTGACTTTCATAGGCAAAAGCTGCCTGCACAATGATTTCTATTCCGCTCACTCCCAGCCCTTTTCTTGCACAAGTGAGAGACGATAACCATCACTTGCAATTCAATAGGCTTCATATCGTCTCCAGGAAATAATTGAACCCTTTGTGGCTTTCAGAGCAACATTTTGGTATTTTCCCTGGCATCAAAATACTGCTGGATTCTGTTTAAATGGAAGAGATGGCCAGTCTGCGTTAGCTGGGCAAAGAGAAAGCCAAGAAGAAGACAAGTCAGCTGTCTGCAAACACACAGGGTAAGCAAAACCAACAGCTCCCAACAGGAAGGACCAGTTCTTTCACCACGTGTTAACTGGCCTCCCTCTTTGCCTCACCCTAAAAAAATAGATGCACTGGGAGCCTGAGCCAAAATCTGTTATTTAAATGGGACCAGTCCCCTACTCTACCTGATTCCAGAATAACTTGACGTGTTTCTGTTCTAGCATGGATTTGCCCCTGCCCCTATTCAGTACAGAGCACCACCACCATTACACTGCTGCAAAATGAGTCATTCCAGCTGGTACAGAAATCCCAGATGGCATGTACTTTGTAAGGAGAAGCCAGAGGAAGGAACTGGCCAGGCTTACCACAATCCATGCCCAAAGTAAAATCAGCTATTTATTTTGTGCACTTGTCTGGTGCTCTCCAGTGACAGTTTGTTGGGTGCAGGAGATCCCTGGATACTGTCAGCCCAGTAAAATCTTCTGAGCAGACACAGCTCTTGAGGTGAAATCCCTTCATCCGAGCAGTCTAACGGGACACAGCTCTAATGGGACAGCCCCACCACGGCTGTGTAGCATTACAACCACTGCAAAACCTCCAAACCCTTTCCTATGGTGGTATTCAAAGACATTCCTGCAGGGCTTTCACATGCCACATCCTTCTGCCTGTCTGCCATTGGTTTCGTGCCCTGTCTCCTCGCTGAGTGCCCACAGACTTCTGCTGGAAGCGTTAATGAGAGCAATGTGCAAACAAATGTGGAAAATAATCTCTAATGCTGCAGGGGCAGAGGCCAGCGGAAACCAGAGGATGTTTTCTGGCAAAACAGCAAGCAATAAGAGCTGTTCTCTAAATAAATAACATCTCAATGCCTACAAGCTTAGCATTAGCAAAGAGACCTTGGGCTGAAGGCTCTAACTCGCGTTTCTTGCCCCTCTTCAGGGAGGCACTGGTGCACGAGCCCCTTTCGTGAAGCCATACACCAAAGCTCACTCAACTCACAAAATTTCAGGAGTCCTCACCCTTCCTGTTCTCCCTATAAAAAAGGCTTCATCTGGCTATAAAGTAATTGCTGTCACCTCCATTTTACACTGGAGAGAACAGTCCTTCAGAAAGGTCACGGCTGAGATGCCCCTCACCAGGAATGCAGGAGCTCAGAAGCACTGCAAAGCTGCAAGCCTGGCATGACTCTCCTTGTGAATAAAATCCTGCATAAGCCTGACTTCCAGACCATTTCCTTGGACACATGCAGGGAACACAGGAAGGCCCAAGAGTGTCCTGCCCCACGGAGACACCTTCTGCCCACTCCCTGAGCACACTGAGCCCCAGGGGCAGACTAAAGCCTGTCTGCACAAGGGCATCACACCCCACAGGCTTCTCCCTGTGCTCCAGCCCTTCAGTTCTGCCCAGAGCTCCTCCTGAGGCACAGGGGCTGCCCAGGAGCTACTACACCTTTCACAGAAATGTTGTGACAGTTGTCTGGGGGTTGCTACCACTGTCTATCACGCTCTCTGGGGCTGGAGAGGCAGAGGAAGCCAAGATCAGCAGCCCATTTGTTGCCTGCCCTGATAGACATCGTATTGATAGCTCCATCTCACACTGGCAAAGCCCTTTGTACCACTCTGGGACAGCTGCTCTGATGCCAAGAATTCCTCACAGGCTGGCCAGCCCTCGTGGTGCTACCAGGGAAGCTCCAGTTTCAGCAAAGAATTTGATGGCTGTCTGGCAAGTGTATAAATCATAAAAGTAGCTTTGTTCTGCAACACTTCAAACCTTTTGAGCTCTCCCGTATGGCTGCAGTTTGCTGGCACTTGCTGTTCAATTTATATAAGCTAAGCTGTGCAAACTCATCCCTTTCCAGCCTGTAGGCAGCCTGTTACACCACACAGGGATGCTGCCCCACTAGTCCAAGCTGCATTTTGCTAACAGCAGGGCCTTTTTTTGAAAAGGTGCAGCCTTCTTTCAGGATTTCATTGCATAGGAAACCCAGTGGAATCCAGGATTTTAAAACCGATTCACTTCAAGAAAATCAGGAGGTTGCATCTAGGCAAGCCCTGTGCCCAGGAAAGGAGAGCAAAGCTCTCAGTTTTGCCCAAATCAGCTGCAGTCCAGAACAAGTTGCCTTTCCATGGAAGATGGGGAGGATGCAAGGCAGACAGGGACTGGGAATTTTCCAACCCGCCGGTTAAAAGATGGGCGTAAACAAAGAGGATTTCAGACACTCCATGCTGGATTCCCACACATCTGTGGGCAGAGTGCTACTGCCCAAAGAGTCCCTGGAGAAGTGCACTGTGTGGCTACAGGAAAAGACCCTGCTGTGCCTGTCTGCAGTGTGTGGCATTTATTGTCAGGGAGGGCACTGCCAGACAGCAGCACTTGGGGCTTTGGGTGCCCCCAAAAGAGAGGCAATGGGGACAGAGGCTGCCCAGATGAGCCACAGTCCCACCCTTCCTGCCACCCCACAGCCAGTTGGGAGGGCAGCATTAAACATGGGCAGGGAATGGCTCTATCCCACGAGGGCTGGGCCAGGCTTTTATCTGCTGTGCATCTGCACAGGGCCTTTGATGTTGGTGGGTCTGGCTGGGTAGGTTGGTGCAGGAGCTCTGTGATAATAAGGTGAAGCCAGTGGAACCTGCTCAGACACTCGGCTCATTTGAAAACCAGGATTTTATGGGGCTGCTGAGCAAGGAGAACATCTGTGCAATGCTACGTGGGGCTATGCAGGTACCCAAGCCAGAGGCAGCTAGTAAATGAGTGAGGAAGGGCTGGAGAGAAAAAGGCTTGTTTTCAGCAAAACCCACAAATTTCTTCCCAGTGCAAAGCACTGGGTTCTGTGCTTCTCCAGCCAAACCTTTTACTCAGTCTAAGTCAGGTATTTCCAAACTGTTCTTAAAAAGGACCAACTAAATATATGGGATGTCAGGATGAGGGCTGCCCTTAAAAATAAAAGGAGTAAACATCAGTCCAGATTGCCCTTCCCACTTCAGCAGCTGCCCCACTGGACTCTCCCAAGCCCCCAGGTTTCCAGAGCTCCTTCCTGGGCTGTGATTTCCTCTCTGCCATTCCCAAGCAGAGAGGGCTGTTGCACAGAACTGCCACAGCTTTTCCCCACAATGCTGAGGTGAGCTCAGGGAATCAGTCAGCAGAGCTGGAGCAGTCTCAGGCTCTGGGGACAGACCAAGACCCCAGAGAACCCAAATGCTCAGCTCTGGCTGCTGGGAAGGACCCCAGGAACAGCAGGACAAGTGTTGGCCATGAGTCTCTTGGTAAGTGATGGTGAAATGGCCTGTGGGCCATGAGAGTCCTGGGGAAGGGCAACTTTATGAAGTGCAACCCTACATTGTAAAGGCCAAGGGAATCTGTGGGTGGGAGTGAAATGAAAAAGGAGTATCTTTTGGGATCTCAGATGGAAAAATTTGGGTGGGAAGAGATGCATTTCAAAGCTCAGGCTACGTGTATGCATTTGTAGATGTGTCTCCATGTGTGTATGGATATCCACACACCTCTTTAGGCACTGGGGTACACAAACATGCAGAGCACACATCCACACCCATGTGTCCATCCCTTGCCCCTTTGGTAAGCGTGGAATATAGAAATTTTCATTTCACCTTCCTCCCTGCCTCTAGAGTCTCCCCTACCTTTCAGACTATTAAATGCTGTGTGCAAGGATGCACTGACACTGAAACTTTCCCAGCTGCAAATATCAACATGGACATGCTGTTTCACACTTGCCAAGGAAAAAGGTTTTTCCCTCATTAATCCAGTATGTGAATGAGCACTGATACCACAGAAACCAGTCAAGTAACATCCTGGAGTAAATGAGATCCAAAGGGGCTTGGGATCTTAAAAGGGGCAGTTTAAGGACACAGAAAAGCTTTATAGCTAAGGAAAAGCTTAATGGGAGAGGCAGAGGAGGGTGGAAAAAAAGCACCTACCTGCAGGCCATGAGAAATGTTTCCCACAGGAAATTAAAACTCGTAAGTCATGCATGCCCACCTAAGCCCATGCCAGGAAGGAGAAAAAAAAGACTGGAGAAGGGGAGGGAAGCAGGGATGGGAAGCAGCTGTAGCAGGAACAGCTTACAATAACCAATGGCTTGGACTCAGATTTCCAAGCCTCAGGACATTATCTGATGAGGAAGGGAAGACAGCACTGTGGCTGATGGAGCTTATGCCAGCACTGTGGACCTGTGCAAACCCTCTGGATGGGTGATGTCCCAGCTTAGCCTCCAAATCCCAGGGCAGAGGAGAGGGACAATGAGCTGTTGGCTGGCAATTGCTCCTGGCTCTGGCTACAGACCCTCCTGCAAAGAGAGAGGGGAGGTGGTGCTGGTAGCAGTCAACAAAAGGAGAGGCTTGAGGGAAACTGCAGAAAGGACAGAGGCCAAAAGCATGCAAAAGATTCTCTGTGCATCAGTAGTGCCCCACAGGAGAGCAGGGAGAGGTTGGGGAGTGTGGGGGTACCAGTTGTTGGTTTCTCTGGGTCTGGATTGAAGGCACTTGAGACAGTAATTCGTGTTCACACTCAAGTGTTGATTATTTCTTATCAGTAAAACAGTCTCGCTACTGTGAGTTCTGCAGCTTTTCATTAGAAGGCACAAAATGGCCAACAATCTCTTGTTACAAGGGCTTTTAAGACTAAACTATCCAGTTAAGAACTGACACCTGGATTATTTTCCCTTTTAACCCAATAACTGATCCCACAGAGCTGCAATGCAGACTTTTCTGCCCAATTACAGAATGCCACCCAAACCCAAGAAGAAGAAGGAAGAAGAAGCATGAAGAAGAAACCCAGGATGACACCCTGTGCCCTCCATCTTGCTTCCATCCACAACATACTAACAATCCCAAAACGTAAATTTCTCACCAAGTGATATACCTACACTACTCTCTATAATCTATTGCACACTTTTGTGGATTCCAGTTTATCTTGAAGTCTGGGAAACGTTCTCCATGAATGAGGGTCAAAGTCAGTGCTCCCCTGGGGGTCAGGGCACCCCAGAGCAGAAAGAGAAATATTCCCTGTGCCCTGGGTTTCCACAGGGGAGGGCCTCAAGAAGGACAGACCCACTGCACTGCAGGAAAGGGCATGTCCTGTGGTCAGGCTGTGCAGGGTAAAGATGCTCACATGCCTTAAAAAGGCCAAAGCAAGTTTCCCTACGGGAAGCCCCTGCTTCTTCCTGCAACCTTTCCCACCAGGATTTTTTGCAGTTTTCTCAATTTTTTATTAATTTTTTTAACACCTTCCTGAAAGCCTCCCCTTTCTAGCCAACACCACATCACCACCAGTTCACAGGACGAGGGTTTCAGGGCCAAGCCATGTCCCAGGCTAACAAAAGGCAGAAACACCTTTGCCCAGCTGCTGCTGCTGCTTCTCCAGCGGGGAAGACCAAGCCTTGGATGGAGAAGCCACATTAGGATGAGTGGTCACTCCATGGCATGGGTACATCAGGTGTCCATCTCTTTCATCCATCTTTTTGGAGGCAGCCCTGGACTGGGAGATGGATGTCTTCCCTGGGTGGCCCAGCCCAGCCAAGCCTAATTCCCCTGTCTGGTGGAATCTTTTCTCTGTTTCTTCTGCAATCTTATAGTCTGCAGAGATTATTTCTGGGCTTTCTTGTTGATGGCTGCATTTTTGTCCCAAATGCAACATACCTGTCACTGAAGCTCTCAGAGAAGAGCCACACTGCTGTGGAGAGGAAAAGGAGAGGTACTAACATCACTGTCGTAAAGAAGGAGATAAAAATACACCAATTGCTTTGGGCTTTTCTGTTTTTCTAACTGTCTGGTTATTTAATTAATCTCCTGATAACTTTCTGATTTTTCCATGGTTTTTTTCCTCTGTGTTTGTTTGAAGGTTTTTTCATCTCACAGATCTCCTCATGCTCCCAGAACTCCTGGTCCCTTGGGCCTCACCTGGAGAGAAGGGAATTACATGCTCCTTTGCCTTGTTTATGGCAGTGTTCATAGGTGCACTTCTCCAGATCAGGGGCAAAAGCTCTGCCCAAATCACAGCAACTGCTAAGCCTCAAAAGGGGACAGAGGAAGCAGCAATTCTGCTCATCTTGACACAGTCAATTTCATCAGAAGTTTCACAGAGAAACCCTTTATTTTTTTTCCTCAAGACTTAAAAATGGGGAAGTTGGTGCACTGGAGTCCCTCTGAGGCTGATGTTTATTCATCTGACAAAGCATGTTGGTGTCAGAAGAAGGAAGACTCAAGTGTGTGGCACCATTACTGCCTTCTGCACTGGAAAAGACATCCCTCAAGACACACAGAAAGTCACTTTTGATGAAAAGATGAAGGAAAAATAGAGCCAGCAGAAGATTTTTATAGTATTTTTTCTGTCTCACCAGCAAGGGAAGATATATCTTCTTGAGAGCAACAAGGAGCATCTACAAGCAGTACTCATGTTGAGGGCAAGTACCTGACACAGCACTGGCCCTGAGCTCCTCTTTCAGCATTACTCTCTCATGCACACCAGAGAACTAAAAAGAAATTGAAAAGGTTGTTTTGCTTGTGCTTTGGCAAATCCATGAATAAAACAGAATAATTTTTTTCTTTAATTGAAATATAAAAGAGGTCACAACATATCACCACATCCTAAGGACTCTTAGACAATATTCTGTAGGGCCTCAGGAAGAAATAAGGTCTGTATTCTCAGGTTGGTGAGCAGGACCCAGCAAGGCAGGCCAGGTTCACAAAGCAGGGCAGTTTGCTGACTGATGGGATTCACAGCCCTGAGTTACAGCCCTCACCACATTCACAAAGCTGGCAGGGATGGAGAAAGAGAGGAGCAAGTGAGAGGAGAAGAAAGCCACCATTGCCAACAGCAGTCGAGTAGGTTGAGCACTCATCTAGGACTGAGACAACTGGCATCCAGGTTCCATTCTGGAAACTGGCTGAGGCTGATGCAAAACTGCTTTGATTTCTGGGGCTGAGAAAAGCTAGGCTTGAGCCCCTAAAAGCCCAGGTGTCACCACATCCAGCAGGGAGAGACAGGCCCAAGTCCCTGGAGGCAGAAGGAGGGCTCTCTGACAGCCTCCATGAACACCCTGGCAGGGAGGATGTGGGATAAAGCAGAAGAGGGCACTTCATGTTGGCAAAAACAAGGTCTGACATGTCCTGAAAGCCAAGTCACAGCAAGCAATGATAGGAGAAAGCTGATTTAGTAGAAACAGGCAGGAAACCTCCCAGCCCTGGGCTGTGGGTACTGCACATCTCTAGACATAGGATAAGTCTGAGATGTTACCAGCACAGACCTACTGTCAGTCTCCCAGCAGAACACAGGTGTGAGGTCAAAATGCATGGGCATCTGGGTCATTCTGCATTCTCTATGCCCTCTCAGCAGAAGAGATAGAAGAACAGTAAAACCAAGGGTGGTGTGCCACATTCACTTATTTTTAAACATGCGAAGAGCTGTACATCTCATCTGAAAGTAAATTTTTTAAAAGCAAACATCCTCTGACTTCATCATCACAACTATATATTTTATGCAGGAGTTGCCACAGTGGGAAAGATTCAAGCTCCAGCCTGTTCAATATCCAGAGGCTTCGTTATGTGCACATTATGAGTATTAGCCTAGTCTTGGCTCTGATTTGTTACTTTCACTGCTTTCTGCATGGAGAACAGCTTGAAATTTCTGCTTTTCTCAGGGTGGAGGTAATTTTCTGTATTTTGTGGGATTTACCTTGAGCATGGCTCAGAGTCTTGAGGGTTTTTTAACCTTACTGTGTCTCAGCTTGGCTTGAGCCAGGACTCCTCTGAGTATAAGCTGTATTTTATTATGTATTTTTGCTGCTAACTAATTAGGAGTGCAGCTGTAAATAAGAGACATGGGGCTCGCTCTCTGCCAGATTAGCACGAAGCTAAACAGCACTTTGTCAGCAGCCCGAAGCTCGTGTCTAAAAGGCTCAAAATAAAGAGAATTAAACTTCTGTCCTCTTCTTCAACAGGAGAGTGAGGCCTAGAGAGGTGGCTCAAAACCTCAGATGTTTTGAGCTGAGTGACCCTCTGCTCTCAGGAAAACAGAACCTGGCCCGTGGGAATCAAAATGTCTGGAGTTGCCAGGGCTTGGGCACGAGCAGGATGGGCTACAACCTGCTCTGGGTCCAGCTGGGGCTGGAGGAAAGACTCCTGCAGCCAGGCTGGAGCAGGATGGCGGAGCAGAGAGACCAAGACAAGAAAATATGGAGCATTTCTCCAGGGAAAAAGCAGCAATGGGTGGGGGCAAAGCTTGAAGGCAACAGCTTTGAAGAGCTGTAATTTTGAATAGCCAATTTTACTGAATCAGGCCAACATATATAACTTATTTATTAGTAAGCAACCAACAGCTGCTCGCACGATAAGGTTTTTTACTACGGATGGAAGGTGGCAACAGGAACTGACAGAAGCAGCTCACACTCATGCAAAGACCTTCACAAGTAGTCTCCAGTCAAGCCAGAAAGCCTATTCCCCCCAAATTCAATGAATACTTCTTTTCCCTTAGTCCTCTTTTCCCTTTACCCCTTCCCCCATCCACCCAGTGAAAGGCTGAGCACTGAACAAGGCCCTGCTCACATCGTGCTCAAACAGGACAAGAGTTTGCACTGCACCCCCACACAGGTGCAAGACTGAGACCTTTGTGTGATCAAGCCCCACAGACCCCAGCTGGCACATCCCATTCCTCCACCACAGGAGCAGGAGCCTTAACCCTTGCAGGAGCATCTTTGTAAAGATGTGGTTTCTAACAAACCCAGCAAAATGCTCAGGGATTTGTTTTTTCCCAGAGTTATTTATTTTTTAACCACACAAACAGCCAGGACTGTTTAAAAGACCCTTCCCTTCCCCCTAAGTGATGGATGGAGCTCTGCCTCATGGCTCAGCCATACACCTCACCCTTGGGGCAACAGGCATAGTGAAGCAAAGTTCAGGAAGGCTCTCTAAAAGCTCTGCTGGCCCTTAAACAGGGCAGCTTTGCTCTCTTTTCTATCAAGTCCTTCCTTCACTCCCAACCCTTTGACTACAAGCAGCCAACTCAAGCAGCCCCTATTGCAATTGGCACAAATTATCACACGCAAGAACTGAAATCCCCATGGCTTGGAAACCTTATGTCTATGTGTTAATGGCTTGAGTAGTCTGAGAGAATAACAGCAAATTTCTGTTGTGGCTATTTGGGTTGTATTTGCACCAAAAGGTACAGGTTCAGATGTGGCTTGTCCTCCACAAACCTATAGATAATTGTTGGCTTGTACTGAAAAGGAGAGGGAAATTCAGAAAGATGGAAACATGGAAATTGAACATTCTTCTGCCCTTTAAACACTCCTGCCCAGTGTCTGGTGTCTGCCACCCTACAAAGGCCACCCAGCCTGGCATAGCTGGATCCAACATAAAATGTTATTTCTGTAGCAGGCCACTCCTCCTGAAATGGAGCCTCTCTCAGACCTGTGAATTAATTTAGCTGGGGTCCTTTAAACAGCACCTTCAACTCTGTCTGGGAGAAGGGGAAAAGCAATAACAGGGGTCGTTTTGCCCCCTGCCTTTGGCCTTTAGCAGAACCACACTGTAGTGTCAGCACTCTCATTACAATATCTCATTATCAGACAACTGGAAGCTGAGAAGACAAATGGCCAGCTGTTGACAGGCCAAATGTGAGCCCCGGGTGAACTCTATTATCCTGCACCTTCAGGACAGAATTGGCATCTGACTTCACCAAACCAAGCAGTGCCTGGGGGAAGGGCAGGGGCGAGGGGAGAAATGGCAAACCTGCAGTGATTGCAGAGAGCAGCCTCACAGGTCTGGTGGCCAGCCACACAGTGACCTGTCTTTGCCAGGGCTTTCCACGCTCTGGAAATGCATTGTCCTCTTTCAGTGCACTCTGCAAGGGGGGCAGCCCCGGCCCGAAATCCCTATTGTGGTGTCAGGATTTCATCTGCAGCGACAGCAGCTGTGTGAATTTTATTAGCAAAGGCTTTCGGCCCTTAATAGTTTCCACCGAGAGAATGAAAAAAAAAAGCAGGCAAAAGAAAACAACAATGCTGTGAAGTGGTTTGGTGCATTCATGTTCTGCAGACCATATGCACACACGCTGGCAGGCAGCATGGCAGGCGGGACTTCACTGCTGACGTGAGTTGTGGTCAACAAAGGAAGCTAAAAAAGGAACTCGGGGTTTCTATCAATCCAATGGGGGCAGGGGGGTGTCTGAGCTTACAGGAATCTAGGATGTGTTGCTGCAGATTTACACACAGCACAGGAGATGTGTGCCTCAGAGATATGTGGCGGATCAGCCAGAACCAGCAGTCCTGGAAACTGAAAGCAGCTTCCAAGAAATGCTGAAGGTCCAAGCTGCTGTTGCTCAACATTTCAAAGCAAAGGTGGAAGTACCACGCTCGGCCTTCTTGCCTCTCTGGGACATTCTGGGCATCACACACGGTTCCCCCAAGAGGGAACAAAGATAAAATCAACCATTTGTGAGCTGACAGCACAGAGCAGTGCCCACACATGACAGGGATCCTGCAGCCCAATTCCTTGGCTGAGGGGTTGTCTGATGCCCCCTTGAAGGTCTCAAAAGCTGGAAGAATGGGAACTTAATTCCCTAGTTTCGGGAATGCCTTTCACCTCCCCACAGCAGAATGAGGCCTTTCTTTAGGTACTAAGAAGACAGTCCATGGGGTTTTCCTGTTTATAAACATTTCATCATAAGAACTTCCTCTTAACCTTCTTGTTGGGGTTAATAGTTATCTCACTCACAGCTGGGAGAAAACAGCACAATTTCTCTTGGGGATCACTATGTTTGAAGACTGTTTGGAGCAGTCCTCATTCTTTACAGCCACAACTCTCATCTTTGGAAATCCCCCTATATTTTCCTGAATTTGGTAGGGAAAAAACCTAGTAGAGCAGTTTCCAAGAGCTAGTGCCACTATCTGTAGGCTCCTCATGCTCTCTGAGCAACACAGCACTTCCTCCTTCATCAGAAAAAGTCAGTGGCTCCTTCTCACTGCAGTCCTGTGGTTCATCCCAAACAAGCTGATTGTGAAGCTGTGAGCCTGGAGGAGTTTTCTTCCTTTTTTTTTTTTTTCCTACTTAATAAGAGATCATTTGATGCTATTGTTCGCCATGAGAAGAAGTCCAGCTTCTGGAATGAATGCTGTCAGGCACAGCTAATCCTGAAGCTGATCAAAGTGATGTCAAATTTGGGATCAATATCAGCTCCATTCATTTATCATCTGTACTTTGATATGAGTCATGTGCATGAGTTAGGTTACAGATTTGACCACCCCCTCACGTTAGCCAAAACACAACACTTTTTTTTTTCCTCTATGATCATACAATCTTCATCTGTAAGGGATATTAAAATGAATGTGAAGGGTCAAATATGGTCACCAAAGCAAAATTGTCCCCTCAGTTAGGCTTGGGACAGGTAACAGGCTAGGGATGAGACAAATCCACAGAGAAAACAAAGAAGCTGTTCTCATAACTTCAGTTTCAGGCTAACCAGGGCACCAGCTTGTCCCTCACCAAGTCCACTAGAACTTCAGCATCTTGAGCACTGCCAACTCAAAACCCAAACCCAGTCCCTCACCTCTCAGCTGGGGTAGGGTTGAAGAGACACAGTCCTAATGAAGAACCCCTTTTTCCTCCATCCCTACTGTTTCAGCCTGTACAGATCCAAGATTCTGGTTTTGCCTTTATTTCTCTAACTATACGTGAAACCAAAGCCCGAGAAACCAGAGTTATTTCAGAAGAACATACCAACAGCTTCCCCATGGCCCCTACAAAATGAGAGAGGACCACTACCTCTTTCTGTGAGTTGTGTTAAGGGGAATGGTTGGCTCACACAATTGTCATGTACAAAGAATGAAATCCCCATTCGCCACAGATGGAGAGGGCAGAACATTCCTCATGACACTGTGCATCCAGAACAGTGGTCTAAAACTGACTGTACACTTTCCTCTACTGCAAATGATCATGTCACAGCACAAGTGCAGGTGTTTTATCCCAATGTCCTGGCCAAACTCCAATAATTACATTCCCTCTCCCCAGTTTTCCTCTGCAGATGCAGCCAAGCACAGTCATTAGGTCTCTTTTGCCAAAGTGTTCTCTTATGCAGTGGGGAGCAGCTGCCATACTTCTCACCAGAAGCAGCTGCAGTGAAGTGCAAGGAGACCAGATTGCCTTACAGGAGTGTGAGACTAAAGCGGGATCAGATCCTTCAAAGCAAGAGGTGATTTTGAAACGCAGGACTTTGAGATCTGTCCCCTTTCCACTGTGCTCAGTGCCCACTCAGTGTACCAAAATGGCTCAATGAGGGTGGAACACCAGCAGGTTCCTGTCAGCTGGGTCAGAGCCAGGGGCAGGAAGCACAAGGAATAGGATCAGGATGGAGAAGTACCAAGGGCTGGACCCTCCACTGATGGGCACCAGAGATTTTTAGGTCTGAGTTGGCATGGGTGGGAGGAGGAGCCATGCACAGAGCCCACCCTGCGAGCCTGGGTACCAGGAGGGACAGCAGCAGCTGCGGGGAGCCGAGCTTGCTGGAGGTGATTTTCCAACAGCCGGCTCAGGAAACCGCTGTGACTTAAGAGCCAATTGTACAAAATGGGCCTGAAGTGCCTTTAGCACAGCCCGAGTCCTAACAGCACCCGAGCTGGCCCTGAAGCCTCCCCTGACCCTGCTCTGCATTTAAAATGAATTCCAGGGAGCATTATATTCCAGACAAAGCGGAACAGAATTAGATTTAGGAGGGAGCAACTGAGGTGACTGCTCAGGGCCCAGAACTAGAGGGGAGCCCCACTAATCCACATCAGACAGCAGCAAAAGTCAGGCCTTTCAAGGGGGGCAGGGAAGAGGTGACCAAGCCCAGCCTTTGCCCTGTGCCCCAGAATTTAATGCCGACTGTGCGGCAAGAGAAGGTCAACATAAGCAGGGGAGGCGAGGAACAAAGACCCCACACAGGATAACAGTGAGGTGACTTAAACATTTACAGGCTCACTCCGAGCAGGGGGTGAGGAGAAGTCAAGTTTTGTGCAAGAAGGCTGTAAATTTCCTGCTCAGATCTGTCCATCGTGTTTCCCAGAAGCAAAGGCAGTGTTGTCAGAGGGTGCAGGGCAGTGTCCCAGCGATGGCAGTCAGGTGCTGCTGTCTGTGTTTGCAGGGTGTCAGCCTTGCAAGGGTTGTGTGAGCGACTCTGATTGAACGAAACCGCTCTCCGAAACCTCGCAGCATCAGAGCACGCCCATGTTTGCCCGGGCACATCCCACCAAAGAGCCAGCGGCGAGGGGGAGAGGGGCGCGGTGACATCCCGGCTCCCTGAGGTCCCTGATGTGCTCCATGGAACAGCATCTCTCCAGGGATACAGGAGCCTTGTCGCAAAACAAGCCCTGGGATCGTGAGAGTGAGAGAGGAGAGCGCTGAGAGAGCTGTGAGCAAAAGTGAAGACGTGCTGGTTTCAGTTCCAGCCACAAGAACTGGGTGAACCTGAATGTGACCCAAATTACACGAAGAGATTTGCATCACAATGAAAACACGCTGCTACTGCAGCAAGGCTGGCTGGTGCCCCACCCCCTTCCCGCTTTTCTGGAAGAAAGATTTCTGTAGCGCAAGGGTTTTGCTCAACCCACCGCTTCCTCATTTGTCCCCGACTACTTCTCCATCCAGGGTTGTGGGGACTCAGCCTGAGCCACGGCTCCAGGATCCCAGCCCCGAGAAGAAGGGAAGGGCTCCATCTTCCCACTTCCACTCTGGAGGGAACCACTTC
>NW_005054326.1:3078710-3093898 GCF_000277835.1 Geospiza fortis | reverse complement strand
GCTAACCCCAAACAGCTTCCCGGGAAGTTCAGCACCTTGTCCAGAGCAGCTTGTAAAGGCACCAGCCACCCCCTCTCCCCGCTCCCTCCCTCCCTACAGACTATCTTTTGGTCCTGCTAATTTGTTACTTCCTATGTAAAAGCCTTTTCCTCCTGCATTCTCCCATTTCTCCAGAAAAAAAAAATACAGGTTAGGTTTTTCCAGACCTGGTCTCCTGGGTTCTCTTGGCATGCACTTAACTTCCATGTCCTTCAAGGACTTGTCACTGTGACCTCCTGGGGGGAAAAGTAACTTTATTATGCTCCTTCTCCATATATAACACTTCACCCTCTTGCCCCCACCAAAGTGAGAAAGGAAGTTAATACTCAAAAATACTGGGCTTTCAGCAGTATAGGAAGCAAAATTCTCCCACAAACCTGGCTGATCTCCATCACTGCCCACGTGGTCTTCACCACTGGGTGCTACTGTAGTGACAGTAATCTCAAACCCATCAGTGAGGCTTTTGTGGCAGTCCCTGTCTAGTACTGCTCCCTTATTTTCTGAGGAAAATGAGGTTTTTCCCACCCGGTGGGTAACACCTGAAGGGAAATGCACCTACTGCCCCTGAAGAGCCTGGCAGGGAGCACCTGCTGAGGAGAGCCAGGTCCTAAGGGCAGAGCAGCAGAAAAGTGAGATAAAGGTTCTCTTTGCTCCCCTGCTTCCAGGTGTGGCAGTGGTGGAGTTACTAAACTGGATCACACCAGACCATGACTGAGACCTGTGCTTACATGCCAGCTTCTTGCACATATGAAAGAACAAAGGGGCTAAAGCAGCCTGGGGTGGGTAAGACTGGCCTTCAAATCCAACACAATTCTTTCATGGCCTCAAAAATAACCTACAGGCAACAGGTCTTGGGCCCTGAGAGCAGGTCCCACACCACTGTGGCAGATGCCTGCCTTCCTCCTCCCACACAGGGCCACAGGGCACTCAAAGAACATCACATATAGAGACATCTTAAATGCCTACACGTTTCACAGTTACTCACACACTTGGAGACCCACGTTCAACATCCTTATAAATGACTTGGATGAAGGATTGGAAGGGATCCTGAGCAAGTTCAGGATACAGAGCTGGGAGGAGTTGTTGACTCCCTCACGGCAGCGAGGCCCTGCAGAGAGACCCCCACAAATGGCGGGGCTGGGCAATCACCAACCCTGGGAAGTTCAGCATCTATGAATTGAAGAGGAGATGATGAATCCAACCTCACTGAGGGCAGAGAGGAGGGAGACCTGGAGGGATTGCAGCAGCTGTGAGGAGTGTATGTTAGTTCTCACAGGCAGAGTCAGACTCAGAATCTGCCAGCTAATTCCAGCACCCAAAGGAGGCTTATGAAGATGGTGAAGGGCTAGAGGAGAAGCAATATGAGGAGTACCTGAGGTCACCTGGCTTGTTCAGATGGAGGAGACTGAGATCAGAGCTCACAACTGTTCTGCAGCTTCCTCCTGAGGGGAACAGGAGGGGCAGGCCCTGAGCTCTGCTCTCTGGGACCAGGGACAGGAGCCAGGGAACGGCTGGAGCTGGGTCAGGGGAGGGTCAGACTGGGGATCAGGGAAAGGTTCTTCCCCCAGAGGGTGTCGGGCACTGCCCAGGCTCCCCAGGGAATGGTCATGGCCCCAAGGCTGCCAGAGCTCCGGGAGCGTTTGGACAGCGCTCTCAGGGATGCACAGGGTGGGATTGTCGGGTTGTCTGTGCAGGGCCAGGGGTTGGACTCAATGATCTTTGTGGGTTCCTCCCAGCCCAGCTTATTCTGTGATTCTGTGACATTAGGCCACACATGCCCAGTGCAGGCCTGTACCTCCTGCCCCCAGCTCCCCTGCCCAGTCTTCTACACAGACAGTTTTTAGCTGAGTGCCAACACTGATAGTGGATTGCAGGGATTTTGCTCTCTCAAATTTGCAGAAACAGCAAAATTTCTTTTTCCCATCCTTGTTACCAGTTTCACAGGCTTTGCTGACCAACATTCCCACAGCATTTGCTCCTTCCACTCTTCTTTCAAGGAAAGTATAATACAGGGCTTGGCACAGACTTTGGGCCATAAGGTCTCAGTAAAGGTTTTGAAAAATAACTTCCAGTGAGTCAGAGCCACATGACTTTGCCTGGTCTTCCATCCCCACCCCAGTGTTGTCCTCCAGCCTTGTGCGCCACAGTGTCATCTCCCAGCCCACAAGACATGTCTAGAGCAACAGTAGTGATGGAAGCAGCAGCAGTAATTTCCTAGCTCAGGAAACACAAATTTATGGGCTTTTTTTCATGGTAAACAGCTGCTTCCTCGCTTGTGCTGAGAAAGTCCTCCCAAAGCTTTTCTTTTTAACTTCTGCAGCAAAACAAAATGAAAAACAGGGACAAATGTGTGAGGCTGCCTTTGATTTTCTGCAGTGGCAGTGACCAACCAGGGAAGGGGAAAAAAAAAAAAAGAAAAAAGAAAAATAAAAAAGATAAAACCCAGCATGGACTATACTGTTCCTCCAGGCAGAGAAGAATGCTGGAGGTGATATATGCCAGGATGACATCAGGGGAGTGATGCAACTGATGTGGAGCCAGGAATCCTGTGCAGCAGGGAGCTACGCAGCTCTAGGTATATAGAGAAGGGTGTACATTTTACATACAAAACTTGCAGCTCAGAGCACACAGACCCAAGAGGAGGAGCACAGAGAATGAACTGCACACTTTGTCTGTGTGTCTCACATTGGTGGAGCAGGGAACTCTGCATATCAGAGGTCACCCAATGCTTTTCCATGAGAAGAATGTGTTTCAGTTTGTGTTCAACTTTGCCAGATTTCAGCTGTTTGGGCTGGATTTTTTCCATGCTTGCTGCCTGCCCCAGGCTAAGTGGTTTTTGGGAAAGCTTCAGCAAAATGGTTCAGTTGCTTCTCAGCACAAGTCTAGGGGAAAAAATCCACATTTTGACCCTGTTACAGACTGTATGTGTGAAAAGAGCTGTTTAGGGGATTCTGTGATGGCTCCACACACTGGAAGAGGAATATGGCATTTGTCCCACCAACACCAGACCTCCTGCCACCCCTGTGTGATTTTCCGCAAATCAGCCACATAAGCTTTCCACAAAGACTCAGGGGAGAGTTTCTAGGTTTGAAAACTCCACCTGTGTTCTTTGTCCATGAGACTGGATCATGATGGAAAGAATGAAGATGTCTCATTTGAATACGGGGATGCAGGGAAGCGATGGACAAACTATGAGAGGCCTGTCTTCCCAAGCTCTGGGCTCTCCAAGAGCTTCTGGCTCACAAAAGGTGAGTTGATGCCAACCAGTCACTCCCCAGAAGAGAGGCAATGCCCACTCACATGCTCAGCCTCTGCATTTGTCAAGCACTGCACAGCAGATCTTCCATTAAGAGTGGTTAACCATTGCCACAAAAAAGCAAAAGGACCAGGACTGTCCCTCTGGAGAGGAACTGGTTCCTTGAGTCTCATCTCCACTACAAGCAAACCCTACCAGACCATGGACTTCCTCCAAGGGATATCTCCAGAGAGAGGCTAGCCAAGAGAAATATGCCCCTGATGCCTCTGGCTGCCTTGGGAAAGATATTCTGGGAAACTTGTTGAGCCTGGGACTCAGGAAGATCCTCTACACAACACAAACACAGAGATAGTTTGCTTTGGGGAGTTTGGTTTCTCTTTCTTTTTTTTTTTCTATTTAAGAACACTAACTCTACACCCACGAAATCCTAAGCAAAAAGGGAAGGTGACAAACCAAGCTTGGAACAGTTCAGAAAACCAGCAGGAAAATAAGCTTATGTTTGTTTCTCTTCTCTATGCACATTTAAAAATGTGCTATCACATGACATAGTCAGGTATCAATATAATGAGATATTGCTTCTACTGTTCTGGACGTTTTTTGCAAAAAAAAAAAAAAATTAAATTAGGCCAAGCTACACTGGTAAGTACTGTTATGGGACTATCCTTATAAGTGACACTGAGTTTCACAACTGAGTCCCAAATACCTCTACTTCAGTAAGTAAATCAATAGGATGAAAACTTGGTGCAAAGAGCTGAGCGAGGCAAAAACTCCCATTATCTTGACAAAGAAATACCTAATTTATACAAAAACATCATGGCAAGAGCAGGAAATGTCCTGTCAACTGATATAAATCACTCATTATCTCATCCTAATCCCATTCAAAATTAGAAGAATGCTCTAATCAGAATCTGCAAGAAGAGCTGAAGAGGTAAAGGATAATGAGATGGTTTTGTGAGAAGAAGTATTTTGGTATGGAAACATGTAACAAATCTGAGATGAAATTTTAAAAAATTGAATATCTTCTGGTAGTACATACATTCTTTTTTGTGAAGAATTAATAAAATTGTCAGAAGGCAGGAAGCAGAACTGGAAGTACAGCTGGTGCTCCTGTGCATTTGCTGAAGAAAGAATTGATGGGAACACCTTAAACACCAGCTTTTTTCCTTCTGAATCCTCCTTCTGGAAGGGTTTCCCCATCCAACACGATTGGAGAAATATAAGCCAAGCTCTCTACTTCAAAAATCCATTAATTGGTAAAGAAAGGGGGAAAACATGTGCTATTGATTATGTAATTGATGTGTTATGATATCCTGGTGGGCTGACATGTTCACTGGTGACCTCAGCCTTTGAAATGGGGGATTACATAGTATAAATCTCCTTCTAGGAGTAGTGGACATTTTTTAGAGAAAATCATTCTATTAATACACCACAGCTTATGACTGCTGAATGTATTCTTGGTCTAACCTTGCAAGAGGAGAAAATGGGAGGACTTCTGTAATTCTCTCACTAAAACAAGCCAAAAACCCTCAGTGGCATTTCTGCAGATGTTCCAGGCAGGGAAAATGTGGTCACTTTATCTTGACTCAGATTAAAGTAAGCAAGCATCTGGATTCCTTTCTGGAAGAAAAGATTTACACATTTGCAGCTATCAAAGATGTACAAGGTAGAGAAGGGTGTTTGTTTTATAAATCTGAGACACTGTTTTTGTCTGACAAAAAAAAAAAAAAAAAGCCTGATTTTCCTTTCCAGTTAACCATTTCTCTGGCCATGGCACTGCTGTGATATACCCTTCCCTGCCTTTTGGGAACATCTGTGTAACCAAAGCCAGTGTTAATAACATCAGAATAACAAACCTCCTACAAACAGGTCCAATCCTCTGCAAAATTTTCTGCTCATTTCCTGCAGAAATGAGCAATTATACAGCCTGTGGGTGTGTCCATACTGCTGGTCATCTGCCCTTCCCCTTCACCCCTCCACCCCTTTTCAGCAGCCCAGGAAATTTCCATCAGATGTGCCAGCAGGGCAGTTGTAGGAACCCTCACACTTTGTTCAAGTGGATGACAAAGGAAAGAAACACTAATGATGGACTCACTAAAACAGCAAAAAAAACCCCACCTCACCCCTAATGAGACATCAAAGATTCTACACAACAGAGGGCAAGCAGGCTTATCCCCACCCATGGCAGAACAACTTGCTCAGCAGGACATTTCTATTTTTATTTTTAATACAAGGAAAACCTGCAGTGAATGTTCTGATGGACATAGAGACGGATCAAGGAGAAAAAAATCCCCACAGAAATGTGTATGTGTTCCTTCAGCAACACCTGCACAGTTATCTAAGAAACAACAATCTTTTTACTCTTCATTCCATCCTCTCCTCGACTAATTTTGTTCTTTAATTATGACTCCTGGCAACCTTCAGTACAAATGAGGATTTTCCTCCTTTAGGTAATGCATGTTCTTGGCTCTGAGGAGGAGGTTTGTCTGTCAAAACATTAGCTGTCTCTTTCATATGTTAAGTATTAATTCTATTTATCTTCGAATTATTTTCAAATACTGGAGGCATTCTTCCCTGTATTGGAATGCAACTAGTGCTTAATTTCAGGTTTTCATGTTATTCTTGCTCAGATATGAGGCCAAAAGTGAGTAATTAAGTTCTCATTTAAAGCCCATTTCCTTAAATACCTGTTCTCTTACCACACACAGCCTCTTTACCAGCCCCAGCTCTCCCACAGGAGGCAGGAGGAGGTGGCCCATGGGGACAGCTACAGCCACAACCTCATTTCAGATGGCCTGTAACCACATTATTATTATTATTCCCCTGTTTACTGGGTACTACCAAGGCATGTGTTAATGTGTGGCAGAGCAAAGGACTTACTGGTCCCTCAGCAGGGAAAGAATTTTCTTGTCCATGATGTAAAGGAAGGAGTTCACAGCTCACCACCACCTGACACAGAGGTCCTTTTCCCCTGCTAGGCAAGGCCAGTGACAGCCTGTACCCACACCTGGCAAGCAGGAATAAAATCAAGAATTGAATCTGGACTGGTACAAGGAAAACCAAGAGTCATGGGTGATTTGTGTGCCCTGTGCACTCAGGGCCAGAATTAGCACTGGTATTTTGGACCACGCTGATCTCGTGCTGGCCCTCCAACAGCTGCTGGCATTATTCTTCTCTTCTACTGAGGGCTTCTCCATGGGAGCCAAAGGAAGGGAACTCTAACATCTCTTGAGTCAAGATAAAGGCATCACTCCTTCCCAAACTGGAGGAAACCACCACTTGGTTTAGTTCTGCCAAAGGAAGGGACAGCAGAGGGAATGTGGTCACGACCAGCCTTCTCAAAACTCCCACAGAGACCACAGAAGATGCAACTTCAATGCTTTTAGCTACCCAGGACCCCAAACCCTAAAAATGCATTTAAAGCACTGCAAGATGAGGGTAAAACATATGCAAGAGGCACAAAAATAGAGCCCTGTATCCACAGCAACACAAGCACACAAGAACTCCAGCATGTCCCTTTTTCGAGGCCACAGCAAAGCTCTCCCCAGAGCTAAGGATGGATGCCCAAAGGGAAAAAGGCATTTCAGAAACACTTTCCTACCCCCTTTGGGGGGGAAGGCCTCCACACCTCTTGCCTTGTGCCACCTTCCTGTTTCCCCAAGGGACCGTGGCCCTGCCAGGAGCGCAGCACCACGGCGATGAATCCATGTTTTCCACTGCAAGGAGGAACATGACTCACAGTCCCCACCAGGACCCAGTGACTTGTGGTATCCAAAGCAAACACAGCCAGCAAGACTTTTCAACAAACAGTCAACAATCTCCTGCTAGCTGTCCACCCCATGAAATGCCACAGCTTAAGGTTTTTCCCTCACTTTGTCCTTTGCCGTTGCCTTTCCTCATTCTTTCTCAAAGAGGACAGTTATAAGCAGAGCCTGAGCCTCACTTTCTACCCAAGCTAAGCCTAGAAGAGTCTGTGGAGGTCTGAACAACATCCTCCTCAGCTTCCATCACATGTCCCGGTGCCTGCTGGATGATGTTGCTAGGAATATCCAGAAAGAAACTAAATCTTCACCTCCTTCAGGAAACTGCTTTGATTTTAGTGGTTTTAGTAACCCCATCTCCCCTGAAGAGCTGGGGAGGGGAACACCTTTGCACAAGTCTCATGGTGAGCAATACAGGAGCTCCTTGCTGTGCCAAAGAGGAGACTTAGGGCCTCAGCTCCAGCATCTGGAAGCCACAAGCCCACAGGCACCAGCTTCATCACATAGCCTGACAGTCTCCATTGTCACTTGTCCTGAGTTCAGCATCTTCAGGTATCGTCAGGAAGGGCACTGACACACATCCCTCACTGACACTAGAGGACTTCAAGCCTTTCCCTCATCCCCACCAGTTCACCCACACGGCCAGCAGGCCACCACACACAGATTGTGGACAGCTGGCATCAGCAAAGAACCATCTGCAATGAGTTTTTAACCTTTGCTGACATGATCTCCAAGAGTAGCAACTCGCTTTGTAGTACCTGCAAAAGGAGGTGGGGAGTGGGCCTGAAACTGCTTCATTCCAGCCATCAAACAGCAATCACATGTTAATGCCTTTCAGTTTATTCCCTGTGGTACCTGGTTCAGATCTGTGAAACCAGGAATGCTTGCTAATATGTTTTCAGATTAAATGGACCTTTCCTTTTCTTAATGTACATGCCTAAAAATAACAGGAGTTGCACAGTCATGTCAAGAGATTAAATTACCCTAAAGTCTGGAGAGGGATTACAGCTGTCTGAAAACAATAGGTGCATACTTTATTCAGCAATGGTGTGCTTAGTCAGGACAAATTTGAGTGCTCATGAAGACTGCTTTGTTTCTCTATTAGTGCTTGTGAAAAGCTGCATAAAAACACAGTGCTGTGAATGGCCTGACATCCACTAATAAGTCTTGTTTCAGCAATCACCCTGCACAAAGCAAACCCCAAAAAAATCACTAAAGCCACACAGCAGGTTCCAGGTTTCACTTCCCAAAGGAAGCAAAGTGTGTGCTGCCATATACACCTATACCCACACCTGCCTGACAGTTTATGTTAGAGCCATTATCCTACCAAACTAAGTCATAGAGTGAAATTTTCCCTTACTGAATTCTTTGCCCTGCTGGTAATATTTGCATAGTCTGAATCAGGTGCCAGCATCTCCAGGGAGTGACAGAGGGATACCCTCAGGAGGATCTCATGGGAGCAAGCCAGCCATGCTCAGTTCTCCTGACCTTCACACCTCAGCAGCATCACATGTAAAGCAGGTACTGAGGAACTTGAGGCACCTTCAGATAGAGGTGACAAACACAGAGTTTTAAGGACAGACATTTGGGGTTTAAGCACCTAAGATGAAAAGTCAGTCCCTAATACATTAACCTGCCACCTCCCTCACAGCCAGAGGCAGCCACCCCGGATGGAGCACATACCAGATGCTCAGGAGAAACAGGGAATAACTCTGAATATCAGCACAAACCACCAGCAAGACTGGGTTTGGATTCAGAGGTCAGAGGCAGGTTGGAGAGGTGTATAGAAAACAAAGACATATTGCAGAGAATAAAAAGACATAACTGGATATGGAAAAAACCACTCGGAACAAAAGGTGGCAGAAGGGTAATACAAAGACATTTGAGCATTTGCAGGACTCTTGCTTCTCTGGAATGACAGGCCTTCCCCTTTAAGGCCTCTTACCTATGCAACACAGCACTCCATCCTGCTCTGCAGGCAGGTTAGCCTGGACTTCAAACTCTGCATTTACCTGAGCACAGAAAGGCAGCAAAAAGATTGAGGGCTCACAGCCAGGCAGGACAGAGACATCCCTCCTTCCCAAGGACTTCAGACCAGGAGCAGGATTACATACAGCAGCTCTGTTGTGCCCCTGCTCCATCACCACTTGTGCATTCTGAGTGAGAAGGGGCTGGTGGAGCAGCTGAACCCCAATTTGCAAATATTCTGCCAGCAGAGTTCCCTCTGGGAAGGGAATTTACTGCTGCCCATCTCCAGCCAAAATCTCACCCTCTCTGCTGATACTCATTTGCTCAGAAAATTTCACTTCAAAGGCAACAGCTGCTCTTCAAAGGGGCAACAAACTGTAGGGAAGTGGAGAATCAGTGGTCTCCCCAGCCTTGGCCACAGTTCCTGCAAATCCTTGGAGGGGCTTTGGCCCAGATTGCACAGTAATTGCAGAGCAAAGAGGGGAGAGATAGAGGGGGTAGGCTGTTTGCAAATTTTCTTGAAGAAAGAAAACCTTTACCGTGTCTTTGGACAGGCCCATTTGTTATTTTTAATCAGTTTCAGGGCAGATTAAAGATGTAGTGTTATCTACCTCCACTGAGATCCCACAAAATACACCAATGGCCATCTGTCAATTCTGAGTATTCCTATAAAATTACAGACATCCAGCTTCTGGTGAAGTACTAATGAAAAAGTGGAAAATTATTATTTTCCCCTCATTTGACCAAAGAAATGCTGTAATTCTTTGTGGCTGGTGCAAAAAGCAGGGGGGGAAAAGTTCAGATTCTTCAGGATAATCCTGGTGTTTCTTTTGGTCTTTTGAGATTGCCACCCTGGGGTACCATCAGATATTAGTGACAGGTCATACATGACAATAAATTATCTATCTCCAGACAGAGGGAGACTCTGGCAGCCTGAAAGAACCCCATCATCCTGTGTGCTGTTTTATGTGTCATATATGAGAAAACTTTACACTTAATGGGCTTCAAAACCAATGCAAACAAACAAAAAACCCAAAAAAGTATTTACATGGCATGGTTTCTTATAGCTTTTCTACCCTGTTTCTGTTCACTGACATCCCCCCCCCCCCAAAAAAATGCTTTTGATCAAACACTTCAAATTCAGATGGTCCCCTAATCTCTCTCCCTGTACTCTCCTAACCCTTTTCTTAGAGTACCTAAAACAGTGGCTGCTTTCCTATATGGTTACTCAAGTCCCATGTTCTTAAATTATGAAATTCCCATCACCACAGAGGTTCACAGGCTCAGCTCAAAGTACTGATCATCAGAGAGCCAAAAGGAATGCACCCTTTTTTGGTTTACAGAGCTTTTCCAAGGAGCACAACAGCATCCTCAGCACTGAGATTTGTACCAGGAACAGACTGGTCATGGGATTCCTGAAACAGTTTCCCATCTCATCAGACAAAACACTGATTTGTGCATCAGTTTTAGCCTCCATAATTTCTCCACAGTTACAAAACACTGTTTTACCAAACAATATTTTCAGTCTTTTTGAAAAGGCACACAGAATCCAGAGAAAGAGTAATTCAGTGCTCTGAACTCTTCAGCCAGTGAAGAGACAAAATTGAAGAGCACGGACAAAGCTCTTACTCAAAGCAGGCACTCACAACAAGCCCTTCATTTGGGGCTTCTTGCAAAACCCATGCAGAATATCCAGGAACAGGGGGGAAAACCCTCTCAGAAGTCTCTGGCTGTTTGGAAAGAAGCAGACCCAGTCTGAAGCCGAGGTACAGCAGCTCTGTCTCTCATCTTTGCTGCCTCAGCAGCACTGCCATGAGCACAGCTGATACCTCTGAACTCTGAAGTGATGGGTTGCTTACTTACAAAGCACCACAGCAATGCAGCTTTACCCCAAAAGGGCTTCTGCTGCATGCTTATTACCTCTCAGTGCTCTCTCCACCACATTATTTTCATTTTCTAGAAAAATGTTTCTCTTTTCTAGCCCAGATAGGTTTGTAATACCCACCCAGCTGACCACAGCATCTGAGCAGCTTCCAGAGCTGCATTCAGCAACATGCCTAATATTTGTCATATGTGGTTTGCTTGCTCACTCCCATCCTCTTGCCCAGGGAAGGTCTGATGGACAGTGCCTTGTTTCATTTTGGCATTTTATTTGTAAGGTGCTTCTCGATCTTTCCCAGCAAAGAGAAATCAGCACCAGGAAGCATACTTTAAACAGAGAGCAGAAAGATGGAAATCTGTGATTCTCCTTGGTGCAATTTCTGCCATTTAGTCTTGGACTGGGCCTTGAGAAATTGTCTGTCTTCTGGACAGGTAAGTTTAACAGTTCCCCTTGATCTGTAGCTTATGGTGAGTCTGTCACAGGTTGCCCAGAGAGGCTGCAAAAGCCCCATCCCTGGAAACATTCAAGGCCAGGTTGAACCGGGCTCTGAGCAACCTGTCCTAGTTGAAAACATTCTTGCTCAGTGCAGGGGGTGTTGAACTAGATGATCTTTAAAGGTCCTCTCCAACCAAAATCATCCTATGATCCCTTCTGAAATTCAGATTTTTCATTAAAAATTCAGATTTTTCATAGATAGGAGATGCTCAAGCCACCAAGCACCTGGAACATAAAGACAGAAGACACAAGCTTGATGCAACTCTTCTATTCCAAGCCATTGCAATCAGAAACAGAGGGCAGGTTTCCATGAGAAGCAACAGTGATTCCTTAAATCCCAGTAAACCATCAGCCAGCAAAGCCCCCTGTAAAACCTTTTCTAACCACTGAGTATGAATGAGGGCAATGCAAACTGCTTCAGGAGAAGAACCAGAGATTGTCTTTCTTTGTTGTGCTGAACACAATAGCTAAATAAAATACCATCAGGATCACTGTTTTCAGACAAGAACTACACTTTAAGATGAGGGTGACAGGTAGGACAGGGTGTGGTGGCATCAAGTGCCAATGGGGCACTGCAAGTGCAGATTAGATGGAGCAGTAAATGGCATCAGGAGGGAGTGATGCAGTAAGATGCAGAAATTAGAGGTATGCTTTTAATTAGATTCTAAATTAGTATAGCAGAGGATTTCACCTGCTACAGTGAGGTTAGCTGGTCTTGGAGACTTTCACATCCTAGGACCTGAACTGATCAGGTCTGTCAAGATTTTCTTTTCAAAAGATCTGGATAGAGAGAGGAAGGATAAAAAGAAAGGAAAAAAAAAAACCAACCAGGAGCAGTACTTAGCATCTGGGGCAGAAAAATGTTCTAGCTCCTTCTCAACATAATTCTACTCAACACACAGTGAGTATTTTGCTTTTTTTTCTTTTGTTTTCCTTTTTTTTTTCTTTTTTATTTTTTGGTGGGTTTTTTTGAGGATGAAGCCGCTCACAAGGACAGCAGGACCCGGTCAAGCCAAGAAAACAGCACCAGAGAAAAGAGAAACTTGATAAGAAGAGGTAATTAATGTCTGCAAATGAGTGGCTGCTCTCACCACTCAATGACTGGAAGAGGGGTGTAAGTGAGAGAGGTAAAAGGAAAAGATATAACAGGTGTCTGCAGAACTTTTTCTTTGGAAACCAAGCAAGTGCTTTTGCTACAGAGATCAGTCAGGAAAGGCACAGTGAGAGTTCCTGTTCCACCAGCCTGCAGCTCCAGAAACCACTGCTGCATATTCCCCTATCTGTGCATCCAGTGCACCAGGCCACTTTCCCACAAAAAATGAACAACTGTGACTCAGGAGATCTCTGTGAACAGCTCTGTGATTGAGATCCCCAGGCAAACTATGCAGAAACTTCAGGCCATCAACAGCAACCTCTACTTCCCCAGCTAAGCAGCTCCCAGGTCATTTGCAGAGCAGAATTTGATGGCCAGAGACATGAGGAGAAAGCTGGAAGGCAGAGCCCTGGGCTGCAGCACCTGAGATTGCCCAGCACCTTCCAGCGAGCCTCATAACCATAAGATGGGCAGCAGTTGTCTCACACAAGGCTTTAATTTTTGCTTTAGTGCAAGGAACAAGCAAGACACACCATCTCCCAGGCTGTGATTTCATGGTAGTGCAGCCAGCTTGCTCCCTTCCACCCACTGTGCCAGCCAAGCTTTTGGTGCCAGCTGCATGAGGAGCGAGACCAGAAATGGATCCAGCTGGGGAGAAAGAAATATCAACACATAAACCAACAACAAAGAAGGGAAGGTGGGAAATCTCTGCAAGATCCATTCTCTACCATGGTTCCTGAACTAACTTCAGGAACTTCAGCAGCAGTGCCAAGGGCAGGAATGAGTGGGCTGGGTAAGGAAGGAAGGGGATGCCTAAGCCAGCATTTCAGCAGTACCCATAATCACTGGATCCCAGGATGGGTGAGTTTGGAAGGGACCACAGTGATGTCATCTGGTCCCACCTCCCAGCCCCAATGGGACCATCCCAGAGCACAGGGCACAGGATTGTGTCCAGAGGGGTCTGGAATATCTCCAGTGAGGAGACTCCACACCCTCTCTGGACAATCTGTTCAGTGCCTGGGCACTGCCCAGGGAAGAAGTTCTGCCCCATGTCCAGGTGGAACCTCCTGGCATCAGTTCCTGCCCGTGGCTCTGGTGCCATTGCTGGGCCCCCAGAGCAGAGCCTGGGCCCTGCTCTGCCCCTCCCTGCACACAGGGACACCCAGGGCTGAGGGCCCCTCTCAGCTGGGGCTCCTCTCCAGGCTGGACAGCCCCAGCTCCCTCAGCCTTTCCCTGCCAGGGAGATGCTGCAGTCCCTTTGTCAACCTACTGCCTCTGCTGCTTTCAGCCAGACTGGCAGCTCAGGACTTACAGGCCTTACACAACTGGCTCACCCAGCTCCACCTGTTTGCAAACACCAAGCCCTGTTTTACATTACTTGTGCTTAGATAGCGATAGCTTTGCTAGAAAAACACCCTCTATATTAACTCTTCCCCAACCCAGGAAGAGAAGCACCCAACTGATCATCACTCCCAGGTATGGCCCAGGTAGGGGTTAACACCAATCCAGCTGACAGCAGAGGCAAGATGCTAAAGAGCCCTGACCCACAAGAGATGGCTTCTGAAGCCATCCTCATTGCAGTGCTACAGAACCAGCTGGGGGGAAGAACATAAAGAGAATAAAGGGCAACTGAAATCAATTAAAACACCCTGCTGACTTGTCCTCCAGCACCACTAACACTCTAATTCTTTGCTCTGCATCAGTGCCCAAGATTCATCTCCTCCTAAAGGAAATAAGCTGCTTGATTTACTACACCAATGGCTGTCACAAATTCATGTGCTAGCAATTGCAGCTGAGGGACTCCCTACATGCTGGATCTTTTAATGAGAAAACATGAAATGTTGCTTCTTAGCTGCCCTTGGCAGATGGCTGTGACACAAGAGATTTCCCAAGTAGGTGAAGAGAAGGTGAGAGAGCTCAGCTGTGGTCAGTCGAGTGGCTCTGTGAGCTGAGCCAGTAGAGGTCTCTCTTCCACTAATAAAAATAAATAAATATCTATATTCATGTGTGTATGCATGTGTCCTCACTTGGGATCCCCTGGTCCTGACCTAGAATAAAACATACACATCCAGAAGCCAGCAGCTCAGATGGGAACAACCATTTGTTCCAGAAAAAAAAGTTCAAAAAACGGAAGTTGGTGTGGTGTACCAGGTTACCAAGCTCATGGTATCAACTCCAGGCTTCACACCTGGCAGGAAAAATTTACAGTATGGCCAGTTCCAGACCACCAGCTCCTCTCCCCAAAGCAAGTGAGGACCAGAGCTGCATCTGTACTTGCTAGGACATAGCCATCTCTTCCAGCCTGCCCAGGTAGCAGGGGATGGGAGCCTTTTCTGCACTTGTAGGTGCCTGGTTTCACTCCGGATAGAGCCAGTCATGACAGAAAGGCTTTATCAGGCAACAGTCGGATTTTTGCCCTCCATGTAAAGAACTGCTGGGTCTTTGTGGGAGAAGAGTCTGGAGCACACAAAATGGGGCGTCTGCCCACGACTGGAATCCTTGTTTGAAGACTCAGATGCGAGGCCAAGGATAAAACTGGAATGAAACTAACGTTCCTGCCTGCTGTCTCCTCCAAACAGCCGCAGGCACAGCACGACGGCCAGGTATAAAAGCCTGAGCTGGCAGAGCCTGTCTTTGCGGATGGGAGCGCCGAACCGCAAGGTGCGCTGCTCCCTGCTTCCACCAGCGCCGGCTGGC
>NW_005054326.1:3076732-3078700 GCF_000277835.1 Geospiza fortis | reverse complement strand
CGGAACCACCGGGCCAGCCCCTGCCAGCACGGCACAGAAAAACACAGCACGGCACAGAACAGCATAGAACAGCACAGCACAGAAAAACACACCACAGAACAGAACAGCACAGCACAGAAGAACACACCACAGAACAGAACAGCACAGAACAGAACGGCACAGAACAGCACAGAAAAACACAGCACGGCACAGAACAGAACAGAACTGTACAGCACAGAAAAAACACAGCACGGCACAGAACAGAACAGAATAGCACAGCACAGAAACACAGCACGGAATAACACAGAACAGCACAGCACAGAAACACAGCACAGCACAGAAACACAGCACAGGCACAGAAAAACACAGCACAGCATAGAAACACTGCACAGCACAGAAAAACACAGAACAGAACAGCACGGAACAGCACAGAGCAGCACAGAACAGAACAGAACAGAACAGCAGAGAACAGCACAGCACAGAAAAACACACTACAGTACAGAAACACAGCACAGCACAGAAAAACACAGCACAGAACAGCTCAGAAACACAGCACAGCCTGCCACAAGCACCCATCCAGGGCAGCCTGGTCCAGCTGGGCCAAGGACTGATGTCCTCCACTGCAGTGACATCCCACAAGGTGCCAGCTGCAGCACAACCCTCCCCTTCTCCAAAAGCCAGAGCCAGGGAACTGGCCCCCGAGACCTGAGAGCGGATCCCCACAGGATCCTACAACCCCTCAACAGCAAACAAACTGCCCGTGGCTCGTGGAGAACCTGTGATCAGCAGGTTAATTAAAACGGGGAAGGGACGCACAGCCAGGCAGCGTTGGGAAATGGGGGGAATTCCAGAGGGGTTGCAAAGCAGCGGTAGCTTTGTTTTCTCCAGGGAAAAGCAGGGAGTCTGATGCTCCTTTGTTTTTAGGCAGTTGCACTTGGTATATTAGCATTACATATTGACATGTTGTTTTTATATTTTTATTATCGTTATTAATTTTATATTACAGGGAAATATACATTTGCTTGCTCTTTAAGTGAAGTGAATTGGGAATTATTTTTATTAGAAAGCAAAAAAAAAAAAAAAAAAACAAAACAAAAAAAAAAAAACAGAGAAGAAAAAACACATTCCCCTCTATTTTTTGGCCTAATTTTTAGCCTTGCAATGACTGATGTGGGCAAGACAGAAAACAGGCAGGGAGAGGAAAGGCACACAAGCTGCCTGGATGGAGGAGGTGGCTGAGCCTGGATGAAGAACAGCAAACCACAAGTGCAGATACAACCCGCCCAGCAGGAAAAAAATGCCTTTTTTCAGCCTCATAAGTAAATGAAACATCAGAGGTGGGGGAAAAAAAAATCAGTATTAAAAAAGTACAGAAAGTCTCCAAGGTTTTTCCAGTAAAATGAAAGCAGAAGACATCTAATTTGGGGAAAGAGCAAAACAATTCATACAATATAATCTTATTATTTTACTGTAGATCACGCATTTTGTTAAAGCCACTATACTGTGGCCTTTTTATTTTGGTATTTTAAAAATAATAATAAATGAGGATAGTAAATTACTTTTTTAAAAAACGCTGTAGGATGTTGAAAGAAAAACATGTTGACATTTCCTGAAGTGCAGTATTTTCTTTTGAAAATGAAATTCGGTTTTGTGGGGTTTTTTTCAGCTGAAGCTACTGAGAAGTACAGATGGATACGGATGTTGGAAAACATCGTTTTCCAGCTAATTTCCCCATCTGAGGAAAAGGAGGCTGGCTCGGCAGCCGAAAAGCAGTGGGTGTTAATATTGACTTTAAGAACACTTTGTTAGTACTTCTTCTTCCCGCCAAACGTCTCCAGTGAAAAACGGTCAGATCCACGTCCAAAACCCTCCTGCTAAGGACGGGGTCAGACCTCTCTTCTCTGGCACGGGAGCGCGCGGCTGTGCGGAAGGGAACGCCAACCCTTCCTGCATGGAAGCCCCGGGAGGGGGAGCGAGCGGAGCGGGAGC
>NW_005054326.1:3071861-3074970 GCF_000277835.1 Geospiza fortis | reverse complement strand
CGCCCGGGGAAGATGCCCCGGGGCTCCGGTCACCGGCAGCGAGGGACGGAGGGACAAGCGCGGCAATGCCGGGGATGCGCCGGCTCTCCGATGGCGGCCCTGGAGGTGCTCTGGGGCTCGAGTTTGAAGACTTAGTCCTCTGACTCCTATACCCCGAAATACCTCTTCTCTCTCAAAAAAATACAACCCCACCCCAAACCCCAAAAACGTTTTGACACAGGAAATTCCACTCTTTTACACCAAGAGGGCACATCATTCCCAATTACCATAGAGAAGCATTTATGTTGGAAAAGGCCTCTTTCGAATCCAGCTGTCCCCAAGTGCCACATCCACATGTGTTTGAAATCCCTCCCGGGATGGTCACTCCAGCACTGCCCGGGGCAGCTCGCTGCAATGCCTGAGCACCTTTCCATGAAGAAATGGCATCGCTGCACTAAGGGTGCTGCATCCTTTACTTTCACCTCTGCCAGAGACCCGTGAAGAGATGGATACTCAAAGGAAAACTGTTAGTTATTTCTTGCAGTCTTATTTCCTCCTGTGCCAGGCTGAGGGACGTTGAAACACACACTAATGAAGACCATATTTCTTATATATGGCAGTTTTCTTTATTGATTGCTTGATGTGAAACAATATCAATCTGGATTTTTTTTTTTCCCACACATTACAGAAAAAAAATTAAATTGGCTCAGTCTGCAATCTTTTAAGCACAGCCATATTAATTATCAGAAAAAAAAAAAGGAAAAAAAAGAGAGAAAAAAAAAACAAACTGAAAAAACCCTCTAAAAAGTCTACCAAATAGAGCATTTACAAATGCACAAAAACATGCCACTTTGGCTTTATGGGGAAAAATATTGTCTTCTAGATTAAAAAAAATCTTTTAACATAAATAAGTTAGTATAATTTCTCAGTGTCTTTACAGAGTTATGTACACAGGTACACTTCAAACTTCTTTTTTTTATTTTTACATACAGGTACACAGGCAATGTAGAAATACTGTTTAAAGATGTAGTATCCCTTTTCCTCTCACACACAAACACTTCAGGAAGTGGGTCAGATCAGAAAACAACAATATTCCAGAGTCAGAGCAAAAGCCTTCCAGATTAGGTTAAAAAAAAAAATAAAAAAAAATCAGGCAATGTAATCAGGTGGGATGATTTTACACAACTTTTACAGGCTATCAGTTTTGGTATATGGATTTGGGGGGGAGGGAAGGCGAGGAACTTCTGCTACTACCTAACGGAATCATCACAGCTCCCACCTCTTCAGTTCAATGCCGTAGGAAGAAATTTCACAATAATCTGCTCTGAACAGTTACCAATTTTAAAAAGTTCTTAAAAATTCTTTAAAAAAAATTTAAAAAAGAGAAAAAACACTGTGGACCCACTTAAAGGGACAATACATCTTTAAGTAATACAAAACCTACACGGCTTCTCTTCATAGATTTCTTGGCTTGCTAGATTGTGAAAGCAAGTTCCAATCGGTCACCCTCTTCCAGTCCCTCCCCCCTCCCAACAAGTTTTATGTGCTACATAAGGTAAAAACTATATACACAGGTAGTACAATGAAGCAAATAAGGAAACACCTAATTGCACAATGCTACATCCAATGCTTTTAGAGGCAGGTCTTTTAAGAGTGCCTAAAATTTAGTGTTATTGTTTGCTTTTTGTTGCTGCTGTTTTGTTGCTGGTTTGTTTTTGCTTTTGTTTTGTTTTTTTTTCAGTGCTTGTACAGGACCTCCATCTCCCGGAGATCGGCGATATGTATTTCTTTTTTTTCCTTTCCCACTACAACTTTACACCTTCCTCTCTTCTTCATCGCCGCCCGCCGCACCCGACGAACGAGGACGCGCACATCCTCTGCGCTCTGCAACGGGATAATGGGAAAAAAAAAAAAAAAAGAAAAAAAAAAAACGAGAGAAAGGCTCACATTGTTAGATATAAAAAACATATGAATTTATTCTTTCACCAAAGTCTAATGGCTCAAGTGGATTTACAGAAGCACAAAATCCAAACAGTAATATAGCTGGAAAAACCTTATATGACCATACAATTCAATCTCCATTACTATCTTCTAATGTATATAATAGCACCTATTTATTTTTTGCCTCTCTTGACTTGTATACAAGCTGTGGTCTTCTGCCACCAGCATTGTAATTTGATGTTATGTTTCATCTCCTACCACTCTTTATGTCATCTTTGTTTGTATGTTTGAGCCACTGAATATTTGAATCTTGCATATAGGTTCTCTCAGCAGTTTGCCCTGGTATTTTCATTCTTGTGTCTTCAGCAGCACATCTGATTTCTGCTCATCACACAAAAAAAAAAAAAAAAAAAAAAAAAAAAAAAAAAAAAAAAAAGGGGGGGGGGGAAACAACCCCAAACCAAACAAAAACAAAACAACCTTGCATTGCTCGGATTTTGAGAAAGTGCCCGGATTCCCCTTAAACCCAACTTCTTGACTTGCAATGCGAGGTGGCCGCGACATGCGACGGCACGACACGCGAGGTGAAAAAGCCCCGGGGGCGGGGGACAGGGGAAGCCCCCCCGAAATCCGCTGGCATCTGACACGATGCACCAGCCTCGCTTGCAGCTCCGTCCCTGCACCCGCACGGTCCTTGGGATAGGGCCCTCGGTGCCCATCCCGCAGGAAGGCAGGGTCAGTCCCACCGCAGCCCCTGCCCCAGCCCCTGACGCTGCCGAGCCCAGCCTGGGCTTCGCTCCTTGTTTTGTTCTTTTCAATCCCTGTGCCTCCCACTCCCCACCCTCCAACACACACCCATCGCCGAGCGCTCGGGGAAAGCCATCCTTCCTCGGAGAAAACACCCCTCGGCGAGCCCACAGGGGCTCGAAGCCCCCTCCCCAGCCCCTCGGAGCTGCGGGATAGACACTCGGTCACCCCTTCTTTCCCTTACTTGCATCCTAATGCCAGACCCTAAAGGGAACTGACCTAAACGCTTTACGTTTGATGTCTTCCCGGGCTTGATTTCTTGGGTGTTTGCTCCACTGAACTGGCACTGGGGGAGTCTTCTGAAACCTCTTCTTCTGTTGTGTTGGCTCTTTTATTTTGAGGAGAGGAATCTAGGAGGGGAAAATTAAAAACAAGGGCGGCG
>NW_005054326.1:3070754-3071841 GCF_000277835.1 Geospiza fortis | reverse complement strand
ATATTAAAATATTTTCCTGCCAGATGTTTGCTCAGCATCCAGGGGGCATAGACGGAACCGAGGGGGAATATTCCCAGATCCCCATGTCAGGTATCCGCTGCGTGAAGCGAGCAGGGGTGGGGAAATGGGCTTCTCCCTAGGTAGGAGACCCAAGTTCCCTCTTTTCGGCTAAAATCCATATTCGTTTTTTGCTGAGCGCTGTGAACCTCCTCCCACCTGGGCAGGAGCCCGGGTCCCCGCAGCGGGGCGGAGGGGTCGCGGGATCTGACCCGCGTCTAAGGGCTCTTCCATGCAAATCATCCACCGGCTCCCACTCTAGGCGGGACCCCCGGGACTGCAAACACTACCCGGGCTTTTTTACAGGGAAAGGGGCGCGGGGGTGGCACGCCGAGCCGGTGCCACGCGTGGCAGGGGCGGAGGGGCCGGAGCGCCGGCGCTGACACGAGTGGGACGCGGGGCAGAGCCGTGGGGTACGTTACCATCGGCCGCGGGTCTTTTCCTCTGGGCAGTGCACTGCTCTGCTAAGTCCGTCTGATTTTCTGAAACATCAGTCTTTTGAGCTACACAGTGAGTGTCCTCTGAGATTCCCTGAGAACCGACAAAAACCACGGTTTGGCAATTCCCGTTTACATCCAAGCTCTGGCGGCCGGCGGACTTGCAGACGGCTTTCCGTAGCCGGGGGGGTCTGAAGTAGAAGTCGGGCGAGCTCCCCTTCTCCACGGCTTGCCACTCGTACCTGCCTTCCAGCGGCCTGTGATTCTGGAAATCGAAATTCCACTTCCTCTGGTGCGCCTCCTTTATCTCCTGCATGTGTTTCTTAAACTCCCTGTTGAGCTCTTCGTGGTTCACCGGCCCGAAGAGGTTCCGGCACGCTGACGGCTTCGGGTACTCCGACTGCCTGGCCTCCATGCGCTCCAAGGTAGGGCTCCCATTAGAAATGCGGACGTTTGACATCTCCCCGCACGCTGTGGCTCCAGGCGGAGGTTGTTGTGCTCGCTGCTCTCTCTCCGCGGCCTCCGACGCCTTTTATTTCCCGGCGTCCGGCGGCTCCGCCCGGCGGCTCCGCTCCGCGCCTCCGCTCCGCGCT
>NW_005054326.1:3067902-3070310 GCF_000277835.1 Geospiza fortis | reverse complement strand
TTGTGTCACCGCACAAAAACACGCACCCCATCCCGCTGCTGGCCCGAGCGCCTGAGGGATGGTGACGGCTGGTTTTGAGCCGGGGCTGTGACAGGAGCGTCCCACCGCTCTGCTTTGCCCGGGTTGGGCTTTGCGACAGGTCCCTGATGAGGTCCGGCGCTGGGGACAAGCTCGGGGCCAGTGGGCAGACTGAGCAGCCCGGGGCATGCCGCGGGGACCAGCACCCCGACCCGCATCACCCCGACCCGCAGCACCCCGACCCGCAGCACCCCGAACCCACTGCCGGCGGAGACGAGCTGGGGGCTCCTAGTGCCAAGATGATCTCCTGCCTTCTCGGCAGAGAAAGGACTACGTTAAGAAATGTCTCTAAAATAACTTCTGCCGGGATTTCAGATGTCAGCTTCTCGGCGAAAGAAAAAAAAATAGCATTGGGGTTTGCCCTGTTTGTGTGCTCAAGAGATTAGATGAGCAGAGAGTCACAGCCAGGGATTTTCTAAGCAGCTTCCTTGGATAGTCAGAGCAGGTGTGGTGGACATAAGAGGAATCGTGCACTCCTCTCTGGTCCCCTTCTCTCCAGCCCTTTCCACAGGCATCTTCCCTCACCAGGCAGGGCAGCCCCCAGTGTGCTGTGTGGCACTGTGGGTTCTATCAGGCACTAAAGGTTGTGACATTTCCAGGTGCCCAGATGCGGTGACTGAATCTTTGGGGGGCACTGAAGGCTCTTCACACCGATCCATCTGGGCAGGTCTCCTTTGCAAGCAGAGCAACCCTGCCCAAACTGCCCGGCGGGAGGGTGAGAGGGATACACAAGTAGCGAGCTGCCTCAGCAAGGCAGGGGTCTATATAATTGGGTTGAGCTGGCTGAGATGAGAGTCAGCAGGTTGGGCCTTGAAGAAGTGGAGATTTTACACACTGGGGAGAGGACACAACCTTCACACAGTGCTCAAGCCCAGGCCAGCACTTTGCTGGCCATCATCAGACTCAAGGCCTCCAGCTTCTGCTCACACCACTTAGCAGAGTAATCTCAGTATCAACACACCCAAGTTCAAAAAAACTTATGTGTACAGGCAAAAAAACAAACAAACAAAAAAGATTCGTTTAAAAACATCATTAACCATGCTGAAATACATTATTAACCATGTTGTTTTTATTTTTATGCTGGGGGTTTTAGTACTTGGAAGTTGTTTTTCAACTGCTCTCAGAAACTACAAGTTTCAGCAATTCACTTGCAGAAAATTAAATCTGATATTCACATGCCTGCAGGACCTGAGATTTTTGTGAAGTTGCAAGTCCATGATGAAACTCCATCAGCTGGAAAAAGTGGGCCTGCATCTGCTGTATTTGCAGGATTTCATCTTCACTTCTCTAGGCTTTCCTGTCTTTGACTTCCATTGCCACCAGCAAGGAAGCTCCATTTCAAGCTTCATTTTCTCTGTCAGGTGTAGGGACACTGAGCTTGTTTTGGCGATCCACAGGAGGAAGTTGTGTCTGAGATCTGCAGAAAGAGTCTGAGGATGCCTAGGGCTTGTCCTGCTGATGGGGCTTTCCCTGCTGGTCACCTGCTGAGTGTCCCACCCCAGACTCCCGAGGTGAGGAGTTCCCATTCTCTGCTCTCTGGGAGCCTTTGTTTATCTCTCTAATCCACAAGGCAAAGGCAACCCTCTTGTCTGTTGTACCAGTGTATAAACATAAGGAAAAAGAAAAAAAAAGTGTGGGGGAGTGTGAGTTTCCAAATACTGAAAAAGACTCTGCACCCCACGAGTAAAGCAGCAGCAGCATTATGGCAGTGCAACAGAGAGCTCCGATTTATCTGAAGCCTTTGGAAAAAAAAAAAAAGAAAAAAAAGTTACTGTAGGACAAGAACCTTCTGGGGTTTTTTTGTTGTTGTTGTTCTGTTTATACTTCCCTTAGTACAAGGGCCTGAGACTGAGTCCCTGGATGCTGTACAAGTATATTGAGCACGAATAATTAAATCCAAAGGGGAGGAGGAGGGGTGGGGGGTGGGGAAGGAGAAGAGGGGCGCGAATAATTTAAGCCGCAGATGGAAGCAACGGAGAAAATGAAAGAGGAGTGGTCTGCCCCTCTGTTTATCCCTCTATCCCTTCTCCTCTATCCCTACCTCGCTCTCAGAGGGACTGGGGAGAGGGAAAGGGGACGGGGGGCCCCCCCGCAGCCGCGGTAGCTGCGCGGCTTTCCGGGGGCAGCACAGCCCCCAACCCGCACCGCCGGAAACGTTGGGGTCGCGCTGGGACAAATCGTCAGGAAAAGGGGTAAAATTAAGGAGAAAATTTAAAAAAAAATAAAATTCAGCGTGTCTCCCGCGGGGTGGGAGCATCCGCATCCGCGGAGCATCCGCGGCCGTGCTCGGGGATCGGGGTCGGTCCCCGCCGCTCTTTCGGCTCCCCCCG
>NW_005054326.1:3066934-3067704 GCF_000277835.1 Geospiza fortis | reverse complement strand
GGTGGGGACGGGGCCAGCACCGAGCCGCCCCCGCAGAGCTGCGGCCTCCCACAGCCGGCTCTGCCCCGCTCCGGGGCCGGTCCGGCCGGAGATGCGGCCACAGCTCGGAGGAGAGGGTTGGAGAAAGAAAGGAACACATACACCAAACCCCAAATCCCAAATAAAACTTGGAGGAGTGAAGCAGGAAGGAGGGAGGAATGTTTGTAGGGAGGTCTGGGCGAAGGATGGCCTGGCTCCTCTGACAGGCTCGGGACACCCTGTCCCCTCTGTTCCCGCTACCCCTCTCCTCGCTCTTGTTTGGGCTTTTCCACTGGCAGAGCTGCTCGCTGTTTTTCCTTCCTCCAGAATCGCTTAGGCAAGCCTCCCGTCTCCTTTTGGCCACCCTCCTTCCCCAGCACTTTATAAGGCTGCCCAGTGACCCAGCAAAGCCCATCCGAACCACACACACAAAGTATCTGGGCTGCTCGGGATTTTATATATTCCCTTGCAAAGAGGGGGGAAATTGGGAATCATACCTGAGCTCCTCCACCAGGATGTGTCCTCCAGAGTCGGGGATGAAGAAAGCAGGGATATGGCATGACCCATCTGGAGGTTTGAGGAGGTTTGTTCCTAACCCACCTGTCCAGGTTTTCAGGCCAAGTGCTGATTTCTTCAAGAGATGTGGGGTGAGCCGGCCATGAGATTTGGGGGTCAGACCCCAAATATTCACCATAATATTCACTTAACAGGAGCCCTTCCCTTCTGGGCAGGATTAGGGCCCGGTGAGGTTC
>NW_005054326.1:3059621-3066914 GCF_000277835.1 Geospiza fortis | reverse complement strand
ATGTTTGTGCCCGGTGAGGGTTCAGCGGCAGAGACTGTCAGGAAGGAAAGAGCCACTTCATTCAAAGGCTCTGCGACGTGATCCAGCAGTGCCCAGGAGCAGAACACTGTCTAGGCGGGCAAGAAGACGCTACCTTGCCGTGCAAATGGCATTTGAGACCTTTTGCTCGTTTGCTGTAAACTCTAGAGGGAGCCTAAGGACAGAGATCAGCGCCAGGACTTGGCCTTGCTGCTGGCAGCGTCCCCAGTGCCCGGCCGGGCTGTCCCCGGGCAGGTTCCACTGCCATCCCCACTGCCATCCCCGCTGGGGCTCTGCTCCCGCTCCCCTCTGTTTTATAAAGTTCTGCCAGGGCTCCCGGCCCTGCCAGCACCTGCACATCCTTGGGTGGGCTCAGGTGCCAGCAGCAGCCCAGGGGATTTTGAGTCCTCCTTGTGGGAGTGCTGGCTGCGGGTACAGCTTGGGAGTGTCCTTAATATGGGATTTGGGGTGTCCTTAAGGGGATTTGAGGGTGTCCTTAATGGGATTTGTTTTAAAAGGCAGGTGCTGTGTCAGATATGCCTCTTCTGTGCTACAACCATAGGGCAGGTTACACAGTTATGTCTGCAGAAGATACAGGTTAAATTACTAGCACTGAAAGTACTCATTCTAAAGACAGTACTCTCTGCAGCTCTCTGCTTGTCACCAGCTTCCCTGGACTTTCTTAAGGAGCAGTCCTTCCAAAATACCCTGATTTTGTCTCAGGAAAGACTCTCCTGGTCTGGCTCGAACAGTTTTATTTTTTATTTTCATTTTGTTTGACGTGCAAATTTGAACCTGCCCCTGAAGCACAGGTGAAGCCAGGAGTGTCTTACAGCCAGCAGTGATGGATGCACTTTTCTGGGTAACCAACTTCTCCTTTTTCAAACCAGGAACAAGAAAGAGGATGTTAATATACAGTCCCTAAAAATAAATACACACACTTGCACGTGATTGTGTTGAGTTATCCCAGCAAACACTACTGCTGTAGAGGTGAGGCCTAAATCAGTAAACTGATTACTTGCTGTGAAGTGACCTAATTTTCTGAAGAAAACACACCATATTAAAAAAAAAATAATCTTCAGACTAACTCCATGTCTGTAAGACTTCTCATTTAATATGTCACATAACCCATGCCGCTTTGTTAGAATACAAATTTTTAACATAAGAGTTTTAACTAGAGGCTTCTTATGGCAGCTAAAGTGCCTTTCCCTTTCTGTGTTCCTTCCCTTCCCCTTCTCCTTCCCTTTCCTTCTCCCTCTCCCCCTCTCGCTTTTCAGGGTGTGGAGAGGATTAATCTGCTCTATGTTTATAAAGTTCTGAGTATCAAAAGCCCAAAGCAAGACCTGAGCACCAACAATAACCAGGAGTTATTATTGTCACTGTGAGATTAAAGAGTTTTCCAGCCCCTTGCTCTGCCACCTATTCCTTTAAGAAAGTTTCCCAACAGAAGAATTATGTGCAGTGGAAATGAGTTGTCCTGTTTTTCTACAAAGCCTGAAGTGAACCTTTCTGGGAAGGGAATGATATTTTGTAGCAATGTTTTCTCAAGTACAATTCTTTAGGTTCCCGAGTGATGACACATTGTACAGCAATGCTCTTGGCACAAGGCGTTCATCTGTGAGAAGGGATGATGGCCCCATTTCTTACAGCCATTCATTAAATAAAAACACCCTGTGTCATGTGTTATGCTCCTCTGAAATGTTTAACGTTTTTAGTGCCTGAAATTATATGGTGCCTGGATAATTTATTTTTTTTTCCCAGAACACGGCACTAACCTCCAAGTCAGTTACTGAACATTGTTGGAAGAGCTTGTTATTTTTCGTTAGTGTTGTGTTTTGTCTTCATTTGGTAGGATCCCAACTTCATGCAACAGGCTTTTTCAGAAATACAGAACTGTGTAAATGTGCTGCTTACAGCTGACCACAAAGAAGCTGCTTACCAAAAAAATACCCCGACATAAAAACATCTGCATATGTCAGAATTTTAGGCACGCTGGGTGCTATTTACATGAGAATCTAGCCCAGTTCTCTTTTTTATTTTTATTTTTCTCTTTTCTTTCTTTTTCCTTCTTTTTCTTTCTTTTTACTTTTGTCTTTCTTTTTCTCTTTTTTTTCTTTTTTTTTTTTCCCTTTCCCCAGTGGGCTGTATTAATTGCCTTAGGATCAAGAGGTCTACAAACATCTTCCTTATATAAACAGAGGAACTGGTCTGGCTACTTTCTAAACCCTTTAAGGAAGATGACCCATCTCACATACCAAAATGATGGCATTAAGAAACAGATTACTATCAGGGCTTGGGATCTGAGTTCTGGTTCTGGCTTCCCTTGGCCATGTCATGCACATTGCTGCAACTCTTGGCACCTCCATTTCTTCCCTCACCCTTTTCCTAATCTGTTTAGACTTTTGGCCATTGGAAACGCTCCATTAGTACAGTACCACATCTTGTTTGTGTTAACCAACCTAGCAAGGCAGTTGTGCAGCTCTGGGATGCAAAAGTCAGGGCATTCACCTACAGTAATGGGATGTTATTACAGAGGAAGATTGAAAGTGGATTCTGCAAGCATCTGGCAGTGGGAAAATTGTTATGAGGTAGGTGACAGGCATTTCAGAGAATCATAGAATCACAAGATGGGTTGGGTTGGAAGGGACCTTAAAGATCATCCAGTTTTCCACCCTCCTGCCTTGGGCAGAGCCACCTTCCACTATCCCAGGTCACTCAGAGCCCTGTCCAGCCTGGCCTTGGGCACTTCCAGGGATTCAGGGGCAGCCACAGCTTCTCTGGGCACCTGTGCCAGGGTCTCACCACCCTCACAGGGAAGAATCTCTTCCTAATACTCAATCTAAACTTGCTCTCTGTCAGTGTGAAGCCATTCCCCCTTTTCCTGTGACTCCAGGCCCTTGTTAAAAGAAGTGCTCCACTGCCATCCTTCCAGCTGTGCCCACCAGGATGGTCCTGCCAGGGCAAGAGCCTCCTGAGCCCAGTTACCAAGGGGCTGCATCAGTGCTCCTGACCCTGCTCATGACCGACCTAAACCAGCCAAGCCCAAAAAAGTAGAGCAAGCTGGCAAGTCAAAAAGCAACCACTCTTTCACTGAAGCCAGCCTATTGCAAAATGCACTGTGGCCATGATTTCAGTGGGTTTTCATGAGAAAGATGGAAAAAGAGAGGCCTTTTATTTACTACCACTTGTTCTGGGTTTCCCTCATAAGGAGTTAAACGTTTCTCTGGGCAGAAGCCTAATCTGCTGTGATTTTGACTCTCACAAGCTGCTTGGTTTGTTCTGGCTGCCAGCCGCTAAATTGGGACATCTATTCAAAGAGGAGCACCTGAAAGCATCACTTTAAAGGATTTGTCACCTTGTTATCTCTAGTTTGAAAGGCTTTTTGAGAACAACATCCACTCAAGATGTTTGCAAAGGACAAAAATATCATCACAAATATCGCAGCTTATATTTAATAACTGACTTGAATGACAGCAACAAAACATAGCTAATAGTATTAAAGGCCCTGGCAATCCTCCTTTTCTTCTGTTGCCCCCCACCCCAAGCCTGCAAAAGACAGATGGGAAATCAAAAAAGCAGCAAAAGCTATGGTCTGACTCAAGAATTGTTCCTTGGATCTCTGTAACAATGTCCTTACAGAAATTCTTCTGTTCCTGGTGGTCTCCAGCACTCTCAAGCCATGCTCAGCCTCTCAGAACTCCTTTGCCCTTCAAAACCAATGAAAACTGCCAAAAATTAACCTGTCCCTGTGGATGTGTTTTTGAGCCTACAGCACCCTGTTGTTTCAAGGGGGACTGAAGAACCTGATCACAGCCAGCGCTTCCCAGGCCAGTGGGGAGCCTTTTCCTGAAAGCCTTCAGAGCAAACTGTGACCTTGCTAGACCCTGCCTGGGGTTTGCCTCGCTCTGGTGTGGTTGGTTTGCTCAGCCCCAGAGTTAGAAGCAAACACCCCGACTCTCCGCAGGCAGAGGAGCCCGGTCAGCCCCCCAACAGGCCACATAAAGCCTGCTGAGAAGTCAGGGCCAGCTCCTCCAGGTGTGTAAGCACCTTTGGAAACTGGTCTGTAATGCTCCAGAGGGTGGTTGGCAAGAAGCCTCCTCAGGGTGCCTGGTGGGAAGAGGGAGGTTGGGACAGCTCTGAGGGTACAAAGTCACTGCAGGGATTTCATCATGCTGGGTTTTCAAAAAAATAATATGCTGGGGTTCTTTGTCATTTCTTCTGCTCTTTTGAGGCTTCCTCCTTACCCACAGGAACCAGCAGCTCATTCTGCTGTGAAGGAAAGATTCAAGGATTGTGGCAGCAGCATGGCTTGAGGACCATGAGATTTAAGACAAAAGCTGATTGACACAGCAGAGCAGTGATGAGCGCTTGCACCAGGAGCTGAGGTCCACTTTGGCTGCACAAGGGAGAAGTGGCCTTCTGCTCTGGACATATGATCTGCAGAAGTACTTGAGAATTCCTTCCAAAGGTTCCAAGGCTAGGTTAGGTTCAAAGCTACTGAGGTCCTGTTTTCAAGAGTGACTTCAGCACTAGGGCACCTCAACTTCATTACATTCCTGCAGACCTCCAAGGTAGCATTCTCGAAAGTAGTTACATCGCCATCATGTAACTACATCATTGTGCTGCCTGTGAAAAATGTTTCTATTTAATTGACGTGATTTTAAGTTGGTCCTACCGCTTCTGTGAAGGTTCCTAACAATGTTGTAAAATAGCCATTTGTTTCTTCTTACAAATTGCAGATTTTTGTAAGGGTGATTTAGTGAATCTCTTGGCGAGAACAGAAGCATCTTCTGCAGCCTTCTTGTCTTCCTGCTAATTCTTGGTAGATAAAGCTAATGACAATGCTAATAAACTGTTTTTCTTTGTTACATTCAGATATTGGGCCCACCTGTAGCTTGGGCCCTGGGGGCTAATAACTTCTGAGCAATTTTACACAGTTTGTATTTAATTAATTAAAAAAATTGATTCTTTTCCTTTTTGACCTCCACCAAGTGGTCACAGCCTATCTTTCAGAAAGTCAAGTACGAGCAAGTACTGAACTCTGGGCCTGGCAAAGGGCCAGAGCACACAGGGACAATGTTCCACAGTAACATTTTGTATCTCATTTTAAAAAATAACAACAACAAAAACAACAACAGCCGACTGCACATTAAATAAAACATCTTTCTTGCCTTCCTCCCTTTGTTTTAGAAATATTCATTTATTCATCATATTTCCTGTAAAAATGGCTGCACACATACACATTCACACTGGATTTTTCTGCTGAAGAAATGATGTGTCAAGATGTTTTGTATTATTTTTATGAATTTGGTTTGGCTTACATCAAGCTACTGTGAAAGATCCCCCGTCTCAAGGTCTCTATGGCAAGGGATTTCTGGGTGACTGATGGTTTGGATTGCTTCAGTTTGGGGGTGCTCCTCTTTAAAAAATCCACAGAAACCCATCGCTTCTACGTTCTCTCATACTGAGTACCTTAAAGCAGAGAGACTGCTAAGTCACTCTGGAAAATACTGGCCTGGAAGTCTTCACCCATCTGTGCAAATACACCACAATCCAATTAAACTGGCAGACTTTGCAATTATTTGCAGATTTCCCCAATCTGGCAGCAGCAAGCAGATACAGCCTGTGTTGCATAAGTGAGTTGTTGCAAGCCCTGTGACCTAGGGCCTGAGAGAGCTCCCCAAAATCCTGGAGGAGGAGGAGTGGGGTGTCCTGCAGATGGGCACACACCAAAGGGATGGGCTTCAGTGCCAAAGCAACCCCCAGTTGAGCTCCTGGCCCCAGAAGAGCAGAATTAAACATTAAATTTGCTGCACCATGCCCTCCACAACTACAATGTCACAAAGCCAGTGTTTCCATCCTTTGCCACTCATTCTTACACAAACTTTAAGCAAGGCCTTTAAAATGAAACTGAAATGTAAGAAAAGAAATTAACAGAAATAAAAGGGTTGTGCAAGGGAAATAAACCAGATGATTTTGCAGCAACAAAATCGATACAAACTGTCGCAATTTCACCACTGAGGAAAAGGGAGGTCAAAAAGTGGCCTTTTTCTGAGGAAGGAAAGAAGATGCTAAACTCAGTAGTAACCACAGGACTACTTCCCCAACCTGTGTCAGCACAGAGCTAATGTTTGTGCTGGCAGAGGGAATGAGGGAAGGTGAGCTGGATGATTTCTGTAGCAGTGCCCCATCAGTTTGTAGGGGATGGGATTCCCTCTGCCAGACAGATTAAGATACTCAAAGGCTCAAAAGACACGTTCACTCAAAAATACCTTCAATCCAAAGAAGCAGTGTGTTTGTCCCTAACAGCTGATTTGAAACAAATCACATTAGTCCAAGCTTCAGGCTAACTTCTTAAAATCTAGGCCTGGACTCTTGTAAAAAGCCCACCAAAACAAAACTTGGTCAAAGTCCCCTTTTTCCCGCCATCACCATTTCCAGCTGCACATTTTCACCCTGGTTTCACATTCTCTCTCAGCTGAGTGGATGCTGCTCTTGGGCAAGGTTTTAGCAAGGCCTGGGAGGTGCCTCAGGTTAAATTGGTAATAAAGGGTGGGGCTTTGTTTAATATTCAGCGTAGCTGCCGGGTCTGGTTCACAGCACAACCCCACCAAGAGTGCTTGTTGGCAGGAGCCACAGGTCAGTAAATGGTAGGCACTGAATCTTGGCCCCAGGTGCTCAGCCACGGAGGCAATTCCCGGTCCTCAGCTGGTATTTCCATGCAACATCAGAGGGAGATCTCCCAAAGGAAATGAGAAGTTTTCACAAGCTGTGAGGTCGCTGGATCCCGGTGCCCCCCACAATGAGAGTGGACATGTGAGGAGTCTGCTCTAGGCACCACCCATGGCTGCTGCAGGCTCTTCTGGAAACCATGGAACAGCAAGGAACACTCAGCTCTGCACAAGCCCCAAAACCCACAGGAGGAGGGGATGAGGGAAGTGAAATCTCTTCAAACTGTGGAACCCAGCCTGTGTGGGAGACCCATCTCAGTTGGGTGAGTCCGCACCATTTCAGCAGCCTTCCCTCTCAAGATCTGCAGCCACGAAGATGCTCAAACTCTTCCTTTCCAGAAATGAGGAATCAATCCATTCAAATCATGGCTGTGTCCTCTCCCACAGCACAGAGCTCATCCAGCAGCTCCCATCTCAGATCCCAGCTGAACCCCAACCAACAAGCTCTCCCAGGTCATCCAGCCCGGGGCTTCCTGCTTGTCTTTTGGGGTTGTTTCAAGTTCAGGACCTGAAACACAGGTGTTTTTATATATATATATATATA
>NW_005054326.1:2993653-3059574 GCF_000277835.1 Geospiza fortis | reverse complement strand
CATATTATTTATTATTATGTATTTATTAAGAAAAATAAATATTTATATGTTTCTATTTTTAGATGAATATATGTGTTATTAATTCTCTCTGTCTATTTCTTTTGTTCTGATATTTATTTATGTCATGCAAAAATGAAAATATTTCACTAGAGGAGAGCCAACAGGCTCTAAGATAAGCAGTTCAATAATCTTCTCTGGACATCCATTTGCAAATGGATTCAAGTAGCATGATGTTCTAGCCATGTGGTGTAGGCACCTTCATAGAAATAAGGGAGAAAATGGATGAAAAGCAGCAAAGTTAAAATAAATTGTTCCAGAGCATTGTTCTCTACTTGGATAACACAGCTCAGGCTTTTGATCTTGAGGCAGCGATTTGTCTCCATTGTTGCTGATACATCCCCCTTTCTCCTTATTCCTACAGAGTATCTTCTTGCCAGCCCCTGCATCACTTTCTGGCAAACAGATCTCCTAGTTTGTCAGCTTTCAAGTCCATGGAGGTGCAATAGCATTGGCTCATCCTTTCTGGGGCAGTTTGCAGTGGAATATGAAAATCCCAGCTATCACAGAGCACAGGACTCGAGTCACCCCATTTTAGCTGCAGAAAATGGGATTCCTCACCTGAACTGCTCATTTTCCCACCCAATGGAGCACCTTGAGAAGACAAGTCATTCTTCATCTCTGGGACACCAGCTGGGATGGGTGAATGCCCCTCTGGATGTGCCTGTGTCTGTCTGTGGGCTTTGGAGGGTACCTGCACATTGAGTTCAGACTGGATGTGAGCTTCCAGTCAGCCTAATTCAAACAAGTCTTGCCCATAGTGCTGGCATCTCCCCGAGGTTTCCATTTGCAGCAGCACTCTAACAGATGCTGAGAATACATTAAATGCTTTCCTAATGTCACATTCCCATGTCTGCAATCATGGTAATTGCCTCAGTGGAGTTTTGCAATTGCAAACGAGCAGGAAGCCATCTGCAAAGGAATCTGTCTATTAAGATGTGGCCCCTACTCTGGAAGTGCTTGAAAAGCCCCAGCACATTTCTTGGGCTTAAGATAGAAAATAAAAAAATAAATTAAAAAAAAAAAAAGTCAGACTCCTGCAGCAGTATGGAAAGTATCCAGAATATACTCCAGTGATCTAAGGAATAGACTGACTTTTGCTTTGGGACTGTGCTAATTAAATACTGCTAACTACATCTGAATAGAATTAAGTCTAATTTAAGTCCCTTTCTGAGCTCCAGGGCAATGTAGGCTTGTCCTAAAAAAAGAAATTACCGGCTGCTGACAACAGGTGTCAGCAACAGGAGTGGCTGAACCGGGGCTGAATGTGAATTAGCTGCAAGTGTAGACAAGGACAAGCCAAGTTCAGCAGCGTTGCTGCAGCCACCATGAGACCTGGCTGGAAGCAGGGATAAACCTGGGGAGCAGAGCAGGTAGGAACCAGAGCAGCCAAGGGTGCAGCTGCTCTCATCAGTGTGTGCAGGTAATCAGTGCAGATCTAATTTTCTGTGGCACAGATAAGGTTTGTTTTAGCACCACACATGCCAAAAGCACCTCAGGTTCCCATAGGAATTCTTGGGTGGCAGCCAAGGGGAGTGTTTTGCAACCAGTCTGTGCTCCCTTCCTCTTACTTCTCCCCACTGCCCTGCAGTCCACAGGAGCTCCCCCAAGGAGGGATCAGGTGTTTTACTTCTCTTTTCCATGTGTGTCCATATTAAAATCAAGCAGGAAAGGTGCTACAAAGGCCTTGGACACACCAGGGCACTACTGGCCCCACCAGTCCTTTGCTGGCAGCTCTTTCACTGCCATTTCCTGCTGGCTCCTCCACTGTTTTTCTCATTATGTTTCTTTAGCAACATCCCATGTCTCTTCTTCTCCCCCCCTTGCTCTTTTGCTTTTAAATATACATTTATGATGGGGGATTTTTCCATGCCCTTTCTCTGTAATTTATCCCATATGTGTATACGACTCTTCCCATAAAAAGCTTTTGCCCAAGTCTGTCTTTGGTTTTCATGTTTTGGCTTTATTTTTAATAATTTTTGCTGTCATGCTCTTTTTCTCCACTGCTTTCAAACCCAGGCCTGTTTAACCCTTCCAGCCTTCCTGACCTCCACAAGCACAAACATCAGTTCTCTCTCCATGTACTGTCACTCCTTCTCCATCAAGGAAGCAAGAAAAACAGGTTTGTGGTTTGTGTTTGTTAACAGAACAAAACCAGCAGGTTAAAATTCCTCTGGGCTTGTTTTTGGTTTGGTAAAAAGAAGGGGTAAGGGCAGGGCTGAGAGCTGAGGACACACACCCAGGCTCCCATCTGAGCTGAGTGGGACACCTGCTCCTCCCCAGGTATGGGGAGGGGAAAGGCAGCAAATCCAGACTCAGTTTCATCCATTTCAAAAGTGTCACACCCAGCCCAAATTAACACCCCTGTTTAATTTACTTTCATACCTCCTGTTAGAGTAATTTATCTTCCAAGCCACATTACAAAATGAAAGCTTTGCCAGGGGTTAAGGGTGTTGGACCAAGCTCACAGGCTTTCCCTGCTTGTAAGTGTTCAGCACTTTCACATAGGTTAGATTTCCTGCAAAGGAAGAAAAGACAATTTCTGCTCCTGGTCTGTGACAAGGCTGTATAGTGGATGCACACTTGTGCCCAGAATAAGAGCCTTTAATACTATCTCAAAAAAAAAAAAAAAATTGTGGATATGCCCAGCTTTCCACTGTAGCAAAGTAGACTTGTTGTGTTAGAAGGATGCCTGGGCTTAGGGCTGCCTTCAGAAAGATTAAAAAAGCAAATGAGAATTGTTGACAGTGGGCAGGAGCTGGGACAGCCATTGGTGGTGTTGTAGAACAGCTGCAGCAATTTTTTGGACATCCCACCTCAGGAAGGCTTAACTACTGGACCTTTTCCATCTCCACCTTTAGGAGTTGGGGCTATCTGAGTAAGGAGCATCAGAAAGATTCTCTGAGGGAACTAGGCTGTTGCTGCAGGACCACTAGATTGTCTTTTCCAATAGAATATGCCAGGATATGCAGATGGAGAGCCCTCATTTAGAAAGGATGAGTCTGAACTCATTTGGGTCTGAACTCATGCAAATTGACCAAATATGTTTGTTGACTATAAATCTAATAGCAGAAAACTTTTCTAAGGGAAGATGAGCCACTTGGACCTGAGAGATCACTTTCCATGCCATATTTTACTCTATGCCGTTGCTTTTTTTGTTGGTTTTGTTGTTTTGTTTGTTTTTTTTTTCAAAAAACCAACAGCACCTCTGATAAATTAGGGTGATTATCAGAGGGAATTCTGCTGGAAACACGTACCTTTGGGAGCTGGGATAATACACCTAATGGAAAAAACTGCTCACCCTTGTTTATTCTGACCTGTCCCCTTGACAGCTCTTTGCTATGTCCAGCAAGAGACAGTGCCCAATCACCCCCTCCAAGACATTCATGGATTTATTGGCATTTATCATAGATGTCCTCAATCAATCCTCTCCAGGCTGTAGAATTAGGGAAGGTTCAAAGAACGAGCTCAATTAATGCTTGCATAATGGCGAGCCATCCCATACTTTGGACCACATTTGTCACCCTTCTCTGACTGTTTTCCATTTCCACATTCCTTTTCCAAGCTGAGAAGAGCAGAACTGCTCATGGATGTGGGCATCCCACAGATTTGTACAGGGGCAGGGAGAACATTTCTGATTATTTGTACAGGGGCAGGGTGAACATTTCTGATTTCTGACAAGATTTGTGAAATGAGTCAAGGTCTTTGTCCCCTGCTGACCCCTGTTCCTGCATTTCATCCCACAACTGTTCCTCTGTGACAGTGGTGAGCACTGAGCTCATTGTTTTCCGCGGGAGGCTTTTTCCCATATGCATCACCCTGTGTTTATGCACAGCGACACTAATAATGTATCCACGCTGCCCGTTCCCACTGGGCTGCTCTGAGCCCAGCGCTCCTGCACAGCTCCCTCTCAGCTCTGGCAGCAGAGCACACAGAGAGCTGCAGCCTCCAGGGTGCCTTTCATCCAGGTACCAAGGCAGAGGCAGGGAGGCAGCATGCCCAGCCCAGGGTTAGAGTGGGGATAGCTATCAGGCACAGACAGAGCCTCAGGTTCACACCTCACCTCACACTGCACACACAGCCCTGCTCCTCACAGCCCAGCCAGAATGAGCCACTCCTGACCAAAGCTAAAGGCAACTGCCTGCTCCTGGACCTTTCTCTCTGACACATCCTCTCAGGAACAAATGGCCATGGCTACAAACCTTACATTTCCACCTTTATCCTATTACTCAGCCTGCTGCAGTCACCAGTTTGCTGAAACGATTCTTATTACACACAAGTAATTTTTCTTGCGATGTGCACCTCTTGTTGTCTCTTTAGGTCAAATGGAAAATCCACAAAAATCAGGTCCTACAACCCTTGCTCAGCACCACCCAGCTACTGCAGTATCCTTAAGCACATACCCAGTGCCTCCATTGGAAAGAGAGAGCTGTTTTTCCATCCCCTGCTCTGGAGTGTTGTGGCTGGGGGATATCTCTGGCCACGTGCAGATAGCCAGGCTTGTATAGAGAAAAAAGGAATTATCAGACACATGGCAAATCCAATAAGTTTAAAAAGACTTTTCATGGCTAGGCATGCCAAAGAGAGATGCTGAGATAGGACATGAAGTGTTTGGGGGTGGTTTTAATTTGTGTCATAGGCACATGCTTTATTTGTGCGTAGAGTGACTACTCAGTTAATTTTTACAGTGCACATAAATATGAATTACTTGGTACAAGATCCATTTTTCTACGAAAGTAAAACATGACTAATGAAAGAAAACCCATATATTGTAAGATATTTCATCTGTATTGTTTCAGAGCGAGGCTGATAAAAGCCAAGCAGAACACAAATCTGTGTTAAATTAAATCACCCCCATCAACCCCTCCCCCTATACTCATGAAGTCATTAAAGGCTTGGAAAATCAGTTTATTGATAAACTGTGGGGTAAAAAAAAATAAGGCAGTGGCAAAAAGCAATAGCATCTTTTTAAAGTCAGTATGATAATGCAAGGCCAGGGTAGAAAAGTGTGTAGGTTAAATTATGCAGATTTCAAAATATCTCAGACCATGTCAGCAAGAAAGCAGAAGAGTCCAGAGCTAAGTTCCCAGGGAGGGCACACAAACAATGACTCAAAAAGGAAGCTTGGGAAATGTGGGGAAATGCTCAGTAATTACTTTTTGGTTTGTTTTACTTCATTCAAAACAATTCAACAAGGGAACACAAAACACAAAAATTAGAGCAAACAACAGAAAATTAGCTTAGACCAGACTATGTGCATTATTTAAGAACACTTACTACCTCTGCAAAATAAAACCAACAGGTTCCATGCAGACACATAGAATTTCTCTGGTGAAATACAGGAAGAGGCACCTTAAAATCTGTGAGCCAAAGGGAGGGGAAATAATGGAGCTTTTTAAGCAGTAGCCTGACTCACATTAAAATCAAGGAATTTCGAAGGGAGATGGATGGAGAACAGTAGATTAGAAGGAGCTGCAAGCCAATGTTCTCCTTCAACCTCTCTGAATAAATTCCTCCCACCCAAGGCCTACATTTCTTTATATAAAGCAAATGTTTTGGCATTTAAGAAGGAGCAGAGCCCTGCAGAAGCTGTCCCAGGTAGTAGGTGTCAATCCAAACTGTGAGGAACAGGAAGGAAAAGACTAGGGGGAAAATGAAGATCACCAAGATAAAATTTTCCATCATAAAGGTGGGGTGGGGACAAGCAGCCACCCTCCACATCAGGAATTTTATGGCTGGGTGCACAGGTGCCATTGTAAAACCAGAGGTGCTGTGGAAGTGGCAGCTCAAAGGGTGAAAAAGGGGGATTTTATGGAACAGAGGAGAGAGGTTACAGGGAGCAGTGCAGTCTGTGCTCCTGAAGCCCTCGGCAGGAACTGGCCCAGCCAACTCTTCTCTTCTGTGGGGCTGAGGGTCAGACCAGTGGCAAAGTGCAACCAGTCCTAGGACACAACTCTTGGCAGAAATGCTTTGGAATAGTGCAGGTTAAATGTCAATAGAGGTGGCCTTGCTTCAGCCAAGCCAGGGAACCAAATGAAAATACCTTTTCCTGTTTATTTTCCACCTCCCTCCCCATTTCTCCCCCAAAGAGTAGCAGGAGGATCTTGCCACCCACACTTGCACTGTCCTTAGGAATGTGTGTGTCTATTTTAGGACAATTTGGAAACCCTTGGGAACATTCCCAATTAATAAACATACTTTCTATTTTCTTTTCCTGTATTCCCCTGTGGATTTCCATCATCTTCCTTTGCCGTCTATTGTGTACAGAGCCATTCATGATCCAACAGCAAGGCAATCCCTGGAACTCCAGGAATCCTAACCTCGCATTGCCATTCAAGGCGGGGATTATTCTTCAAAACTGAAGAGCACTTGCCTCTCCAGTCAGCTCTAGGCCTGCTGGTACAATCCAGCTCTTTCTTTTGCCTGGAAGGCAGAAATAGAAGAACCTCAAAAGATTCTGCCCTGAAAACTCCCCAGTCTGTTGTCTGTACAGGGGACAAGGACAAGGAGGAACAAGTTCACATGAGTCTCTCGCTGTTTACTAAAAATACTGCTAACATGATGTTTCTGATAATTTTGTTTGCAGTACTGGTTTAAAAAGAGGAAGTACAGATGGGTGAGGAGATATAAAAAGACTTTGTTTTTCTTCTCCTTCTGACATGTTGTGTAACTACAACCCTGGAGAGAGCTGCCTGTGAGGAGAAGCATCAGGGTCAGCTCTGCTTTGCCCATGTGGTATCCAGGGAGAAAACAAGGCTGCTCACCTCAATATCCCTCCCTCTCTGAGTCTAGGATGAAGTTATAAATTATTTTTCCTGTCTGTGGATTGTCACCCTACCTAGTCAGTTAACAAACTACACTCACTCAGTAGTCTCCTGTCAGATATCAAAACTATTTTGCCCATTATGATCTTGTGCTGAATGTAAATTTAAAAGACAGGGCTTCACTGCATAAGTAGCTCAGGTGATCTGATTTAGTTTTGCTCCAAAGTTAAAGTTTATACTTTCCCCCAAAAGAGTCAGAAGGCTTTTGAGATATCCTTTTGAGATATTCAAGCCCAACAGAATGAGGCTGTGCCCAACCTGCCTGAGCTGACCCTGCTCTGATACCATCAGCTGGGAGCAGGTGATCTTCCACTGTAAGCAAAGGGCAGGCTCAGGACCCTCTGATGAAATTGGACAGACACAAATCTATGGGGCCTGATGCCATGCCTCCCAGGGAGCTGGCTGACACTGGATCCAAGTCCCTCTCCATCATATTTGAAAAGTCATGGCAGTCAGGCAAAGTCCCTGGTGAATGGAGTTCTTTCCCCATAGGCTGGTGGGGCACTGAGCAGGCTCCCCAGAGAATCCTCACAGCATCAACCAGTGTTTGGACAGCATTCTCAGGGATGCACAGGGTGGGATTGTTGGGGTGTCTGTGCAGGGCAGGGGTTGGACTCAATGATCCTTGTGGGTCCCTTCCAACTTGACCTATTTGGAATGGAAAAAGGGAAACATCACTCCTATTTTCAGGAAGGGCAGAAAGGAAGACCTGGGGAGCTACAGAGCCTGGCCTCTGTGCCTGTGGAGATCGTGGGGCAGAACCACAGTAAGGACAATCTGTGCCTGACCAGGCTGGTGGCCCTCTGTGACAGAGGGACTACACTTCTCAACAGGGGAAGTCCAGCTGCTGTCATCTAAGTGGACTAAGTCATCTAGTGGACTTCTCCTTCTCCTAAGTGGGCTAAGACATCTAGTCATCTAAGTGACTTCTCCCTAGGCCTAAGGTCTGTGACACAGTCCCACATGACATCCTGGATCTCCAGGCTGGAGAGACATGGATTTGAAGGGTGGGCCATTCAGTGGAGAAGGAATTGGCTGGATGGACACAGCCAGGGAGCTGTGGTCAAGGGCTCTATGTCCAGGTGGACACTGGTGGCACGTGATGCCTCTCAGGGCTCTGGCTCAAGGCAGGTGCTTGTGGCATTCACATTTTCTGGAAAAATCCCTTCGCCCAGGATTTTTCTCCTGGGAAGCTGAGAAGCCTCAGAGAAAAAGGGAAACAATAATTCTTTGATTTGCTTCTCCTGTGTTTTGCTCCTTTGGAATGTGTTTGGAGATTGTTTACCCACAGGCGATTGTTGCATTGGTTTCTGGTGTGAGTTGTTTTCACTCATAGGCCAATCAGTGCCAAGCTGTGTCAGGGCTCTGGAAAGAGTCAGGAGTTTTCATTATTATCTTTTTAGCCTTCTGTAAGTATCCTTTCTCTATTCTTTACTATAGTTTAGTATAGCATTCTTTAATATAATATAGTATCATGAAACAATAAATTAGCCTTCTGACAACATGAAGTCAGATTCATCATTCCTTCCTTTGTCTGGGGGCAACCCAAATTCAAGAGGAGCTCTTCAATATTTCCATCCATGACACAGTGCAAGTGTGCCTCAGCTTCTAACTGGGCTGCTTTGCCTCTCCTCAATTGTATAAGCAAAAAATACCCCAACAACCAACAATAACAACAATAGTGGCAACAAAAACATACCAAAATCTAAACACCAAAGAGACTTATTGAAGGGATTTAAGTAAGTGATGTTCGGTAGGTCATTTGGAATTCATGCAAAAAAGCTGTTAAACTCTGTGGTGCGCTCAGGGCTTGTGTGGATTTCAGGCCTTTCTAATGGTGTTATCAGGATAAATATGCTGTGTCACCCACACATCTCTGCTATATTTATCCTGAAAACACTCCTGTGAGGCAGGGCAGTCCTGTTTACCCATTAACTCACGGGGAACAGAGAGTCAGATGTCCAAGTGACTTGTCCAGGGTCACCCAGTAACTCTCCAGATCCAGTGCTCTTGTAACCATGCCTTCCTCCCTCTTGCCTACACAAGAGATTTGTGCCTCTCCTGTCCCCTGCAGTGGCATTTGGGCAACTTTGGAAGGCAGACAAGCAGAGAGGCCCCTGCCATGTAACTCTTCAAGCAACAGGACCTCAGTGACTCTGCCAGTGGAAATTCCCAGTACGGATAGTGCCTCCATATCAACCAGTTCATACTGAACTGTATCCCAGCTCTGTTATCTCCCTTCATCTCCTTCAAGTTTTACTCTCCTGTTCTGCAACAAGTCGGTGATAACAGGGGCAAAGTACAGTGCTGTGTGTCACTGAGGCCTGAACAGAGATGACTGCTCTGAGAACTTGTGCCTTGCCAAGAGGTTCTTCTGGGATTTGCATTTATTAATAGTACTGGGATTGCTATTCCCATGGGATCCACAGTGGCCTGAGAGGATCATGAAATAGGAGGTATAAGGCAAGTGCCATGCAAGGGATTTCTGGAAGAAACATCAAAGGGCTGAGGTGGGGGGCTCAGAAAGGGGTGGTCAGTCCCTCAGTTAAGCCCCTACTCTCCATGAGGCCAGGATCTGTCAGTGGGAGGCTTCCTTTTGTGGTGGAAGCTGCACCTTGGTGCAGAAGTGGGACTCAGGAGTCACCTCTTGGACAAACTGGTGCTTCAGCAGCCCCACAACCCCCAGCCCAGCCCTGAGCACTTTGGCCCCATGGCTTGCCCTGCTTTGGCAACTTGCTACTGGGGAGAGAGGGAGAGAAGAATATTGACAGTGAATTAAGGGCAGGGAATCCTCCATCAACTGAGCCCAATAATTTGAATGTGGCTCACTCCACTTTGGAAGCTCTCAGGCATCACCACCCTTGGCAGAGGAGTTGAGGAAGGCAAGAAAAGTTCAATGGAGGCATTTAATGGGTTGCCATATACATGGCCCAAAGGTCTGAGTGCCCTGGGGAGCTCTCAAGGCTTTCTGTGTGTCAAGTGGAGGCACAGCATCATCAGTATTTCTGTGATCCTCCTGTGATTCCCGAGGCCCAGGTGTGCTCATGGAAACTGAGCTCCAGGCAGCTCCTAATGCAGACCGTTCTCAATACAGCACAGAGAGGGGATGGGTCAGCAAAGGAGGATTTTTTTCAATAATAGAAAAATTTGTAGTTTGACAGGCTTGTAGTAAACATAAATTATCAAGCAGCTCATGGCTCAGACCCTGAAACTTTACAGCAGCAGCTGCTAAAGAGTAATGGTGGGGATTCCCCGAGTATGCTGAGCTGGAGCTATAATTAGACCATTTAGATATTATCTTCCTAACAGACAAAATTGCTCAGCTCCACAATGCCCTCTGCTTCTGCTGATTCTGGAAGTTCCCTCACGTATTTATTTACACTAAGGGAAAGATCTGAACTTTGTTTTCTTTGCTGCAGCAAAAATCCCCCTTACATCATGGGATCCCTACCCCAGGTAGCTCAGGATTAGCCTTCCAGACACTGGGAATGAGAAAATACCCAGTTATTTACAGTTTTAATGAATGGGAATGAGAAAATACCCAGTTATTTATACTGTTCTCCTCTTACCTTCCCCCTCTGCTTCCATCCCTCGGGGAGCTGCTCCCTTTTGAGTGATGAGCTGTAAACAATACAGCACACATTACAAATTGTGTGTGCAGAGAGGATGAGTAATTGTTTTGAAAATAAGAAATACTACATAACCACTCCCTTCATGGCTACCAAGAATTGCCTTCAACTCCCAAACCAGCTGCCAATTACTGCATTTACGCATAACATGGATGGACCAGACTTTCCTCCAAGCTGCTTTGCCCGGCACCTTTCAGTGAAACTGGGGCAATCTGTTTTAGGACAGTTCTGAAAAATCTCCTGCCTGAACCCACTTCCAAACAAAATTTGTTTTGTATGGCATTTATGCATCATCCTCTCAGCTACACTCCCAGCCTGTTGTTCCATCTGCCAGCAGAGAAAAAAATAGATGTCCATTTTGATCTGATTTTCATACTAATGAGAAGTATTGGACCCAGGAGCCTCAATATCATTGCCTTGTGAAGTAAAAACGTCAAAATTATTTAAAGTGGCTGTTAATTAACACCTTGCATCCCCTCTAATCTCACCACAGTAACATGAAAGGAGACTTTACCCCACCTCCCTGGATAGAAATGCAAGCTGAAGTCATGCAGATTGCTTCAGGCCATTCTCACCTAACTTGCAGCCCTGTTCCACTGCAGGCAGCAGGGTCTGTACCTTCTTAGCAAGTTCACTCCTTTCAGAACTGGGAAAACAGAAGGAAAGGAAGAAATACCTGGTTTGAGAGCTGATGACAAGGGAATGTGGTTGTCAAAACCAGGAGTGTTTGCAGAGACTTACTCTACAGAGTAAACCTTGGGCTCACTGCAGGATAAAAAGCCTGAAATCAGTGCTTTTTCCTGCATCATTGTTACCCTTGTTGAGGGTGTGATTTTTTACTTTTGCAGGACAGAGGCAGCCTGGGGTGAGAAAGCCAGGAAGGGAAGGGCATGGGCAGAGCAAATAGCTGTAACAAAAGATCAGGATATTCCTACCATGGAGCAATTCCTGGGTGAATCACTTATGAGTGAGTTGAGATTTCATGTCTGACAGACATTTGCAGTGGAGCTTTAAGAGGAAGGGCATGCCCAGCTGGGCAGAGAAGGAACCTGGGGGCTGCTGCTTTGAGGAAGAAGTGTTATTTTGAGCTTTCTTCTGTAGTAAGAGACAAAAAAAAAAAAAAACCAACCAGAGAGAGGTGGGCTCCCTCTTGACTCTCCCATGGCCAGGCCAGAGCAGCTCATGGCTGTAGCATCACCCTCAGGCTGTTCTTTTGGTTGCCCCGATCTCTTGGTGATGGTTACAAACCTTAGGGGAACTTTGTCCTCATTTGACATCTTTTTCCCCCAACAAACACCTCCCAAGGAACCTCCCAAGGTGTCTGCAGGAGTAGACATGACTTATCACCTTAGCTGTGGATGGCAGGAGTAACTTTTAACCCTTTTTCTGACTTTATTTAGTCATCTGAAGAGTCCAGCTAGATGTACAGCAATGGTACCACCTACAGATCCAGACACTTGTTCAGAACTCTGACCAAATCTGAATTTGGATAAAAACTACCACTTTTACAGTTACCTCAGCACCTGGGGTAAAACAGTAGACCTAAAGTCTGCCAGATGAATGTGATTTTGAACCCAGAGACATTGAGCCATTCACACTGATAAACTGGAAAGTTGCTTTATAAATGCTATAGGAAGGTTTGTATCATGGTGTTTCCAGGCTGACTGCAATTGCCACGTTTTCCTAAAAATTTCAGCCCTTAGATGGATGAGTGAACCAATTCTTCCCACTTTTACAGTAGTGTAGATCAGTATTTACTCCACTGGAAGGATGTGAGGTTGGGTCAGGCACGCAGGATCCCAGCCATGACATTCACAGGCTGGCACAGATCCCCCAGAGACGTGAGTTGTGCAGTGTGGGTCACATTTCCAGGCAGGAAAACCATCTGTGAACTGCAGGTGACCGTGGCACTGCCCAGATAATGATGGGAGGAGTCATCCAAGGAGTTTTAAACTCACAGCTGCCAACCAGTGACACATCACAGCTTGTGTCACACAGCTGGAGGCATCAGACATCCTCTGCCATGGGATCTTACAGTGTGTCCTTGCTACTTCTGAAGGTAACTGAGTGGTCTGGTTTAATGAAACACAGGAAAACCCAGTCAAGTTGGTTTGCCACACTTCGCATTGTAGGACTCTTGCAGCTTTGTATGAAGGAGATGTAAAATAGCTTTTCCTTGTTATGAAATCTGGTTTGAATGCCTTTCCATGCACCAATTCCATTCCTTAAGGGAAACAATTCGGCTCTGTCTTGGTTTGGAAAGACAGGCATCTGCTAAGAAAGGCAGGAGCCCCCCGTGAAATGGAAAATGTAAGCAAAAAATATCCCAACCCCCCCGAATTGCTATAAATTTTAAAATAAGAAGCTCTCAGGCAAAAAAATATGGGAGCAGGAAATAAGTTCTTTATTAGGGAAGAAAACTAAAAAGATAAAATAAACAATGCAGTAAAACAAAACAACACTGACAGAGTCAGAACACAACCTGCCAGCCTGTTGGTCAGGGTGCTGGTAGCAGTGCAATTGGAATTGTGGCTGCAGCCCTCCTGGAGCATCAGGTGTGGTTCTGTTGGGGCAGGGATCCTGGAGAAAGGTGTAGTCTTCCTCTGAGTCGTCCTGTGGAAGAGGCAGCTGTTCCTCTGGGAAATCCAGTGGAAAAGCTCTGCTGGTGTTCCAGAATCTCAAGATTATATCCAGGTAGGAATATTTGGCTCCTCCCCCTGGGCGGAGCATCTCACAATGGGATGCTGTAATTCTTATCAGTGACATTCAATAGCCTGTTATCAGCAGATGTCTCCCTGGAGGGAGGAGTGGTTGTGGAAGAGATAAGGAAAACTGCCCAATTAACAGAGGACAACTGCCATACAGATGGCAAATAGAACAATTTGCTTGGCAATCCAGGACATGTTCCAAGCCGGCCAACACTTACACTGTTTAATTTACAAGCACATGATTGGTTCCCCTGAAATTCACTGAGGACACTGGGGTAAAACTAAGAGCTCAAAATCAGGCCTGTCAGGTTGATCTGCCAACAGAATGCTTGGAATATCATGGCAGTCCAGCCCGGATGAAAGACCATCATTCTATGATTTTATCTCCCATTCAGCAACGAAAGATGGGTATTTGGAGATGAACATTCAAATGCACACCACCAGACTACCTGGTGGCCATGGCTTCAAATAAAATGCATTTTCAGAATATTCAGATAATATCATATTTGCCTCAGCTTTACACCATTATCAGTCAGTGACCTTCAGGTCGCTTTTCCTCCCTGACTTGCAAAACAGACTTGAGAGACAAATCCTCTCAAGGATCTGAGGACAGATTCATTTAACCACTGACTCCTAACACAAGTTAACATTTCCAAACAATGTCTCAGTGATTTAGGAGCCCATGTCCTACTTCCAAAAGGGATTTAGTTAGGTAAGGATGTAACGAGGAGAAAAAGCTCTGTTTGAGCGTTTTTTGGGCAAATACTTCAAAACATCTCTCAATGAGTTCTACAGCCACAGCTGCCTTTGAACCAGGGGCAAAGAAACAGCCTGCTGGTTCACTGGGTGCAGGAAACACCCCCAGGCATTCCCAGGTCCTGCACCGAAATGAGGGCAGGCAGCAGCCTGGGGTTTGCCTTGTTCAGCCAGCTCTGGTGGCACAGACAATGAAATTCCTTCCTCCATATGAACTGGAATTCCTTTAAGGGGCAGAAAAGAGTGGCTCAACCAGAGAATGTCTGAAGAGAGCTGCAGGCAGCGTTTTTGTCCGGGCAGATTCCTTTGCTCAGGTGACAAGTGCCACCATGGCCAGGGAAGTAATGCCACCATATGCCCCTCCTGTCAGGGACTCATTCACTGTAAGCAGTGCTCACCACGCACAGGGCTCTAGAAAGGGCTCTGCCAGTGTGTAAATGCCCTCTGCCAGATACCCCTCATCAGATTTCATAATTGAAAATGAATTAGAAAGCACCAGCTGCACGCATCAGTCTGCAGTGAGGATTGAGGGGAGACATGTTCTGATTAACACCCAGGGGGATGTTCTTCCCTCTCCATAGTAAAGTCATTCATGCAGGAGACTCCTGCTGGAGTTGACAAGACTCAGCTATTACAGTGACCTTTGCTTGCCACCTATCCTGGGAAAAGGGTAGCAGAAAATAAGGATTGGGACTGTCAGACAGCAAGAGCAGGCAGAGAGATGTAACGGGACATAAGGCACCTCGTGTCCCTCATCAGCATCTGCTATGGAACATGATAGTGAAACACTGACTGAAAGACACAAATCCCCAGCTGGGACAGGGAAAGGGCCCTGTGTTTTATTCCAAACAGCTTTAATGCTCTCCTGCCTGAAGGAAGCCCAGCCCATACCGTGAGGGAATGTGCTGAGGCTGAGCCAGGACAAAAGCATCTCTCCTTGCTCCTCCCTTCTCCTGCTCACATATCAGACTTGGCAGCACAGGGGACAGGACTCCAGAGTCAGTGAAGCTCCAGCAAAAAACCCTCTCTTTCTATGAAAAGAAAAACCCAAAAACTTTCACATCAATTTCTAAATGAAACCAAAGACAGACAAACACAAGCTGGGACACCAGTCTTCCTGAGAGATCTCCTTGCTCCCAAGCATGCCTCTGGCTAAGCCTACTGTGAAATCACAGCACCAGCTTCCCCTGCGTGCACACACACACATGCACAGCCCTCTTGGTAAGAATCCTCTGCTCCAGAAGCTCCTGAGAGCAGCAGGAACAGTGACATAAGGACTACTACTGCCTTCCTAAAATTTTTGGTGTGTTCATCCCACTTTTGCCCCATTCCTTCAAAGACATCTGTGGCGGTGTTGAAAGCCGGTGGCTCTGCTGCTCCCCTCGCAGCTCTCCAGACGTGGTTGTGCCTGCTGAGCCTCTGCTATCAATCCTCTCTTTCCAGCTGCAAGCCTTGTGACTCAGATTCTCCAGAAAAAAACCCTTGGCTCAGCATCATAAGCAGGAGGGATTAAAACTCATGAAAAATGAGCTCGTACCAGCCCTTTTTATAAGTCTCTAATGGAGGGTCATATGAGCTGGTCAGACCCCCTGCCTTTGCCTTTTCCCCCCTCCCCCTTCTCTGATCTTCCTGTTATTCTTGGCCACAAACTGCTGGGTGTTTCAGCTGGGGCACTTGGATCAGGAGAGGATATCCCATTCAAAAGCCCAAATCCCAGTGTGGCCTTTTCCTGCTGGAAGCAGTTGTAAAAAAATTTTTTTTTCTCCTTTCTTTTCTTGGTACAGTTTTCCTGACCTACATATTGCAGCGTGCTGTAACTCCTGCTCTCTCCATGACCCATATTTTCAAACTGAAAAAGAAAAACCCTGGGAGGATATGGTACTGGAAGAGTATGGGAAGCAGAGACCCAGCCCTGTGAGGAGGTCTCCAAGCAGTTGCCCAAAAGTAAGGCTGATTTAGCAGCTTCTTTTTATTCCCCCTCCCCACCCGTTCAACCCAGCTGCTTCTACTTAAGAACCAAAACAAAGCACAGATCTCCCGCTAATTCAATTTCAGACTGGGAGAGGTTTTGAACAAATCTGTCAGGCTGCTCTAGACTGTTCCACTTCATCCACAGCACATCCAAAAGGGAAGACCCAGCACCTTCAAAGGGATCTGTGCTCCTGACACCCTCTAGCAATGAGACAGTTCTGGGATCTGAACCCCCATGTGGAAGCAGAGTGCCCTGAAAAGCATCAAACCTGCTGGGAAAACCCCTCCATCCCAGATGGTGGGGTGGGCCACAGCAGAGGTGGTGGAAACCAAGCCAAATGCTGCTGAGGGGGCACCAGGAGTGATTCCCTGGGCTGGAGGAGATGGACACAAGGGTAGAAAGGGGAGCTGGAGGAGCACAGCCCTGCCCTGGGGCGTCCCTGTCCTTCAGGATCACCCTGTCCCAGCTTTAGCTGCACCCCTGGAGCTGATGGACCACAGATGCACAGGCCTCCCCATCCCATCTCCATCTCTTAGTGCCAGCCCCCTCCATCTGTTTACCCTTCATATGCTTCTTATTGGCAAATCAGGATGAATACAGCCAAGACCAAAAGAATTTTCCTTCCTCCAAACCCATTCTTTCTTTACTCACCTCTTCCTCTATCGTGCAAACTCATCCTCCAGGAGCTAAAAGATTCCTTCTCCCTGCTTTCCCTGCATTTAGCAAAAGCCTTTTCCATGGCACACACCAAACCCAGCCTTGTCCTTGCTGCTGCAGCAGCAGCAGCATATGTGCCCAAGGCTTTGCCTTTTGTGCCAGGATGAAGAACGTGTTCATTTGGCACCTGCAGATCTCCACCTCCAGCGCTGCAGTTGTCAAATCTGGTCCCTTTTCTTTGGAACTGAGGGAATATAGCCCACAGTGGCTTCCTCCATGGGCTCGTCACTGGCAACCACAGCTGTGATACCAATTTCAGGTGACAGGGTCTTGTTCTAGCTCACCACAGAATTCTAACAGTAAGTAAAGCATAGCTGAATATCTGTTTAGGTATTCTGATTTACTGCTATTATTTAATTCTGTGCAAGTCAATTTAGATGGTCAGAAGATCAGCATCTGTAAAAGTGCTCAATTCAATGAACTCCCATGTCAGAAAGATGATTTCTTCTGGCTGAACATCTGTACCTTGGGCTCTGTAATTCATTCTCCCTTTCTTCCTTTGAAGCTATTTCTAGGCAGCTCTGTGCTAGAATAGTACACAGCAGTGTCATTTTATAAGACACTAAGTACAATTCTAGACTCTAGATGGCTCTTAATGGAAAATTAGCTTTCTTTCCAGACTTTGATACTGTCTTCCTTCTTTTACCAAAGCATCCGAGGCTCCAGCCTGTCCTGGAGCATTTACCCAGGAGTGGAAAGGGCTCTGACCCAGAGCTTGGGGAGCAGCCCTCAGTGCATGCAGGGCACAGGCCTCCTGCACAGACATGCTCCTCTGCCTTTCACTTCCTGCAGCAGCCACACAAACCCCTGCATGATCCCAGGTGTTTAATGGGCACCTCCCTGCTGATTATTTGGTGGTGCCATGGCTTAGCAGGGTAAGGAGGTCAGTGCTGGTGGTTTTCTTTCCCCCTCTCTGCTTACAATGAGCACCTTCCTCCCAGTCCCCACTGGAGTGTATGAAATGGTTCAGTGGGAAATGAGAGGGACTGGGGGGCTGATGTGGGGCCATGGTGATGCTGGAGGCAAGACCTCGATGGTGGGGCCACCATCCTCCCATTATAAAGAGTACATGTCACCCAAAGAGGGGGCAAAGGCAGGGGTTGGGCCACTTTGGGAAATCTTTCCCTAAATAAAAACCTGGGACAAGGAAAGCCATGGTTATGCCAAGCCTGTGTGATCTGCAAATGTCCAGGGAGAGGGAAAGGAAAAACCAAAAGGACACAGACACAGACACTGCAGCAGTGGTTTGCAGTGATTTCATGAGCAGACATGAGCTGAGAAGAGAGAAACCTGGCAATGTGGGGGGAAACCTGGAAATGAGTAGTGGTCCTACCCAGCAGCAGTGCTGATCTGCTCTGAGATAACCAAAAACCAAATGGCAAATTAACTCCCCCCTTTTGTGGTTTATTTTGAAACCTCTGGGGCTTCGAATATGATGTTTGTGAAGCAAAGACCAAGCCAGGGGGGATCACAGGCAGGGGGGATGCAGACTAGCACATAAGAAAGAGGCACAGTTTAGGATGTTCTTCTGCTTTCTTTACTTGATCCCAGACCTGTGCCCACCCCAAACTGTGGTGTTGATTCCCCAGCACCTCAGAGGCCTGATTTGCCCAGCCCTTTATGCATTACACTTGATATTTCTAATGAGCAGCCACCTGTAAAGGCCTGGAATCAGCCCACTGTGCAGGTGAAGGATCTGGGCAGAGTTTAGCACCTGCCCCGGTGCTGGGTGTCTCTAACCTTGCACATCTACTTGTCCAGCAAGGACAGGGAGGAAAAGTGATGCTCTTTGGCTAAAAATGCCTTGTCAAGCCCTGATTCCCTTAGGGGATTGCATCCACAATAGCTTGGAGATTCATCTTCCACAGTTTAGTGCAAAAAGTACCTAAGGATCCCTTGGAGAGAGATAAAAATTCAGTTTAGAGACCCTGGATTTTCCAAAGAACTTCAAAGGGGCCTCCAGGTTTTTACCCTGTTCTTACAATTTTGTTAAAAATAGCAAGGATTATTTGATGTGAGGTGTCCTGCACAAAAACCAAAGATACTGTCTCTAAAGTTAGAGAGCTAGAAATCAGGAGTTTAAATCTGTTTCTCAATCCCCCACCAGTAAATGGCCCACATGTCCAGAAGTGCTGAGCAGTCGTGGCTCATATGGCAGAGCCAAGACTGTGCTATGTAGTCTGGCAGCAAAATGAAGTGAGCCACAAACCTGGAAGCCCAAATGACCCATTTTTCTACAAACCATGGTTTCCTGACCTGGTTGTTCACGACTGCAGAAAAATTCATGTGTGAATCCAAAGCTTGCATCTCGAAAAAAAAATTCAGGCTGGAAAATTCACCATGAGAACACAAAGGGAGAGGGTTGAGGTTTCTCCTCCCTCCAAGAAGACTAATGCAAAGCTTTCAGGACACAGACAGAAAGAGCTAAGAAAAACAGCAGTGAAGAGCCACAGCAGTCATTTTGCACACAAGTGATGCACAGCAGTGACCCACAAGCCTCCCTCAGAGGCTGGGAGGGAGCAGGTGGCAAATGAGCCAATGTTTTGGTGCTGTAAAACCTCTCAAGTGGAGCAACAGGCATCAGCTCCAAGAATATCAGCACTTCCCTGCAGCACAGCAGGGAGAGTGAGGTCTCTTGCCTGCAGGCTGTTGAAGCACACACAGCACGTTTCAGATCCCTGAGATAAGTGAAGCTGACAATGCCATGTTTTGACTGGAAGGAAGCCTCCAGCATTGGAAGGAGAAGTGGTGAAAGGATGTATTTCCTTCTTCCACCTCCTCCCCATCCTGTAATCTGTGCAAATTTTGGGAGCCACGTGTAAATTTTCAGCTTTTCAATATGCTGTAGAATTAGAAGAAGCAAAAGCCTGAAGTGCTTGAGAAATAGGACAGAGGCTGTGTTCAAATCAAACAAGGGAGAAATCACAGTACAGCTTCTGAGAGGATCAAAGGAATGTTCATGTCACCCTTCTGAGGTGCACTAAGAAGCCTTTTGGGAAGCCCTTGTGAGTCCCTGCAATTGGCCATCTGGCTGCCGTGATTGATGTTTTTCCAGATATAGCCCTTAGCAGGATTGGATGCTGTCTTATCTGTGAGCACTGAAGTAAAACAAACCTTTCCAGAAACACTGCTGGCCACACATAGAAACAACTAGAATCCTACACGTGCACTTGCTCAGCTGTCTGTACTACAGACCTCTCGAGAGTCTTCCTCAATACTCAGGGCCTCTCAAGTACTTCAGCCTGACAAGTCCAGCTATAAGAGGGAAGAGAGATCAGCTGGTGTAACATGATGTAGAGAGAGGCAGGAGGGCAGTGTGTGAAGATGAGAGAGTCTCAGGAACCACAGAATCACAGACTCCTTGAGGATGGGAGGCACCTCTGGAGGTCTTCTGGTCCAGCCACCCTTGCTCCAGCAGAATCGCTTAGGGCCAGTTCCTCTGGGCCATGTCCAGATGATTTTTGAATATTTCCAAGAAGGGAGATTCTGCAACCCCCTCTTGGCCACCTGGGCCAGTGCTCAGTCTGCCTCATAGTGAAAAAGATTCCCAATGCCCAGGACACTTCTGTCACCTGAACTGAGCATCAGGTTGTCCAAGAGTTGTCCCTGTACCACAGACAGATGGGACATGCTGCCCTCAGGTTCCACTGAGACCTGTCAGCTGGAGGAGAACACCAAACTCTGGTTCCCTCCTAGGTTTGAGGGCACGGTACTCCTTGGACAGGTATTTCTTGCAAACCATTAGGCATAAACTTCTTGCTGTGTTGTCCTCTTTTATCCCTTCTCTTTTTCTGGTTCCCTGTTCCAGGCCTTTTTTTTCCCCAGTTAGCTAAAGCAGCTCTCTTGTCTCTGTTTCCCAGCAAGACAACCAGACCTGCCAGCTCTATTCCCACTCACCCTCTGTGTTTCTGCTTTCACTGCCCTTCTTCAGTTTGCCTTCCTCCCCAGTCTGGCCACCAGTCATCCTTCCACTGATTCAGCCCCGCATTTTATCACCTTCTCCTATTCCCCACCTTGGTGCTGCTTGATTCATGCTCTGACAGCACAGTCCAGTGCTCCAGAAGACAAGAGCTGCCAAAGATCCTGCTTTCTGGTGCTTTTTAGCATCCCCTACCTCCGGGACAACAACAGCCTGACTGCTCTTCCTCTGTACAAGAAACAGCACATGAGTCACCCAGGGAAGATAAATCAGGACCATCCCATAAATACCCTGCCTGGCCAGAGGGCTGAGCTTTCTGCCAGACCTCAGCACCACTGGCAGAGCATGACAACATCCCAATAAAGATAATAATTAATTAACCATCTCTCACACTCCGAATCCCTGGGTTTGTCCAGCTTCCTGATTCTGGGGAGGCAGGATCTCAGCAATGCCCACACCATCTGTCTTTTGTCTGCAGAAGAATTTATGCCTGTTTTCAGAGGCCAGCAAGGAAACTGGGTCTGTTTAGCATTCTCACCTAGTTACAGTCAGTACTGTCTGTGCTGCTACTGCAAATAAATATGTGCCTCTTGCCTAGACTTCAGGAAAGATGCTGTGTGCCAACTTTTTTATTTTTTAAGAAAATATTCCATTGAAAAACATGATTACTTCAAATCTGGGGAACATTTTATGGAGACTTCTGACTTCCTTAATTGGTAAATAATGCTGCATGCGCCTTGTTTATTGTTTATTGTTTAGTGCCGTGCCTTTTATTGCAAGAAATGGTTTAAACAATGGTTTAAATGCTTGATCCAGAGGGAAGTGGGAAGTTTCCAGCCCCACACCTCAGTCTGATGTCCCTCCCTATGGTGTTTTTAATCGTGTTTTTCCCTCTGTACTGCCTAACATGGTGGGAGTGTTCTCACATTACAGGCTTTCCTGATGAATAGGTCAGGCAGCAGTGCAGGAACCACGAGCCAGTGGAAAGGATTTGGGATGGAATACCAGAGAACTGAGTCAGTCCATTCCTGCATCCCACTTCAAGTAAACCTCTTCTCTTGGCTGCCTCTCAGCTTCTTCATATAAGCAAAATATGGATCACAGCCTTCTCTGCTCCTAGCCAGGTGCATGGAGCTGCAGGGATGAAAACTCTGTCTCCTGGCCAGTGACCCACGACTGGGAACACTGCAGTCCTCTGCGCTGAGAAATTCATGGAAATCTGGGGGAGAGATGAAAGCAGAAGCGGGAAGTTCCCAAAAGTTTGGACCCTGGTGGCAGGAGAGGATGAGAGAGCAAGGGAAGGAAGGAGAATGGAGAGCGCAGAGCAGAGGGGGAGTGGGGCAAGCAGGAGGCATGTCACATCCACAGAGACACTGTGGCTGTTCTTATGAGCAGGGGTTAAAGGGAGGAATTAGCTGGGAGCAAGAACAACAGAGGTCAGGAGAGAAGGGAAGGAACGTCGGTTGTTCACGCAGGAGCCAGTTTAGGACTGGTTTTGATTGTGAATTTTCTCATTCTTTATCCCATTTGGTTTTTTAAAAAATCCTGTCCTCATGATTTCCCTTGGGAAAGCAGTCAACAATACAGCAGCTGACTGAACATCTTTCCTGAGACTGAGACTAAACTTTCCTTTTGTGTATCCTCTGTCCCAGCCTTTGACTCCTCGCTGCTCGTGATGTGCCATGTGAAACACTCCCCCTCTGCCTTAATGCGCTGAAATGCCAGCAGGCTGCTCCAGCCTCCCACTGCTCCCTTCTCCAGCCCCTCCTCTTCTAACAAAACGATGCTGATGTCACTTCTCATCCATCTCTTCTGCTCAGCCAGACAGGGGACCCAGGGACAGCAGTGCAGGAAGCCTCACTGTGGTGTTTCCATCACACACCTGTGCTGATAAACTGATGGCACCACCCCTGCCATGGTGTTTTCTAACCTGAACAGTTGGCTGAATGCTCTTCCTTTTTTCCCTCTTACAGGCAAAACTGGCTTCTGTCTTTTACTACCAAGCATTAATACCAAGCCTGTAAGCTAAAGACACACTGTGGGAATGAAAAGGCAGCAGATGAAGGTGGTCTTGTGCTCAGAGTTTCTAACCTCCATCTACCTTGCACTGAGACAAAAAGCTCCCCTCTAGCATTTTCTAGTGGTTAGCCTAGCAGTCATACTTCTGTGCCTGTTTTTAATCTTCCTTGACACTTCTGGAGCAATGCACATGCCCCAAAGATTTAACTTGTCCCAGCTGAGCTGTTTCAGAGCTCATAATGTGAAAACAGGAGAAAAAAACCTGCTGTCTCCTTTGACAGTGCAGGCTCGCTGCAGCCCCTGATGAAAGCACAAACAGCACAAAAAGATACCCAGCCAAGTGACTAACTGCTTCAGCTGGGGACTAGCCAGAACTGGGAGTAAACATTTGGGCTGGAGATTAGAAAATCTACGCCGTGAGGGATGTTACAGGCCATTGTCTGGGATTCTGCCCCTGGTGTTTAGGAGAGATGAGGTAAGTAACTGAAACGGGGAAAGCAAAGCAAAAATAACGGTGTCCCAAGAAAGGTCCTAATCTGATTAATGTTGTGTTTGGCTCCTGATCCCCTTCTTCTCTTTCAATGTGTCAGGTGATGGGTTAAGGGATGGGAACCTGATCCTGAGAGTTCCTTTTGGCAGAGGAAATCAGGGCGGGTGTTTTAGTGAGCGTGTTCTGGGAGGTGTAGGGATTTTTGCTTCCCTGAGAAGGAGCAGGAGGGAGAAGAGGGAGAGCTTGTGCCTGGTCAGCCCTCAGCAGACCCCTCTCCTCCCTCTGCTCCTGCATACTCTGCCACCCTCAGCGGGGAGAGATAAAGAGAGCAGGAGAGAGACAGCTCATTTCCCAACACTTGTTTCATTCAAACAGCCTTATTTTTGGTACTGTCACACCAAAGCTGCAAACAGCTCAAGTGGTGGATGGTGCTAAAAACTCTGTCCTGGGCATGTTCCCAGCTGGAGAGATATCCCAGGACTGCAGCCCACCAGGGAGACAGCAGCGCCGGCATTGCAGCGCTGGAGCGGAGCTGTGCCTCAGCCTGTCCCAGGGCCAGGTGCTCCAGGGGAAGGGAGAAAACACCCCCACAGCCCTATTTGCACAGCATCATGCAAGGAGGGAAGCCCTGCCCTGTCAGACACTGTGCTGAGCATGATTTTTTGGGACTTCACTCTGGCCAGCGCAGCCGCCGGTGCAGCTTGGTGGCCAAAAGCAGACACACCCTGGCCCCAGGTGGGAGCAAAATTGCTGAAAAAGGGTAAAAATTGAGCAGAGGTGTCCCAGTGACATTGGGAGTGCCCCTAGTGGGAGCTCTGAAGCATCTGGACAGGTTGCCCAGAGAAGCTGTGGCTGCCCCAACCATGGAAGTGTCCAAGGATAAGGCCTTGAGCAACCTGGGATGGTGGGAGGTGTCCCTGCACATTGCAGGGAGTTGTGGCTGGATGGTCTTCAAGGTCCCTTCCATCCCTTAACACTCTGATTCTATGAATCTATGGTCTCTGAGGAGCAGGTTGTTCTCCAGTAACTTGGCAGGCTTGGGGCTGTTTCAATGGTAGGGATGCTACAGAAACTGGATTCTTCTGGATGGCCAAAAATGAGAACTGCAATGGAACTCCCCACCTTCCTATCAGCCCCACGTGACCATGCAGGATCTCTTCTGCCTGTCAGAGTCTGTAGCTTGTACAAGACAGCTCTTCAGCATGTGCTTCTCTCCCTTTATGCCCTTTTCTGCCCATCCTCTCCACACTAGCTTTGAGGAATTCAGTTTCATTCCCAAGTCCCTCAAAAGCCTGACCATGGAGTGCAGTACAGGCTCCAAACTAGAGTGTCTCTTGGGTTAAGGCTGTCTCCTATGTTTATATGGCACGTTTCACCCCATCTCACACAGAAAACAGCCCTTTTAACAAAAACACAGTCTGTGAGAAATACCACATCCACTCTGCTAAAATATGGCCCCTCTTAAGTGCAGACATAAAGACAAACAGAGCTACAAACACTGACACGAAAACTTTGAACCCAGATCCCATGGGTTCTAAGAAATCATGCTTTTAATGTATGTAATAAGCACCAATCCTTTCCTTTGGGGCACTATGTTTAGCAAGTAGAAAAAATGTAATTCCAGGACAACAACTACACTGAAAACATTTCTCAGAGTTTTAGACCAGAGGAGAAGTTGCTACAGGACATTGGCTGTGTGCACACCAAGTATCCTTATCTCCTTATCACTTAAAACCTCATTTAGTGTTAGTGTTGGCCCAAGTTGCCCTATGCAGCCTCTTAATTACAATTCAATTAGAAATCTATTTAGCTCCTGAGGTTGTAGAAAATATATTTAATGTGGTTTAGATAGGCTCATTTGTGTGATTACAGGTAACTTTGGCCAAGCACAGTTTGGTCTTACAAATCCAGGATCACAACTGAACAGCCAGCGAAATTTATCCTCACCAACCCCAAACATCCCCTCACAGCTTTGGCACATTTGATGTAAGGAAAAAAAAAAACAACCCACATTTAAAAAAAACCTATTTTTTCACAAGTTTTGTAAAACCTGGCAGCTGAATAAAGGAAATGCCCCCAAATGAAAGTGCCAGTGCAGAAGGCAAACAGAGCTCAGTCACGTACTCTAATCTAGTGGCATCCAGCTGGTCAGGCAAGGCATGCACAGTTTTAGCCTTGATTGTGTGTGTCACAGCTCTCTGGGCAAGAGGGTGGGCAAAGGGCTCAAATCCTTCAGAACCAGGCTCATCTCTTCTGACACTTGTGAACATTGATGGCACTGGTGTCCATCTGAGAGAAAATGACTGAAACCCTCTGGCTTTCCACGTGCTTAAGGGATAGTGGGTAAAAAAGAGCCAGAAATGCTGTCGGATTAGGAGAAAAGAATGGTTGGAGTCAGACTGAACCCTTGATGGTCATCTAGTCCAATCCCCCCTGCTACAGTCAGAGACATCTTCCATTAAACCAGGCTGATCTGAGCCCTGACCAGCCTTGAACCCTTCCAAGAGTGGGGCATCCCCAGCTTCTCTGGGAAAACATGAATGTTGTTTTAGAAACAAATAGAAGCTGTGGACTTCCTCTCACTGCAGGACAAGCATGGGACAGAGCCTGCCTGGAAAAAATTCCCTCCTCCTACTTGATGCTTTTTTCCAGCTGCCCAGCTTTAGGGAGACTCTTTGGATCTCCATAATGTTTAAACTTGCAGATACCCCAAAAGCTTTCTTTACAAAACCAATTTACATAAATTTGGTGTTGCTGTATCTGCAGAGCTCACTGTGAACATCGCTCAGTAGTTTCCACCATATTAGAATGAGTTAAATTTTAGGTTACAATATTGAAAGTGAGGGTAAGAGTATTTTAAATAAAGAAACAAAAATACAAGCTATAGCTGATGTCAACTGTCAGTTGTCCCCTAATCACTTCTAAGTTCATGGCTCAGAATGCACCAGCTTTCTGCTGGGTCCTGCCAGTGCCCAGGGCTCCTTGGGTACTGTATCTGTTCCTGATGCACATGCTTTGTCATCTGGCAATGGCTGGGAGGTTGCAAACCCCCTTCCATGGTGTTCAGGAAACAAACCTGCCATCATCCTTCATGGCCCAGCAGAAAACACCTGGACTATAGGGCAGATAGAGTCCCTGTTGTCCAAAAAGGAGAAGAAGAAAAGCAAAAGCTCAGCACCACTGTGTTTCCATCTCCTGTTCACACCTTTGGCATCTCTGCACAGGAGTGAATGAAGACAGGTGGAATTACAATAAATGGCTCAAGAACTCCTCTCCAGAAGAACACTATCGATTTACACAGTTTTGTTGTGTAGTCTTGCTGAATGTCACTTTAGAAAAAGCTGACAGAAGGCAGGAGCAACTGAATTTTGCTGCTCAAGGACTGAGGGCCAAGGTTGGTTTCAGAGGTGGCACTGAGCAGCTCCAGGCATCCCCTTCAAACACTCACAGTCCCAGGGAAGTCCTATGTCCATGGGCAGAAGAGAACTTTGTTTTCCTGGGTCTCAGCTGTCCCACCAGGGTGTGCAGGGCAGGTTCAATGAAGGTTTTTTCCACCTCCCTCCCAAAACAGAGGCTGTGCTTTCACATTTACCACCCCTCCAAATGAGCACTTTTCCTCTACTCCATACAATGCAATCTTTCTCTGCATTAACATCTCTATAAAAACACTACAGAAGCGTTTTTGATATTTATAGCTACAACCTTCCTCTTTGTTTTATACCTATGCTTTCTTTTTCAGTATTTGTTCAGGGATATGTCAACAGGCAAAAGGCCAACTGTACCATCCCTAAAATGGGGTGTACTTGCTCAGAAATATACTTATCTATGTTTTCTAAAGGACAGCTAAATCACACACTCTTCAGAAGGCAAAAGTAGCTTTGTTTCAGTAGGTGAAGGACATTGCAGATATGAAAACTAATGGGGAACTGTTTCTGGGGTGGGTGGGGGGAGGAGAAAGTTCTATCTCCTCCAAATTTAGAGGTTTTAGACTGAGTTTTAAATGCAGGAGGATAAATGGAGTGTGAAAGATTGCCTAGCCCCTAATTTTTTCCTGTGTTTACATCTGGGTTTTATGTTATAGTCAATATCCTTAAGCCTATTTGAAAATTAATCTCCAGTGAACAGGTGAGTAGATAATGGAGTGGTGATTCCTCTGTCTCCATTTATCTTTTCACTTATGGAGTTAATTGAAAATAGGAACTCCCTCAGCACCATTTTTCAAGGCACACACTATTAGAAAGCGCTGGTGTCATGCAGCAATTTGTCTTTTGGTTCACTGGCACTTCATAAAGGCTACAAGTACAGAATATACAAGCCCTTAGCTTTGCTCAGAGACCAGAACAGATAGAATAACCTAGCTGTCTCTCTTCACATTTATCACACTTGCCTTAAGTTAACAAACCTGCCATCATCCTTCCTTTTTCTTTGGGTTTTGGTCTGAGCTGCCACACAATATCCAGGAATAAAAACACTGTACTTTTTAATTATCATTTAAATCTTATTGGTGTAAGAAATAGGAAGCTGCAAAACTCTACCCAGACAAAACTGAAGACAAAAAAGGGTGTTTATAAAGACCATACTGTGTTGGTGCCCCTGCCTTTCTTAGCATGCATTTCCCATTTAGAGCTATAAAAGCAGCATCGCATCTCAAAGTGGCAATCCCAAAGGATCAAAGGGCATGAAGGAAGCAGGTGGTGTGACTGGAAAAGAGACACATCCATACAGCCTTCTTTCTGCTGCAAGCTCCTGCTTCCTCCCGTTGCCCTAGCTGTAGCTGTGCATCAGATCAAAAGCAGGAGATATCAAAGCATGAGTGATTCCAGCCATTCAGAATGGGTGGCAATCCCAGCTCAGGGAATTGTCCTGCAGGGAGTGACCCACTGTAAAAGCAGATTGCAAACCAAGAGCAGAACCTTGAGGATGAGGTGGTGCCTGGACATGGATTGCCTTTATAAAATCTGGTGAAACCTCAGCTCATGATTGAAAATGGCTAAGAAGATGATTTACAGCATTTGGCACAAATACCTCCAGTGTGCCTAAGATAAGGCACGTGATTACACACAGCTATGGCAGAAACTGTATTATTAATTTCAGCTTCCTGAAAGAAAAAAAAATCAGTGAGAAAACACAGAATAGTGTTTGCAAAGAGCTCAATTTTCTGTGAAACAAACTCGGGCCCTTACATTGCTACTTCCATAGAAAATTACTTTGTCTACAAGAAAAACAATTGTTGCCAGCAAAACACGTGGTTTCATAGTTTGTCATTTGACAAAGGAACAGCCTCAAAACACTTTGCAAGATGTAACAATGAAGATAGAGACAGGTTTTCTTAACACCTGAAATTGCCATTACGTCTTAAAAAAGAAGGCTCCCTTCTGCAGCCCCCACACTGAAATCCTGGATTTGCACAGGAGCACCAATGGAGCAAAAAGGGTCTCCCTGTTCCATGTCCAGTTTTCCCCACGAGAGTTTAAAGATGGTTTGGAAGGGGGAGATGTAAAGCAAAGTTTTGGCCTCTGCCTTTGCAGGGGTGATACCAAGGGATGAAATATGAAAGTATGGTGTAAGTCTTATCATTGGGGGTGGAGTAAGATGGAGAAAAGAACTCTGCCTCCTGAATTTAGCAACAGTCATGTCTCATGGAACAAATATTTTTATCCCTTTCTCAGTTGAAATCTTCACCTTTATGATCATTAATGATAGTTTTCTTCCTGCTTTGTAAACTGAGGAACACTGTTGCCTTTCTCCAGCTCTTCTTTCTTTTTTTTGCTCTTGGACAGTACAGGAACAGAGAAGAATAAAAACAAGCAGCCCTTTCAAATTCAGAAATGAAAACTCCAGAGACAAATCCCCCCCTCAATGCTAAAAGAATCCCTGCCCAAATCTGCCTGTGTATCATAACCTGGAAAATGGAGTAAATGATACAGTCAGTCCTACCTTCCCACAAAGGCGTTATTCTGCCTGCCTCACAAGTCTGCTGAGAGCGACATGGAACTTAAAACATGAAAACACTTCAATTCTGAAGAAATGTTTAAGATTACTAAAACTCAGGGAAATATATAATGTTGATTGTGATGACATAAAAATGTCTGTGTGCTCTGGGATGATCCTGCTTGAGCAGGGATGTTGGCCCAGATGACCCAATGTGGTCCCTTCCAACCTGACCCATCCTGGGGTCCTGGTTGTGACCAAGTCTGGCCATGGCTGTCAATGATCAGTCCATCAGAGCAGCACCCTCTCCGTTCCTCCTCTGGTATAGAATGTGAGCTCACCCCATGCACACACCACAAGGGTCACCACCAGCATCCCCAGGCACTCAGGCCTGACTTAGACACCCACACCCAGAGGGGCTCTGCTGCCCCTGGAGCACCTCAGCCTGCCCAGACCCTCCATAACCTCAGCCAAGGTGCCGCTAAAATCCACAAAAATACTCTCAGCACCTTTCTTTCCATCTGCAGCAGAGGTAACGCTGTTAAGCTGCTCAGCACCATCTTTCCTGTCCTGAAAGACTGTTACAACAGATGGAACTCCAAGGTATGAACTAAGGATTAAATTAACTTAATGGACTGTTATAGGTAAGGCCCGTGACTGAGGGAATGTGGGAATGTTACCACATTCTGTGTGGGTTTACATATATATATATAAATAAATATATATATACCAAAAGATGATCAGATCTTGGGAAGTGGGAGCTGGCATGACTTAAATGCCATGGAATAAGGGGTGGATATTGCCCTGGTTTTGGCTGGGATGGAGTTAATTTTCTCCCTAGTAGCTGGTACAGTGGTTTGAATTCAGGGTGAGAAGAATGTTGATAACACAAGGATGTTTGAGCTGGTGCTGAGCAGTGCTCACTGCAATCAGGGACTTCTCAGTGTCTCATGATCTGCCAGAGAGCAGGACACAAGGATCTGGGCTGGAGCATGGCCAGGACAGTGACCTGAGCTGGCCAAAGGGATGTTCCACACCACAGAACCTCATGGTCAGTGCAGAACCTGGTGGGAATTGGCCAGGAGGACAGGCTGGGCATCAATCAGCAGGTGGGGAGCAGCTGTACTGAAAATTATTTGTTTCCTTTGGGTTTTATTTGTCTCTCACTTGCATTTTCATTACAATTAGTAGTAGTAGTAGATATTATCCCGTTTTCATTGTTAACCTGTTCATATCTCAACCCACAAAGTTCACCTGGCAGCGTGCTCTTAGGAGGCACAGAAATCATGGGCTGAGAAAGAAAGGACCCCACCAGCAAAGCCTTTGCATTTCAGAAACACTTTGGTCTGGTTTTACAGATGTTTTAATACACCCACACAACCCAGAAAAAGCTGTGGGAATAGTGATGGTGCAGCTTTGGAGCTCAGACATGGAAAGAGTCCTGAAAAAAGTGAGGAGCCACGTGCTGGTTCTGCTGCAGTGAACTCACAGTGACTCTGTAGGGCCACGGTTTCACCCTGGATGCCACCTAAAATAATGGCAATGACAGCAGGCACTATATGCACATGATGTGAGCTTAGAGGAGTTGGAGCCTTTGTGATTGATGACATAACTAAGCACATGAGGAGGAAACTTTCCATAGGGAAAGGTTGTTCTGTAATTATCCTCTCTGCAGGCATTTTATCTTCTTTTGAAACACCTGGAATTGGACAGTGTTAAAGACACGGCAAGCTGTGCTGGAATAGACACAATCATTAACAGAGCAAAACAAGGTCTTTTCTACCTCATTCCCGTGTGTTATTAAAGTGTGCTAGTAGGAAAGGCCATGACTGTTTGACAAACATCTCCTTTCTTCCCAACCCTGACTCACTGCTTTCAACCAGTTCCTCCTACGAATGAGGGGAATTTCTAACACGGAGATTCCTGCAAAGCACCCTTCCTTAGACCTCCTGCCATTTCCTAAGAGCTGATTGCCTCAGAAGGAGCTCAGCTGAAGCTGCCGAGGGCTTGGAGAAGCATTCCAGGTGTGCCGAGGATCCCATGGCGAAGGGCAAGGCTGCGCCCAGCCCCGGCAAGAGTTCTGTGTGGAGTTTGGAGTGTCTGGATGCCACCTAGAGGATTATCCTTGTCCTTGTGCTCTCTGCGGCTTTTCCTTAGGAAAAGTGCTTTTCCACCTTTCCCAGGCCCTGCAGGGCGTGAGGAACATCCTGTGGGCTCCTGCCAGCTTTGCTCCCGTGGGCAGGAGCATCCACACGCTGGATGAGCAGGTGGAGCCATGCAGAAGGATGCAGAATCACCAGTGGGACCTGGCTGGGGTCCCATCACACCCCATGGTCAGCCCCAGATGGTGTCTCACACTCCCTTTTCCCTCCTGGAGCTCCAGCCATCTTCAGAGAACCACAAGTAATATTTGGAAGTCACCCCATGTACCAGAAGGGTGACCCAGACCTGCCCCTCTCTGAATTTCCTGTGGGCCTTGTGTTTGCAGGATGCTGGTTCAGAGCCACTAAGGGTTCTGAATAAGGGCTCTGACTAAGGAATAAGATTTATAAATTATGCAGGAGCCAGTCCACCTCTAGACCTCCTGCTTAGGTGTGTGATCAGTGTCATCAGCTGCAGAACTGACATTTGGCTTCCACCTAGGAGGATGAGCCCCATTTCTCAGTATCTGAGTTTTCTGTGGCAGTTTTCTGTGCAGAACCACCCAAATGCCAACACTGCCCTGTCCCTGACAAGCTCTTGATACCAAAACCACCCAGAGACATTCTCAGAGTAGGCACTTGGTGTGTGATTGTGAGGGGAGGCCCAGAGCTCAGGAGGATGAGATACAGCCCTGCAAAAATAACATGAGGTGGTGATGTTTATTCCAGCCACACCTGGATTTGTGTTTGCTATGGCTGGAGAGCCCTTTGAGGTCTTGAGGACCAAAGCTGAAGCTTCAGGTTCTGCAATTTCTCCTTTTTTTTTATTTTTTTTTTTTTTTTAGAATATCCACTGCTTGTGAGGAGGGGCTGAATTTTCTTGATCCGAAGAGAAAGAAAGAATTTAATGACCTTTAAGATATATTTTTAAGCTCTTCCAGAAATTGAAGACCTGGTGCAGGAATTAGTATTGGTATATTTATGCCCTTCTGGTCTATGAAACCTGCAAAATGCCTGTATTTTCTCTGTCTTGCCACGTCCCCACTTCACCTGCCAGAGGAGGTAAAAACCTCATCTCTTCTGTCCTCATGGCAGAAAGCCTCTGGGAAATAGGAAATCCACCTACTGGTTGTTTGCATGGGATTTGCCATTGCAGGAAAGGCAGTGTTTTTGTTGACTGTGACCATTTCTCAGGCAAGCATTGCTTAAAAGAAAAGGGAATGAAAATACCAAGCAAGAATCAGGAGATTCTGCCCAGATCATCTTCAACTTCCATCTTGTCTGACACAGCAAAATTAATTCTCGTAAAAGCAGTCAGAACAGAGAGACCACCTCAGCTGTAAATTAAACCTGTGTTCTGTGCTTTACTGGTGGCCATCAGACTTTGTTGTCATGGAAATCTTTTTTTTTTTTGGGCCCTTTCCCTTGTTTAAGGTGATAATCATGGTTCTTTTCTCCACGTACAACTTCTGTGCCGTCTGTCTTTTTCTGCTCTGCCTAAAGGACATTTTTCACTTCCTTTTTGGCTTTTTTGCTTGCCTATAGGTTTGGCTGTGGGCATCTTTTCCCAAGTCCAGCAAGGAGCACAGTTCAGCCATCTAAAGCAGGAACCAGAGAGAGCAGCCAGGTCTCCTGCTAATTTCAGCTTGGATATTGTACTCAGTGAAGGCATCCAGGAATTTTAAGGGCAAATCGATCTTAAATTTGGCTGCGTGGCAGAAGGGGCTAAGTTTTCAAGTGCCTCTCACCAGGGTGTGTTGCCAGGAGTAGGTTTCAGCACCGTGAAAAAAGGTTTAGTTCCCAGTATTCTGCATGCTGAGCTCTTCTGAGCATCTGGGCCCTTGTTTGCTCTTCTCAGTGGGGTTTGAGCTTCTCTGAAAAATCTCATCCCATATATTAGATTTCCCTTGTCTATAGGAAAGGGCAAAGAAAGGAAACCAAGTTTTGGTTTATCCAAAGGGAGGTTTTCAAGACATAGATCAAGGATTTTCATTTGGGAATTTCACGTAAGACAGCAGCTTGAAATTCTCTAGAATACAATTGAAACTAAAGTTTCAGGAAACACATTCTGAACAGCGATGCAGATCTCAGACTAATTTGCTACTTGAGATTATGAAACTTAATTGCTAGCAAGGGGTTGGGGAAGAGGTTGGAGATTAATGAAGAGTGGAACATTGCACACTGGAGAGCAGAACAATGGTATTTAATGAGTGCTCGTTTCTTCTCCAAAGCACTTTACAGCCATTAACTAATTAACAGTATAATTTGCAGGTAGGAGTACAAAAGTGTAATTCAGAGCACAATGTGGTGATGGTTTCAGGGGAACTGCTGCTCAATTGTAAATCTCTCACTAGGTGTGTGGGAGTAAATTATGCAGATATTTCCAGGGGATATTTTTCTTCCGCTCCCGTTTTCCCCAGGCAAGAAACATTTCATCAGGGGATGTAGAAACCAAAATAGCACGCTGCAGTTTAACACTTTCTCACATGTGTTTTCAGAAGAGAAAGCACTTTAGTCTAGCAACCAGTCCTCTTGTCCCCAAGGACTGTAGGTGTGCAAGATGGGCCAGGAAAATCATTTGCAGCTTTCTCTTTTGGTGGTGCCTGGAGACGAGACCTCTTAATCCTTCTCTCACATGCACAGATCCTCCTCACTGCCAGCTAAAGGTGGGCATCAGATATGTCCCTCTGGTGTCACCCTGTCCCTCTGGGCACGACTGAAGTAATTCAGGCAAAACTGAGCCAGGGAAAGTCACACCTACAGACAGGGTCTGACCCCATTCTTCCACCCCTTTGCTCATTTTCTGCCATCCCATAAGGGAAGCTTGCTTTGGGATTAGGATCTGAGGCTGGGTTTGAACCTGGTTATCTGTGTCCTGCTCTGGTCAACAGGAACTCTGCAATGCATTACATTGAGATCCAACCATGTGCTTTTAATTTAGACTGCCAAAGGCAGCAATAAATAAATATCTATATAGTAGAACCCAGCCATGGGGTTTTGTGGACATTGGAACCTCCAGAATGGAAGAAGCAGAGTTTTTACTGCTGCTTTTGACTCCTCAGTCATGCAGAAAGACAACCAGTACAAAAGTAGGGTTTTTCTTCTCCTTCCCAACCCTTTTATATAGATATATTCCATCTCCATTTGCTCCTTTTTGATGTGGACCCAGAATGGTTCTGCTCAGTTTTCTGGGAGAGTCTCAAATTCAAAAAGCAAGTCCAACGCAGCTTTTTTTCCTTTTTTCCTTTTTTTCCCCTGCCACTGGCAAGGTTGGTGCTCCATGCCAGCTCTTCTCTTCCAACGTTTGTGGCTTGCCTCTGGCTGTAACATTTAGACCTTGGCTCTCCTGGGAGACATCCATAAATCCTTGCCTCCCCTGCTAAGAGTCAGAGAGAAAATTGGTAAAAACCCTGTGTTTTCATTAGGCTGTCCTACTCGTGAAGCAGAGAGTCCATGCAAGATGGCTGGGGAGAAAGGAAAGCAGCTATTTGGGCAGGTTTATTTGAACAACAGGAAGTTTTCCCTCCTGGGTCTCTCTAGCCAGGCTTTTTTCTGACAGGCTCCAGCCCTTTCACTTATCTCTGCCAGTGCAAGTACACCTTGGGGCTCCTTGGGCAAACCAGCCAAATCCCATGGACTCTGTGTGGCATTTTGGATGGAGGCTACACCATCCAAACATGGCTCTGGGGAACCTGCATCCTCCTGGCTGCCCAGGTTGGAAATCAACCTTCATCCTGTGGGAACCTGAGCTGTTGGGTTCTTGCTGAGATTCTTCACTGGCAGAAATGGGAATATCAACTCTTCCAGTCTTTTCTGAATTTCATCTGCTAAGCCTAATCCCTGATGCATTTCCTTCCCCAAAACAAAATGCAGGTTGGCTATAGAGAAGCCTTTTAAATGGAAGAAATAAATAGAAAGGATCACATTTGGTAATTTAGATTATTTTTTTTTCCCTTACTGCTCCACTAAGAGACTACAGAGGGTTATGGTAGTAGCAGGATTAGCTTTTCTATCAAGAGTTAACAGAGTTAAATTCTCCTTGGGATCACATCCTGCTCCAGAAATTCGACTTAGGGCTAGTTCAGGTACCACAGTGCCATGCAGACACATGCTGAAGGAAGTTGGCTGCAGGAATCTCTCTGCACAAACTTGGCAGTCAAAGCCTACAGAATTCCAGTCATGCTGCCAGTAATGTTCTGCTTTGAAATGAAAGCAAGACTTCATGCTGAGAGGACCTGATAGCTGCTGCCAATTTGACAGTGTAGAAAACTCAGGTTTAAATATCATCCTAGACTGAAATTGAAACAAATGCATTGCTATGAATATAAACAATTTATACCAGGTAAACCCCATGAACTCTAAAGATAAATACTCACCTACCTTCCATTTCAGCTAGTTCTGCCCTGTGACCTGAAAAAATTATGTTGGGGGACTTTTTTTGGCAAAGATTGGGAAGCAGAGAAGGAACTCATAGGGAAACTCCTGCATTATAATCACATTTCTGTAGTTAAGGATGGCCTAAGTTTGCATCTGAAACAAAGACTCAGCTGCACTTACAGATGAAAAATGCAGAGGATGTTCTCCCCATGAGCCACAGTTCATAATCTGTGAGCAAGGAATTAGTTATAACTCAGTGATAGTGCAAGCTTTTATGCAGCCCTTGAATTTGCAGTTTGACCTAATGAGCAGAAATAAAGTGCCACATATACAAAGTTCTTCTGATACTACATATTACATATTACATATTACATATTACATATTATATTACATATTACATATTACATATTACATATTACATATTACATATTACATATTACATATTACATCTTTTTGTTACTTTTAAGGAGGGGAAAAAAAACTCCAGCCCCATTTCTGCCAGAAAAGCACTGCAGCAGTGGATCTCAGCACTGGAGTGAAATGTTGCATTGCTCATCTTGCAAAAGAGGATCCAAAGGCTTTTGATCTCAACTGGATAAAGGCCAGCACATTTCCTTTGTTTTGCTTGGTATTGCATAACTTTATGTGGGACATGCTAAAGGTATCAGTTTTGTTCATTCAGGAGCTGTAGAGAAGTCAAAATTATTTCTTCAACACGAAAACGAGATTTGAGAGGTTTCTTGAAAAGCAGCTGTTTTCAGTGTCCTACCCTAATTCTGTTTGTGCATTTTCCAGGTTACTACTCAGCAAAGAAGCAAGTCAGGATGAATATGCAAGCTGCTGCAAAGTCAAATTCTTGAAAGCAAGGAGAGATTGGAAACATCTGCCAAGCTTCCCCAGCCTTCAAAATTTGGGTGTGCAGGCTGCAGACACTTCGGGGCATCCCACAGAGGTGTGATCCTGACAGCAGCAGTGACTACAGAAAATACACACATTGGAATGGGGACAGGCCCAATCAGCTGGACTCCCTTTGGTGAGAAATTGTTTGCCTTAACAAGTTTGGACACCGCAGAAATTGCCTAAGACTACCAGGTGAACCTGCATTAAAAATCACTGTTCATGAGAAAGTGGTACACACTTAAAACAACTGTATATGTGTAATAAATTGCCTGGACAAGTTACTGTACAGCTGGGGCCTTTCATATTGTCACATGTTCACATACCCTCTATTTTGGGTTTAGCAGGGACACCTTACTAAGTTTCACCATCACAGGTTTATGGGTTTGGCACATTGAATAAAAATTTCCCAGCACTTTCTGTGATTTTTTTTTTCCAGGTACAGCATTTTGTGTTTGCAGCTCTTAAGGGCATTGGGTGTCAATGTAAATGATGTAAATGGACAAAGTGAAATTATTTGGGAACATTTCCCTTTATATCAGCAGCCATTTTAACCCTCTAGATCTGCCCCACATCAAGAATTGTGTTAACTTAACATGTTATGTGGAATATCTGCAGGCATATTCTCATCTCCTTCGAGTCTTTCCTTTTACTAGCTGGGCCAAATTCAGCCCTTAATTTGGGCTGTGCTGCTCTTCCCAGGTCTGTGAGTTTGCACAGGGAAAGCTAAGACAAATTTCACCCATGGGTTTGTCCACGGGGGTTTGAAATATCTGCTGCATGTAAGGATGAGGGAGATGATTTAGTTGTTGTTTTGTGCTTTTTATTCCTACTGCTAATCTGTCTGTGAGAAGAGAAAGGAGCATTAATAGCACTGAAATCTGAGTGTTGCATTGGCTTCTTTTCTATGGCATTTGTTAACACACACTTTTCCATCACCTACTTTTTATTTCCCTTTTTTATTCCCCTGACTGGTTGGGATAATTGAAATTTTACAGCACATAATAATCAGCGGGTAAACCAGAAAAAGAAACCTATAAAATATACACTCTAAATTATACTGCTGCATATGGTCTTAAGATGCATGCAGTGTTTAATGAACTGGTTTGGAAAGAGCTCTGTAAATGTCAGGGGTTTAGAATGACAGGACGTGATGGACTGCTGCTTTTTGTCTCAAATCTATACAAACTCAGGTGTCTCCTGAGCAGTAAAAATTAAAAATTAACATGTCTGTGTGTGTGTCAGGTGTGTGCAGGAGAAGTGATGGAAGCAATACATTATGGGCACCATCATGAGGGTTTACTGTGTTTCTTTTTTTTCCCATTAAAACTATGAGTGTTTAGACATAAATAAAGGAGTTAGGTTCCCCCAAAATGGCACAAGACAGTGATTTCAGTCTGTTTCTGAACAGACTTTGTGGGCCAGGCCAGTCTGTTACAAACTTTTCAGACTATTGGGGTGTAGCATGAAGGTGTGGGGCTGGGCTTTTTTGTACATTTGGGTAAATTTTTAAGCATTGCTTGTGATTAGAACAGTGTAATTTTTTTTTCTCAAGTGTGGTCATTTTCTCTAATTAAGAAAAATTGCACCGCTGTTTCTCCATGTGTTTGCAATTTTAAAGCAGACCGATGACACTGTTCATCTTTTGGGGGTTGTAGCAGGGTTAATTGCAGAATTACTTTCTGACTGGGGTCATATGAGCTGGGCATAAAAGCCCTAAAGTTGGCCATGCACAAGGTTATCATGAAGTCTTTAAGTGAAAAATGAATGCTTCTCTTTATTGGGAAAAATAATAACTCAATGCACTGCTGTCCCAAAAAACAAGAAAGGTATTTTTGTTTTTCATATTAATTCCAAAACACCTCAGTGCTTAAACCTATATTTAAAGGGAATTATCTCCTTAAATAGTTTGAAATCAGGACACTGAAGTGTCATAGGAATTAGTAAATCATTTTTTTAAGTTATCAATTACACGGGTTTTGGATACCAGTGCAGGTGATGGGCTTATGTCAAAACAAAGGGCATTGGGAATATTTCTCTGTCTTATCTGGGGTTCCCTGACCCCCAGGGGAACACTGACTTTGACCCTCATTCATGGTGAAAGTTTCCTAGACTTCAAGGTAGACTGGAATCCACAAAAGTGTGCAATAGATTATAGAGTAGTGTAGGTGTATCACTTGGTGAGAAATTTAGGGTTTGGGATTTTTAGTATGTTGTGGATGGAAGCAAGATGGAGAACACAGGATGTTGTCCTGGGTTTCTTCTTCATGCTTCTTCTTCCTTCTTCTCCATGGGTTTGGGTGGCATTTTGTAATTGGCAGAAAAGTCCCCATTGGGGGCTCTTTGGATTCAGTTATTGGGTTAAAAGGGGAAATAATCTAGGTGTCAGTTCTTAATTGGATAGTTTAGTCTTAAAAGCCCTTGTAACAAGAGATTGTTGGCCATTTTGTGCCTTCTAATGAAATGCTGCCAAACTCATGGTAGTGAGACTGTTTTACTGATAAGAAATAATGAACACTTGAATTACTGTCTCAAGTGCCTTCAATCCAGACCCAGAGAAACTGATGGGCTGAGAGTTGAATTTCAGCATGCTGAGGCTGCAAGGTGCAGACCTGGGCTGGCCACTAGGCCTGTCCATGTTTACAGACAGCTGTGGTGGTGACTCAGAGCTCAGGGCTTGGGTTTCCTGCTGGTCAGAGAATGGGATGTCTTTCTGCAATTCATTAAAGTCATCTTTGCATTAAAAAAATACAGTTCATTAATAGTGCTAGAAGAGACAGAATATCAGAGGTGAGGATATAGGGTAACACAAGAGACAAATGCTGTTTTCATCCCAGTGTTTGCAATTAGGCTCTTACATCTGTATCAGAGGGCCTGACCCCATCCTGGTGTGCACTATCTGACACCTCCACTGCTCTGTGCTGAAACTGTCTTGATTTACACCAGAGGAGAACTGAAGCTGAAGCTGTGCTCTGGTCCTTTTCATTACTCTGCTCAGAAAAAAATGGACAAGCAGCTGTGTAATGGACAAATAGCTGTGTAAAGCCATTGCCTCCTTCCTACATACAAGGGTTTTAAAAGGGAAGGAAAAATGGCTTCTGCTATAGTTTTCTCTGTGTCATGGCTAAAAATAATAACGAACCTCTAATGAGTGTCTGAGTTTCATCACCAGCAGGGTGGATAAAATATAAGAATGTTTTGTTCCCAGGCTGCTGGAGAAACTGTGGAACATGGAACATTTTGCTATTTTGTTCAACTTGTGAATTGTACTTTCTTGCTTAACAGTGTGCACCTGGGAACAGGCCAGTATGTAGCAAAGCTATAAAAAATAGTACTGCCTTTTTTGATAGAGAGTGTAAACACTCCCATTCTTGAAATGGGGCAGCAGAGCTGATTAAAAATGCAACACACAAGAGCTTGGCTCTGCTGCATTCCCTGGGCATCCACTGCCTTTGACATGCCAAGCCAAGCCCACAACAAAGCTGCTCCCTGGCTTGGGTTGGCTGCAGGGCTTTGTGGCCACCCCCCAAGCCCCAAAGTGACACTTTCTCATGGTGGCTGTGTTCAGAGCAGGGTGGCAGTGCTGGGGTAAGGTCTGGTGTGAGGATGCTCTCCCCACGAGCCACAGTTCACAGTCTGTGAGCAAGGAATTCATTATAACTCAGTGACAGCGCAAGCTTTAATGCAGCCCTTGAATTGGAGGTCTGGTGTAAGGATTGGGGTGAGGATTGCACAGCAGGAGGCTGGAGCATCCTCAGCATGGCACACAGGTACAGCTGCACCTGCCTGAGCCCTCCTCTTCCCCTTTGGGAATTGAAGCTCCTGTGTGACCCAGGGCCACGTGCTCAGCGGCCACAGCTCAGGCTCTGCTCTTTCCAGGGGTATCCAACACCCTGGTGTGAGCAGCACACACACCAGGGAAATCAGTGCTGCAGATTTTTTCCATCTGAGATAAATGTGTCCCATGTGCAACACAAGCAGAGCCTGAAAATGGGGCAGAGCAAGTCCCGAACACTTGTTTCATGTTTTGTGCAAACATGGAAATAATCTCACATATAGATTATTTCATTAAATTCCTTTCAGCAGCAACTGGAGAAGGTTGTTTCACTTGGGTGAAAAAGCCAGGAAAATAGATTCTCCACGTGCTTCTAGTTACTTCAGGGTGATGCAAGTACAGCTTCTTCTACTTAAAGCCACTTGTCTGCAAACTATTATGGGGCACCCTTCTGCAGGGCAGCACTGGCTTCCTGCAGCACCTAACAACTTGTAGTAGTGGATGCTTTATTATTTTTCCATTATCTTTTGGAACCTGGTTTATAGGTTTTGGGAGTGGGCCCTGATATCACAGAAATTTCTCTCTGGAAGGGAACCCAGAAAATCACCTACTCCATCCCCCTGTGCTGAAGCAGGGTCAGGACTTGCTTATTCCAAAGCTTGCAAATTGCTGTGAGAACTGATTTGCTCTGCTCACATGGCAAATCTCAGGGGTAGCCAAGGTCAGCAGTGTTCCTCCCAATATCCTGAGAGTCTGTGTTATGCAAGAAGTTTTCTTTCAGGTGTTCATTTTGCTTTGCTTGTTTTGTTGCAGGGCTGTAGACACAATTGAATTCCACATAAGCAACCTGGTGTGTCGAACCATTTGGTTGTCAGAGGTGGATATTTGCAATGCCATCAATAAATGCTGGTGCACAAATATGTCCCAATAGCAAAATAAGTTGAGTTTTCTTCTTATTTTAGGCAGGTTCTTCTTGGTTTTTTCCTGTACTGCTCTGACCTGGACTCCCTGTGCTGATGCCCCTGTGCGGTTTCACTTTCTACAATTCATCACTCCCATGCACAAAATATTGGCCTGAGCTGTGGGGTGCTATAAGTTAAGCTGACCTACAACCCAGAAAATGTGTTTTTGTAGTGGATATTTCATGGTTTCCCACTGAGATGTCACAAATCTTATAGGAGGAAACTCTTGTTGGTTTTTCTTCTTTCCTTTCTTAATTTTCTAAGGAATTTTTTTCTATTTAGGAAATGCTGCCTCTCTCAGCAATCTGTTCCCTTGGCAAGAAATACAACTATCGGGTGTTTAAAGTTGTTAAAATCAAATTTGCAGAGGCAGGAGGGTTTGCCCCAGTGTCCTGGACATAGTCCAGGTTTGGTAATTACTCTCCTAACTCAACCTTTCTTTGCAGTTTTGCGGCGTTCTTCCTGCCCCACCGCAATCTGCTCTGGGGAGCTGCTGTGCCATGGCATGTCAAACATCTGCCTGCTTTTCACCCAGGACTGGCCACACTTCAGTGTGTGATGAAGTGATTTATGACACATGGCGTGCACAAACACTGGTTTTCTTTTCACGGTGACTTCTGCTGAACAGGGGGAGTTACTCAGAAGCAACACTTACGAGAAAATCAGCTCAGGAGCTAAATATGGATTTACGGATTCTGATTCTCTCGGTCCCTCTTTCAGATGATCTCTTCCCAGCTCATCCCTTTGTCTTATAAGGTGGTGCTGAGAAGTGGTGGCTCCATGTGATCAGCTGTGTTTATAGCATAAAAACCTTCCCCCTGCCAGTAATTCCCTTGGGGCAGGCAGGAGCATTCCAGAGGGCTGAGCAGCCTCAGTGGATGGGGTAAAACCAGCACACACACACCCCTGCCAAACAAACATTCTCCCAGCTTCCTTGGAACAGGCCAACAGGAGCTTTCCCTGCTCCATCACCACTGGGCCAAGGTTAGCTGCTCATTGGAAAGGAGTGTCCCAGAAAAATGTTTGCTGAACTGTTCCTAAAAATTAATGTGGCTTTGATATGAGGGAAGTGGAGAAACCCTCTCATGACTCTCCTGAAGAAGGGAAACTCACAGGATTTGGGGTGATGCATATCAGTTGCTTTTGGTGTTGTGTTCATGAAAACACTTTACAATCATAATGTTACAGTGAGCAGAAAAGCTTTATTATTAATGTTTTAAAATCTCTGCCTCAGATACATCCTTGGAGCTAGAGCCATGCCGCTAAGCACATGATGAATGAAACCTCTTTAAAACTCTCAGATAGGAAAACTCCCATTCTAATTGTTTCAGATCATCTGCATCCTGTGTTTGGTTACATGGGGTAATAGAGGCCATCTGTCTCCCTGCTTTCCAATACATGGATTTATATCTGTGTGCAGAGCTGTTTTCACTAAGGGAGTGCACAGACCCTCCCAAAATTGTGATGAGAAAATGTGTGCACCCAGGAACAGCCAAACTTTCTGGCCTTACAAGCTATGTATCAAGTTCTTTGTAAAGGCTGTGGACACAAGATGCACATTTTGGTGTGTCCAGGAAGCTGAGGACTCCAGGAATTAATGGGAAACACTTTTTGATCCCCAACCAGTGTGTTGGGGCACAGGGCTGGGTTGGGTCCCAGAGCACCATCTGGCACTGGCTCCCCTGATGGGAAATGAGACATGATCAGAGTCCCTGTCCTTTTGCATGGATTTATGGAATCTCCTCCACAATCCACTCCTGTGGCCTGAGAGAGATGTGCACAGAAGATCCCATCAGGGATTTGAGGGTCCTGTAAAGCAGAATGTTTCAGACTGAGGGAGGAAGGACACAGATGGAGACCAATGGGGGAGAGGCAGGCCCAGGTCAGGCACTTGATCTGCGCAAAACGAGCATCAAGATATCACCATCCCTTAGGGTGAAAATGTTTATTTACATTCAAGAAAAATGTGTGCATTTCAGATGAAAACATGCAGTGAAATTTCCCTTTTCTTAAAGCTCGGGTTATTTAAAGAAGAATTAAAATTAATCATGGACCAGCTTGTCTGGCTGAGAGGGAAGGGCAGCACCAGGGGTGAGGAGCAGTGAATCACCCCCTGCTTCCACCTCTGCAGGCACCTCCTCAAGGTTTCTCAGCAGAAAAAAATAATGTCAAGGAAATTATTGAGAATTGTAAATCAAGCACAGCAGGCATAAATAACTTTATGGTGCAGCTACATTAAGCTACAGCTCTCCCTTCTACAAATACACCTTTTGCTGACATATTGCAATAGTAGACTTTAAAGGCAGCCAAGCAGTGCAGTACATTTCTTCACTCAGATTAAAAGCATTGTTTAAATTCTTGTGGCTAGACAATTTGTCTTGTCCTTTTTTTCAAAAAAAAAAAAAGAAGCCATTATTAAAGAGCAAAGCAGCACAAAGAGGCTGGGATGTAGGACTGAGGGACTGCAGGGAATTTTTATCTCGCCTGCTGCAAATCAAGATCAGCCTTTTTACCTTTCCACAATCTTCCTCCCTTTGTTATTTGTGGTTACCACAAAATCTTATTCAAAGATTCTCTCAGATGCTAGAATTAGATAATGTCTCTGGAAAAGGGTGTCACAGTCTGGATAAACATAGCCATGAATAAAATATTTTATGTAACGACACCTTTCATCCAGCAAGGCTCCAGGGGGGAAATTACTATAAACGCACATATTTATTATTTAAGAAATAATAAGATGTTTTATATGATTATATAAACATATGGAGATAACAGGTGTATTTGCATCTCAGACTCAAGCATTTTTTGTAGCAATCCTGTTCCAGGGGTGAACAGGAGCAGCAGGTGGGTGGCACATAATGCTTGTGATGTCGTTTATATAAAAACACAAAGCTTTTCCTAAGAGAGTAGCCTTGCAGAGGATGTGCTACAACCTCCCCCAGGACTGCCAAGGACATCCATGATGGGATTTTTGTGGTGTCCAGTGGCATTTTCTGCATCCCAGCCCAAACACATGTGCCAGGCTCAGCAGAGGTGACTGCAGAGAACACTTGTGGTGTTTTAGGGCCTGTGATTTTCATGTCTTACTCTGTGCTGTCTGTCAGGGAAGGGACTGGTTAAAATAACAGGGCTGAAGGAAGAATGGAATGGGGATGTTCACACATGTTGTCCAGTCTGGAGAAGAATAGGGCTGTTGCCCACCACCAAAAAGCCTGGTTATGTCAACCTTAACAACTCATCTCCCATGACTGTGAACCTCAGGCAGGGCAGCAGAGGGTAGGTGAAATTCAACAAACAGCACATGTTTGGGTAAAAGAATATCTGAATAAAAAAAGGAAGAAGCCATGGGAGCATCAGTCTCAGCAGTGGAGACTTTGCCATGAAACCCTGAACTCCACGTGTTCACCCACCCAGGCACTTTGATTTTCTTGACAGTAAATGGTTTACCCTTTCCATGCAAGTAACCATTTTCCTGTAATTTGACATGGAAAGAAACTGTCATTTGGATTGCTGAGCTGCTAACCTCCTTTCATCTGCAGGCTGTTTTAAGAAGGAGATCCACGAAAACAATTCCATTTTTTATATAGATATATACAAACACTCTGGCATCTAATAGGTCAGAACAAGCAGATACGTCCATGCAGCCACAGACGTCATTTGATAGCATCAGTTGTGTAAAATGCAGATCTTACTCTTGCCATTTTTCAGTCCCCACAGGTTCCAGCAATGTTCCTGTGCTCAGCAGGGTTTTGGGATCCAGCAGCAGCTTTGCAATTCCAGGCGCCACAATTTGCTTCAGCCCACCTTTATTAAGAAAAAAAAACAAACAAAACTTATTCTCTTAGGGAGCAATAATGAGATCACCTGATAGTTTTGTGAAGGTGACTGTCTGATCAGTGTCTGAAAGTGAGGAAATGACAAAGCACCCAAGCTGCTGTTCTCACAGAGCAAACCTTTGCAGGAAGTATGTTGGTTCATTTTTCTGAAAAAAAAAAAAAAAGAAAAACAAGAAAAAGTCAAACTCAGGGTTTCATGCTAAGTGCGAATGAGCAGACTGCTCTGCCTTGCGTATTTGTACATTAATCCAGCCCAGTGGAAAAAAAAAAAAAAATAAAAAGAAAAACTATTGAAGGCATTGGGAAATAAACTCGGTGCGTGGAAAGGAGCTTAATACATTCACAGCGTTGTTTAGCTCTAACAAAGAGCAGCAACCCCAGATGACCTCCTGGCTCCTGTCTCCACCCAAGTTCCTGGCCCCTGTTCAGCGTCCTGGCAGGAGTTGCAGACATCCGCCGCACGGTGCCAAGAGGCTGTTTTGTCTGTAGATATGTAACAGAGATTAGCCGAATGCTGGGGGAGCTGCTGCGCACACAGCGGCACCTCCGCACCAGGACCCGGCATCCCTGCATCTCCAGAGGGATTTTGTTCTCCCCAGAACCCACCCGAGCCCCCGGAGCCTGAGGGAGAGAGGAGAATTCCCAGCACTCCGGCTCGGGGGGTCTGTGTGGCCCTCCCAGCAAGGACTGACCGGGGATGGATGGATGGATGGATGGATGGATGGATGGATGGATGGATGGATGGATGGATGGATGGATGGAGTGGCTGTGCCATCAGACCTGTGCGATGCGCTCAGCCTGCTGCACAGTAACACCTCCCGGCTGCTTCCAGAGCTGTGCCCGGAATGGAAACGCCTTTTGTTTTCCCGTAGCAGGCTTTAAAGGAAAAAAAATCTCAGTTTGACTTTAAATACTTTTTACCCTCCCCCTCACCCCCCGCTTTTTCCACCAGAGACAGGAAACGGTTCTTTCATGCGTTCAGAAATGCAAATTATGATCGGCAGAAGATTACAGTGCAGAAAAGGAGCTTTTGAAAGAGGTCGTGGAGCAGAGATCAAGGCACATAAAAGGTTAGGCCCTGCACCAGACAGCCAATCTCCCTGAGTCACACACCCCCTGCTCGGGATCCAGGGTTTTTATCAAAGGACTGGGCAGACCTGCAATTCCACTAACAGGCAAAGTGGGAAGGGAAAAATGCTGGGCTCTCCCTTCTCCTTCTTCTTTCTCCCTCTCCTCCTCCTTCTCCTTCTCTTCCTTCTCCCCGCTTCTTCTTCTCCTCATTCTTTTTGTTTTTTCTTCTCCTTCTCCTCTTTCCCCCTTCTGTCTTCCTCCTTCTCCTACTCCTTCTCTATTTCCCCTTCTCCTTCTTCACTCCTCCTTCCCTTTCCCCTTCTCCTTCTCCTCCTCTGCCTCCTCCTCCTCATCCCCTGCTGAGGACCTGAAGAGCCAGAAGACTCTTTGAAGAATTTATCTTTTTGCCTCTCCCAAAAAGGTCTCCACTACTGATAACTGGAAACCATCCTGGCATGAGAAGGGGCTCTCTCTGGAGTGCACCAAAACTGCTTGGCAGAAACCTTGTTGTCATCATTTATGCTTTGTTCCTATGAACAGTGTAAATAATAAACAAACAATATCTTGTGGGAAGAGGACAAAAATGAGTAAAACACATTCAGCACTGGCTACTAATTTGTAAATGGAAAAGTGACAGGTGCCAAACTCTCTTCTTCAGCCTAAAAGCATGGGTAGCTCAAGGTCTGGCTTAAGAATGGGGGAAGCCAAGATGCAGCAAGTGGGCAGAGCTTCTCTCCCTGCCCTCAGGCTCCCTGTTCTCCACTGGAACAGGTTGAGATTCACCTGGCAGAGCAGTTTCATGTGGAAGGATGCTGTGTGTGCAGGCTCCCTCTAGGAATAATGAACCAAGGTCAAGACTCCTGGATCTTTGGGTGGGAAACCTTCAAGGAAAGCACAAGCACTACCAAAGTCGTTCTGGTAACTCTGTGGGAAACCATCCTTGAGCCAGAGATGAATCAAGCCCTTTCCATGGCAGAAAGGACCTTCATGGCTTTAACCTCACACTGCACATGTGAGAACACACATCTCCATTTCGTTCTGCAGCCAGTCAGAACACGGGAGTACAAGCTGCCCACCTCGCTCTGACTGCTGAGAGGAACTCCTAACCTTTCCCCAATGGCTCAGGAAAGACAGAAAATGGAGATTCCAAACAAGCACATGCAAGTGAACTTTCCCCAGAAACTGGGTTTTTGAACCTTTGGTGAGCTGCAGTCCTGCCTGCTCTCCCTCCCCTGCTGAGCTGATGCTTGGGGAAGGATCCACCTCGTGCATCTCATTGCGTACCAGGACAGCAAGCACAGCCCTGTGCTCCTGCCCAAGAGAGAGCACCATTTTGGAGAGAAATTATCTGATGCAGTTTGTAAAATGCTTCCGAGGATGTCAACAAATGATTTCTATCCCACTGTAGTGATTCCTCTCCTCACTTTTTTCTCCAGTGTCCTTTACAATTGAAAATCCTTCTTCCTGTCCTCTTCTGAATGGGGCTTGCCTGATTTTTTTCCAGCTAATAATGAAAATAACAAATGCTTTCTGGAGATTTGAAGAGAGCAGTGCTTGAGAGCACTGATATGCTGTGAAGATGAGAGGGTGAGGGGAGAGACCTTTGGCTGTGATGAGACCCAGATGTCCCATTCTGGCTGTGTCCAGCAAAGTTACTGTCAAGTCTTTGTTTAAATTGGGTCCCACTGCACAAGCATATTTATTAGCATAACAAAGTAGCAATGGCCAAGGAAAGGAAAAAAATTACTTGCCTAATGGGAATGAATTGTGCAGCATAACCTGGTGGTGCATAGGACTCTATCATGGTATTTGATGTCTCTCCCCATGCTGAAAGAAAAGAGTCTTGACACAGGCGCCAGTAGGTCTGTAGAGCCATTGGTAGACAGCCAGGGCATACCATTTAATGGAAGGACATCATTAAATATGCCTTTATTTTTATTGCTTTGTAATATTATTATGCAGCTGAAATAAATCACAAGTTGTTTTTAGTGGGATTCCGTCACAAGCCACAAAAGCAGTGAGCTGGGGGGGTTCCTTCTCAATCTCCCTGTGAGTAACTTTCTGTGCTCTCTGAAAAGAGCAAAACCTTCACATCAGGGTCAGCCCATGACCTTTCCCTCTTTCAATATTTATTAAATGTATTATAAAGTACAACTTGAGCTCACGGGATCTAGTTCTAGGCTCCTGCAGCCCCAAGTCTGGAGGCAAACACAAGTGGCAGAGCCCCCAGACCAAACTGGAGGAACAGGAGAGGTCTGGTGGAGGCCAAAGGTGTTTAAGTACCCTGCCTTGTACCTGTGTGGCTCCCACATCCCCTCCCAAATCAGGAAGGTGCAAAGGTGCTGCATGCTCCCCTAATTAATGGACATCAGAGAACTGGAGATGGAGTTTGGCTCGTGCTCCCGCAACCAGATGGGTAAAACATGAAGTCTTCAGGCACGCAGTGGAGAAGTGGGAAAAGAGATGTAAAAACCTGTGCTTGGACCTTCACCAAGGTGTCTGACTGCCCCAAGAACCCACTCCTCGCTCCCATACACCACTGAGAATGCAGCACAGTGTTTGGTTTTAAAAAGAAGGGACAGCCAAAGCTCTGTCACGCAGTCACACATTTTCTCAGCACTTGTGTAAGTAAGAGTTTGTGGTGCAAAACATTTCACAGAAAAACTAAATATGCCAATAGGACATTGTTTAGCCAACATGTGATGGTTTTAGATTAACACATTTTGGGTTTCCTCTGCTCCCAGTCCCCTCTGAAATTGGTGCTATGTGTGCAAGCCCTCTCTCTTGGACTCTTCTTCCTTTCATTTTTTTTTCATTTGCACATGGTCAGACTGACAGAAGGTCAGACTTCCTTTCAGAGGAAGGGAGAATAGCAGATCCTGATTTAGAGAGTTCTGCTGAACTACTGGCATTATTTGTGTAAAACATTAGTTCCTTCTCATCACCTTTAAGATGCTTTTTTTTTTTTAGGTAAATGTTAACTGGAGGTTGATCATTAACCACCTTTAGTTTTTTGTAAGAGTTTATATTATTCACATGAACAGTGTGTGTTGCAAGATTTCTTTTTTCACTGTTTAGATCCAAATTATTCACAGTTTGAGTTTTGTCTAATCTGAAGCCAAACTGATTTTAGTCTTCAGATAAACTCCACCTCAAAAGGAAACCTCAAAAGGTTTCAGTTTGTCCAGTTAAGATACAAGTATCACCTGTTTGGATACTGAAATGTGTGCACATCAAAGAGACAAATTATTGTGCTTCAAGGTCAAGAAGGAACATTAACAGCAGGATGTTGAATTTGAGGAGATCATTCAATTTAGGAAGAAAATCTTTATAGCCTGTTCTCTGCAGTAAAGTTGGGTCTCAGTCAAGCCTGTTCTTGCTGTGGCAAGGAGCAGCACAGGTGGGTGCAAAAGTAGATCTGATGAGCAAGTGTCAGAACGGAGACAAATGAATGCTCTTACAAAATTTCAGCCCATCCTTCAATAGTCCTATGAAAAGCCCTTCTGTTTGCAACCAAAAACAAACTGGAAGAGCTCTGTTAGCTGGTACTCAGTCTCCGGGTTCCTACAGAAGTGACACCTCCAATGACCTCCTTGTGTTTCTCTGCCCACAGCACACAGCTCAGGTTCACCACAGGTGGGAGTAGCAGCATCAGGCACAGAACAGCCAGAACCTGCAGAGAGGATTTTCTCTCTAAATGAAAAGGGGTTGTGGAAGGGACATCTCTGAGCCACTTGTCAGAGGGAGACAGCAAACCCTCCCCAGGCCCAGTTGCTGAGGGGTTCTGCTGCCAGCCTCCCATATCCCTCTATCTCAGTCACTCCAGGATGAGAATTTCTTCCACAGCCAAGAGGAAGCCATGGAGGGAGGGAGGAGAGCTGGGGTAGGGACACAGCCACCCCATCAGCTCCCTACCACCAACACATGGGAGAGGCTTCCAAAGGTCTCCAGGAAGAAATATCCAGCATTGACTGCTTCTCAATTAATCCCTGACATCCTTTGAGGGAAAGTTCTTTCTGCATTTCTTGCTACCCTACAGCTCCTGTTTCTGAGCTGGAGGAATATCTCCTTACCCCTTCTTACACAAAAACACAAACACCCAGAGATAAACTTCTTATTTGCATTTGGGATGTGGGTGGCAAAGGGGTTCTGTTCAAAAACCTGGAGGGACCTGTGCTCCCAGTCTGTCTCTTCAGAGGACTAACTCCTCCCTCCTTCTTTTGCTATGTTTGCCAGTGGAAAAAATTAGCAAACCCTATTTACAAATATTTTTGCCTCTTGGCCCTCTGCCTAATGCTGTACTATTAAGGCTGTCGTTGTTCCACTAAACAATTGCAAATGTTTTTGCATGCATGCATTGGCTTGCTTTTGATTTCAGAGACTCTTATTCCACCAGCTGCCATGAAAATTGTCTTGGAGAACCTTCTTCTTAGCTGAGTCCTGATCCCAGAAACAAGTAATCTCCATTTCTGCCTTCCCAAGGTTCTCTGAGCGGGTTAGTGCCTAAGCTGAGTTACGAGCAAGGAACAAAACATTTCTCCTCTGCTTTTCCCTGAGACTCCTGACCTAGTTGCCATTCTCAGGGTATATTTTTCAGGATTCTTCCACCTTCAAAAAGCCATGGCAGCCAACACTTTCTTTTAAAACACAGAATTAAATAGTAGTGAAATAGTAGTGAATAGTAGTCCATGTTCATTTTCTTTTTTCTTTACCCACCACCCCATCCCCAAAATTTCACAGATGCTCCTTCACTCTTTTTAACCTCTGTGCAAGTAAATTCATGCTTCTGTTTATGGTGTTTGGTCCCAAATGTGAGGGTGATACAGTTTACCAGCATTTTCAACAGCAGCTGAAGCAGCCAGTGATAAATGGATGTTGAAGAGCAGTCAAAGAAAGCAAGTTTCATATCTGTAATTGCAAATGGTAGCATGGGAAATGTGATTTTTGAAACAACAGAAGAAAGATTTATGTCTCTAATGAAAACAGCTCCAATGTCAGACTCAGCACAACTTCCCAGACAAGATAAAAACAAAAGAATTATCTCCAGAAATTACTGAGTGAAAAATTCTGAATAACAAATGCAGTTGAGAAAATTGCTTGGGCAGTTTGCAAATAAGAAATAAAGGAGGACATAACAGATTTATTAATCACTATGATTTATGCACCTTTATTAATCACTATGATTTATGCACGTAGCTTTGCTAGCAGTGAAAAACAGTAAATTACAGCACAGTCAAGCACTCTTCCTCATGGTTTGGTCAGCAAAGTTCCATCCTGGTCTGAGGCACTGCTGGTTTTAGGCCAATCCTCAACAGCATTCCTAGGGTCATGAAGTGCCAACACAAGATCTGTAGGGTCTTCTGTAGGATCATTTCAGCCACTGATTTTTGCCTTTGCAAGTCTTTTACAACAGCTTTGGATCCCATCATCACATCCCTTCTCAGCACTCAGTTTTACACATGACCCTAAGGCCTTTTATCACTTAAAAAACAGAACCTTTCAGAGACTTTCAAAGTAAATTACATTAATTAACTTCCTCTGCAGGAGAGGAAAGGATGGAGCCCTTCACAGCTTAATTATTGGTCTTGAGCTCCATGACTTCACTACCAACCTTTCATACTATTTTTTGTCACGTGCAAATCAATCTCAGCTCTCCATTACCCTCCACACACACATGCACATCATGTAGAACCCAAAATGACAGCCTAACTCTTTGAGAACAAATTTTAAATATTTTTTTTTCTCTTCCACAGGAGGAAAAAACTACAGGTCATGCATACATGAACCTCCACCATCGGCTATCAGCTGATGGGGTGACCTCACAATGCCTCCCTGCAGCCACAGCTCAGGTTTAATTACAGCTCAGCATTAAAGCAGGATTGGAGAGAGCTGTCTGTACTTGGGCATATAAAACATGCCCCAGCAAATGCAGCTCAAAAACAGGGAAAGCAACATAAAAAGGGTACAATACAAGCAACCATGAGCAAAGCATTAAATCAGCTGGTTCTGGGCTCCTTTCTCAGCATCGCTGCAATGTGGCTTCTGAAACAAAACGAGTGTATTGAATTAGTGCAAGTGGAAAATTGGTTATTTGACTAAAATGGAAAAAAAAAGCAGGGGAAGGAGGGAGCTGTGTGGGCAAGATTCTTTAAATAATCATGGGGGGGGGGTGGTTCTTTAATTGGAGAATTGGAAAAATAAATTAGGAGTCTGGCAAATTTTCATCTAAACATTTCAATAGCCAAAGCCTAAATTCTGGCTTAAGTTCACTCTGTCAGTGATTATACCCTCTGAAAAATGTCAATAATATGAGAAAAAGTTATTGTTGTTTTCATTTTCCACAAAAATGCCTCATCTTCAGTGCAACTCTTATTTCAGTCTGTACTGGTCCCAAGCTGGATGAACAGTTATTTACTCCCTCAAATGACTCCCCTCCACTAAAATCTGCCTGGGGAAGAAGGAATAAGACAAGGTAGAGGGACAATAAATGAGTCACAATGAGGGGTAGAACAGAAGAGGATGAAAGTACCTAATAAAATAACACAGAGGGAGAGAGCAGGAAGGGTGCAAGAAAGAACAGTGTTATTTTTTTTTTCTCCCCCTTCCATTACAGAAAGCTTAATTTTCTTTTCTTCATCTGTTGTAGAAAACCCCACATGTTCTCAGTTTTAAGTGGTAAAGACAAAGCCTGGGAAAGGAAACAGAGCAGAGTTGCATGAGGTCACAGCCTGTTTCATCTCCCAAAACCAAGCTCACACCTTTGCCCACGCTACTTTAGATTTTACCATCACTGATGTGCTGCCCATCAGCTTTCTAAGCAACCTGTAACCAGGTAAAAGACAAGTGGAGCTCCCCACACTGCTCTTTGGGGAGCCAAAAGAGATCTAATGTTTTGGAAATGCTTGCCCACATACAATAGCTCAGTGAAAAGCTGTTTGGAAGCAGAGGGTTCACAAGTCAGGAAATATCTGCAGAGGAAATAATTTTCTGTAGTGCATTCGTTTCAGAAAGCAATGGATAAACAACAAGCCTCTGTTGAAGGAGTTGAAGAAAGTTTTACAGACACCCAAAATTAATTAATGCCCTGTTTTGTTTGCAAAATACTGTTTTTCCCCAAAAAATAAATCTCCATTTGTGCTGCAGGTACTCAGCCTGTCTATAGCATTGACTATTTTTTCCTTAATACCCCTTTGCAATTTACCCCTCAAGGTGTCCTTGCCACAAAACCATCCAGCCACACAGGGTAACCAAGGAACTGTGGATCAAGACAAACACAAGAGGTGGTCAACATTTTTTTTAACACAACCCCCAACCCCCCTCCTCCATTATTTAACTGCTTTTTTCTCCCTTTCTCTCCCTCCCTCCTCAGATATTGCAGATGAACTCACATTTCCCATGAAGATTTCAATAGGGTTTTACAGAAAGTGAATTTAGCACTCCTGACTGTGAGCACTCTTGGTGGAAGCCTCAGGGTTGCCCTCATGTAACCACGGAACAAAAATGACATTTTGACTATCTAAATGCTCGTGGGCAGGCCACAAATAAATGATTATTCACAGAAATCACGGGCAGCATTATCTCAAACAACAAACACATTCAAGAACATCCAGGCATGCTCACAGATAGTTTGCAAGCAGATAAAAGGCCAAACACTTCCATTCAGTTCCTTGCTGTAGATTATTCAGGCAGCTCCAATAACAGTCCCCTGTCTCCATGAGCCTGTATCAGATGCAGTCCAAAACTGGAATGGTGGTGAAAGCCCCCACTCTATCATCATAAAAACCCAGAGTTGAATCTTTTTTCTTTTTTTTTTTCCTTCCATTCATTCCTACCAAACAAAAGCAAAAGATGGGATTCTCTTCACAGAGTTCAGTTTGGAGTTGCTTCATTTCAGCGGCATGCAGATATTTCCCCTGTGGTTTTGCAGGGTGACCAGGAACACCTGTTGAGTTCAAAAGAAAAGCACAAACCCCCTGCAAAGCAGTGTTCTGGTTTGGTTAGGTTTGGGATTTTTCACCCTCTGTTTTTTTAGGTTCTGACAGCAAGCACAGCTTGCAGGGAGCATTGTTTGGAAGCTGTCAAAGAGCAGTAATTGCTGCTGAAGGGTGGCTGGTTGCTCGGGATATGATAAATTACTCAATGCAGCCACCAGGCTAAAGAAAGTCATTTGGGCTGGTGCTGTGAGCTGCTATTCACTTTGAAATGCTCCCATATTCCTCCTGGAATTGTTGGTCACGTCTTCACGTTTTCCAGGACCCAGAGAGTGGTTTGGTCTCCTTCCCCTTGGAGGTTCCCAGCAGTGCTGTGCTCTTCACCCCAAAGCAAACAGCTGTAGGGCCTGCCAGCAGTGCCTGGGGGTATTTCCTCTGTTTCCCATACAGCCCACCCCAGTGTTCCCACCTTGTTCTCCGAGGGAAATCCGTGCTAGTTGTCCATGTCCAGGAGGGAATGACATGAAGCTGTTACTCCCTGAGGGATGAGCTGCCTGCCAGCCCAGGCAGGAGGATTTTAGCCCATGGGCTCAGCCAGTTCAACTTCAGGGAGCTATTGTGGTCCCCTGAGGAGATCTGGTGTGCTTGCAGGGAAAACCAATTTGTATTAGTCCAGAGGGGGCAGGGTGTACAAGGTCCTTTTTTTCTCCTACCAGCATTTTGGAGTCCTTACTGTCCTCCCAGGACAGCAATTTTCCAAGATGGTCATGGCTGACCTGCTCTGATCAAGGGTGAAACCTCTGCGAGGACATCCATCCATCACAGCACCATGGATGCTGTTATTTGAGGTTATTGGAGATCCATCCATCACAGCAGCCATGGATGCTGTTATTTAAGGTTATTGGAGATCCATCCATCACAGCACCATGGATGCTGTTATTTAAGGTTATTTAACAGGACTGGACTGTCCTGTTCAGTCAGGTCACAGCTGCACATGAGACAGAGGCTCACAAGCTGCTCCTCAGGTTTGTGGCTCTTTGTTTCAGAGGAGAGGGTGGTGGTGGAGACTGGAAAGTGCCTGGTGTGCTCCAGCAGACCAGCCAGCACTTCTGGAGAGCGCAGCGGCTTGTTCTCCAACAGGTCCTCATGAATGATGGAGCAGGGTGTGTTAAAAGCACGTTCACTTGCTGAGATTCCTCTCAAGTGCCTGTTGGAGCTAGACTTTTACCAGCTGGCCTGTTTCAAAGGGAATCAAATCACAAGCCAAATTGTGTTTAAAATCATAGGCAGGCCAATGCATTTTCTAGTAGGGCTTGTTTTCTTCAGTCTTACCTATTGGAACAGGCAAACCAGTTTTAGCTCAAGTTGCAGGGTGACTGTGTCAAAACTCAGTTTGGGACCCCATAGAGGAGAGGCTCCTCCTTCAGTGCAAAGGAAAAAGAGAGGCAAGAAGTGAGGAAAACAAAAAGTGAGTGACAGGAACATCATGTCTGATGCCGTGGGCTGGGGCTTCACCTCCTGCCTGCCAGTGACAGCAACTCCTTCAGCCCAGGTAAGTCATGGATGTGCAAACAAACAAACACACGCACCTGAGAGTGTCTCAGACCCTGAAGTTCTGGGGTAAAGAGGCAGGAAATGTTCATTACACACATCACTGAGGTTGATTCTTTGCTTGTTTTTTTTTTAGAGTCAGATTTTCTTAACTATTGCTGTCCTGAGCAATGCCCAGCCACCGAATCACCACTGCTGCCCATGCTCTCCTCTGCCTCTTGGCCTGGAGCATGAACAGCTTTTGTTGAACCAGGGCTGGGCACACGGGCTGCTCAAACAGAAAACTCTTTGGAAAACAGGAAGTTTCCAAGATAAAGTCCTAATTGTTGTTGGGGGGGGAAAAAAATCTGTTAACATGAGAAGTAAATGTTTTCACACAACGATAGTCACAAATATGAAAGCCTTGCAGATGAAAGTTAAAACAGGTTAGGTTTTGACCAAAAATATTTTATGAGTAGCAAGATGTTTTCTTAAAAATATTTATTCAGCTGAAAGCCTGATTTTTCAATTAAAAAATTAACAGTGAAGCAGCCAGGCATAGAAAATTCAAATTACACTCCAAATATTCTCCTTGTGTGTCAAGAGAACTGGAGACAGAGTAAAATGGCTCGGAAGATCAGCAGTAATAGGTTAATATTTACCACAGGGAGGATGTACAGGAGCTGCCACACAAGAGAATTGTGATGGCGTTCACAGGGGTCTTAGTTTGAGGGAAGAGACAAGGATCTGACTCCATGTTTCAGAAGGTTTGATTTATTATTTTATGATATATATTATATTAAAACTATACTAAAAGAATAGAAGAAAGGATTTCATCAGAAGGCTGGCTAAGAATAGAAAAAGAAAGAATGATAACAAAAGCTTGTGGCTCGGACAGAAAGTCTGAGCCAGCTGACTGTGATTGGCCATTAATTAGAAACAACCACATGAGACCAATCACAGATCCATCTGTTGCATTCCACAGCAGCAGGTAATCAATGTTTACATTTTGTTCCTGAGGCCTCTCAGCTTCTTCAGGAGGAAAAAATCCTAAGGAAAGGATTTTCCATAAAAGATGTCTGTGACGGAGAAACACCTCCCTCCCCAGGCTGCACACAGCAGCTCTTTGGTGGCAGAGCCAGTGCCAGGCAGCAGGAGGTTTGGGCAGTCTCAGAGTGACAGGACTCCACTGAGTAGCAAACAAGTTTGGACAATGCAGAGATATTTATACAGCCAGCATGGCTGCAAAGTGTATCTGCGGCTCAAAAAAGAGGGGGCTGAGGCACAGGAGGATTAAAGGCTGTAGTTAAACCACCTACTGAGGCATCTCTAAGAGACTCATATTTCTGTGATTTGGAAGACTGAAGGAGTGTTTAGACCTCCTGTTCTCAGGCTCTATGTAGAGTTCTCCTCCTCCTCCATCACTTTTCCAGCAGAATGATGCTGCCCTAGGGATGTGGTGGGAGAGTCGAGTTTGGGAGCACAGCATCACAGGGGCAGGCTCTGGGTGCTCCAAAAAAACTCCACGGGCAGCACAAAGCTCTGGCACAGGGATCCGTGCGACCCTGCCGAGCCATTCCCGCTCCAGCGACGCGCTCAGGCTCCCCGGGGAGGGAGGAAGAGGAGGGCGACCTTCCTCTGCGAGATGCACCAGCTCCGCGCCCTCCTCAGCTCCAGGACTGAACGCAGGGCTCCCTCTGCTGAGCCTGCCACAAGTGATGTCTGCGGGATGCAGCGCTCCGAGAGCTTCATCCCAGCCTCCAGGCAGGCAGCGGCCTCATCTTCCTCCTCCATCAGGGGAGACAGAGCTGGGGGTGCAGAGCAGGACAAGGCAATTTTATTTTGTGATTCTTCAATGTTATGCCAGGAAGATGTTAAAGAAAAGTAAGAATGAGCTGCTGTAGATGATGAGCTCTTTTCTTTCTCATTGTTACATTATTCCACACTTCATAAATGTACTCTCCTAGTCCCAGAGCCTTTAATTTCTACATATCCTCCATTTCCATCCCTCTCATATCATGAGGGATGGAAACTTTTCAAAGCACAGTTGTTTCCCATCACTACAATAAGGGCCTTCCACTTCCCAAAATTCATTCTTATCTTCCCATAGAAAAACGTGAAGTTACACCATTCCTTCTTTGTTTCCTTCTTTAACCATGCCCTGGTCTTCTGATTTCCATTTCTACCAAACAATCTAACTAATCTCTGTAAGGAAAATCTCATGCCTAGGCTTGCCAGCAAATCCATTTGAGGTGTTGAGCCCCATATGAGATCCTTTCTCTCCTTAAGTCAAGCACTTGGTACCCACAAGTGAAGTGGATTAATCACATGTACCTTCTATAGGTACAGCACAAAACCTCCAAAATACTGCTGGCCTGTAAGGGCATTGCTGCAGGACCCCAAAATTCTGTGTCCTCCTCTCATCCCTCATGCTCAGAAATGTCAAGGTGCATTTATTATTTTATGAAGGCTATTTGAGCAAGTTCATGGTATTTTTTGACAAGCTTTCTGACACCTCTGTTCCTCAGCTCCAAACCTTCCAAGCTCAGTGCTGCAGCAGCAGACTGCCTGGAAGTCCCACATTTGAGGTTTTCTCCTCAAAATCCATCAGCACAGCCCCATGACCAGAGGGGAAGATTTGGGAGCAGCCTTCTTGCCCATTCCCTGCCCAGGCTGAGCAAGTCCCCTCTGTCTCCAGCCCTCCCTCACTCTCTTTCCAAAACATACACTCATTTAAAACACCAGCTCTGGAAATTTAACAATAAAGAGTAATGCCCTGCCTCTATATTTTGCCACCACAGTAACAAGACAGCAGAAAATATCACATTCCCTGAGATATTTATACTGCAAAGTGTATCTGTATCTCAAAAAAGAGGGAGCTGAGGCACAGGAGGATTAAAGGCTATAGTTAAACCACCCACTGAGGCATCTCTAAGAGACTCATATTTCTGTGATTTGGAAGACTGAAGGAGTGTTTAGACCTCCTGTTCTCAGGCTGCCAGGCTTTGGCTCCCTGCAAGGAGTCATTAAAAAGAAGTAAGAGTTGTATTCTGTTCCCTTCTCTGACTAACTTAGCGCAAGGCAGCACATCTCACTCACCATATAAAAAAATTTTCTCCTGCCTGAAGAGCAGGAGCTGAGAACTTCTCATTGCTCCTTTTTTAGCTCAGACCCCAGAGCTCATCTTCCAGCAGCCACAGCTGTGCATGATTCACTGCAGAGAACAGGAGAGCACTGGCAGGAGCAGATCCAAACTCCCATCTGCCTCTAACTCAGTCCATCACTGCCACTGCCATTTCATTAGCTCAGCACTTCAGAAGCAGGGCTTGCACAACTGAGTCACATCCATCACCCTGCTGCAGGCAGCCACTTCCAGCCCAGGGCAGGACAACTTGATTAGACCTGCACCCATTCAGTTTAGATCTGAAAGATACTCACCATGGGCTTCACAGCTTGCTTATAAAAGAAACATTGCTCCCTAAATACATTTATCAGCTGTCTTTCCAAGCTGGCAAAGTGGCTGCAGGTCAGTCCAAGGTGGGTAAGAACACAGACAATGTACTTATGTCGGGTAGAACACCACAGCAGCATCACCATGATATTTTCTGAAAAATCCCTTTGCCAGGATTTTTCTCCTGAGAAGCTGAGAAGCCTCAAAGGAAAAGAAAAACAATAATTAAAACAACAATTATTAATGCTGAGGGCCGTTTGGGGATGCTGAGGGCTGTGTGGGGTTGCTGCGGGACATGCAGGGATGCTGCGAGCCGGGTGGGGATGCTGCGGGATGTGCAGGGATGCTGAGGGATGTGCAGGGATGCTGAGGGATGTGCAGGGATGCTGTGGGATGCACGGAGATGCTGCGGGATGTGCGGGGATGCTGTGGGATGTGCGGGGATGCTGAGGGATGTGCAGGGATGCTGTGAGACGCACGGAGATGCTGCGGGTAATGCGGGGATGCTGTGGGATGTGCAGGGATGCTGTGGGATGTGCAGGGATGCTGTGGGACGCGCAGGGATGCTGAAGGCGATGCGGGGATGCTGCAGGACATGCAGGAACGCTGCAGGACACGCGGGAATGCTGCGGGATGTGCAGAGATGCTGCGGGACACGTGGGGATGCTGAGGGTCGTGCAGAGATGCTGCGGAACATGCAGGGATGCTGAGGGCTGTGCAAGGATGCTGCAGGACATGCAGGAACGCTGCAGGACACGCGGGAATGCTGCGGTCCATGCAGGGATGCTGTGGGATGTGCGAGGATGCTGCGGGACACACGGCGATGCTGAGGGTCGTGCAGGGATGCTGAGGGTCACGCAGGAGTGCTGCGGGCCCCGTGGGCCGTGCGGGGATGCTGAAGGACGCACGGGGATGCTGCAGGACATGCGGGGATGCTGCGGAACACGCGGGAATGCTGCCGTCCATGCGGGGCACATGCGGGATGTGCGGAGACGCTGCGGGACACACGGGGATGCTGCGGGACGCGCGGGGATGCTGCAGGACATGCGGGGATGCTGCGGGACACGTAGGAGTGCTGCAGGACACGCGGGGATGCTGCGGGATGTTCGGGGATGCTGAGGGCCGTGCGGGGATGCTGCGGGACGCGCGGAGCCGGGGCCGCGGGAGGGCAGCAGCGATTTGCGATCCGGAGCGCGGGAGGGCAGCTCAGGGAGCTTCGTTCTGCACATCAGGAAGCGCTGTGGCAGGAGCACCTCTCATACTCTCCCAGAAATACATCTCACAATATTTACTCCACCAACCGAGCGTTCTGCAAATGCCAAAAATCATTTCAGTGAGTTTCCAAAGGTTGTGCTCGGCTCTCTGACACAGGAGTTGCTTGTTTTGCTAGCTGAGGGTCACGGTGATGTGAGTAGGCTGCTTATCCATGAAAGGCTGATGGATAAGCATGCCATGCCCATCAGCAGCATGGCCAGGGATGCTGGAGAGAACCACCCAGGGCTGGTTTATCACTTGTCATGAGCAACCCTTTGACCTCTGGGGCTCTGCAAGAGCAGAACCATCAGTTATTAACCCTGGAATAAGTTATTTATGTAAACAACCTCAGGATAAAGCTTGGCCTTGTTTCCTTTGTGTAACTCGACAGATGACTCCAGAGGAGGAGATTATCTCCCCCCTGAAGTCAGGGGGAGCTTCTTTGATGGTTTTAATGAGATTGCCACCGGCCTCAAAGCAAACACACCTGGGTGTGTTTACCTTGTAAAACCACTTCTTAGGTGTGTTTTCCTTGTAAAGCCACTCCATTGCATCTTTTGGAGGGAACAGGTGGATCTGGTTTTCCATCCATCAGCAGCAACCAGTCCTGATCAGAGTGTGAGCAAGGACAGCTGGAGCACATGGAATTCCCAAGCTCAATGCCAGATTTGCTGAACAGACTCCATCACAGCATAGACAAGTGTCTTTTTGTTTAAAAAGGAAGCATGAGAAAGGAAAGTACATAAGATGAGAAAGTTATGGGGATCCCTTGCTCTCCTTCACCAAAGATGAGCTAAGGCAAGAATTTTCTGAAAAATACCTGAAAATAGCCAATGCATTAAATGTGAACATGTAAAACGCATTAAATGTGATCGTGAAAAATACTTATGGGAATTTTTATATGCAAAATCTTGGTGATTATTCAAAAGAGTAACATTTCAGAACTTCAAGGAAGCCCTATTTCTTCATTTCCCTAGGCCAAGTGAGAAGCATGTTCTCTACATTGGCCTGGGTGCTAAGGGCTCAATTCACAGTTCTACCATTTCACTTCTCTTTCCCCAAGCATAAGACAGAGCTCATCAGAATTTAGCCCAGATTTTGGCAATCTATTTTACCACTGCTCTTGTCAACGTTGCAAGCCTCTCATTCTATTTTTGGGAGACACTTCAGCACCAAAGAGACCAATTCCCTCTACTGCAAGTAAGGCTTGGTCTCTCCAATGCTTACTTCGTTTTTGGCTCACAGGGCAAAATTTTATGGAAAACTCTTAGCTGGGTGAAAGAGGCTGGGGACTAAGGGCTGCTGTGTGACAGGGTGTGGCAGGATGCCTTCATGCCTGCAGCAGGTCTGTGTGGCACAAGGGATAGTTTTGGGGTAAGATTATGTGTTTAAAGATCTGTCCTACTGAGCCAGGCTGACCCCTGAGCTGCTGTGCCAAGCTGGAGCACACACTCAGGGCTGGACATGACCCTGACCTGAGCCAGGGCATGTAACACAGCAGCTAAAAACCAACTCCTCTCACCCTCCACATCCCTGGGAAATCAGATCTGCTGTTGGGAAGAGTATTTCCCTTTGCAGTGTGGATGTAGAGCCAGTGGCCATCTCTGCAGCCCCTCAGGAGAAGCTGCTATAAAGAGGGGTTGGCACTGTGGGGAACTAATCCTGCCTATTGATAAGCATCCTAAACTTCTGGTGGGGATAGTTCTGCCAAGGAGAGCCATGGAAGCCTGCAGGGATCCTGGCTTCTTATCTGGAGGTAGGCAGATGAGAGCAATTCATAAATCTGGGGGTTGGTGGGGGTTGTTTGGCTTTGGTTAGGTTTAAGGCAAGCTCACATCCACAGCTCTGCTCTGTGCAAGGCCCCCAGACTACACTGACCACATCTGAGCCATCCTGGGCTCTCTGGCCCTATCAGGAAAGTAGAAGAGATTTTGTTCTGCTGGGCAGGAGGTAGCAACCCCAACAATCAAATCAGTCATGTTCAGCCAAGAGTGTGCACAGAAATAATAAACTGTGACTCTGTCTCCCTTAGCACTGGGTTATCCCTGTTTCCTGGGCTTGTCATAGCTCCTTCTGATGCCAGAGATCCCTCCCTGTTTAGGATTCCCTGACTGGCATTGCCAGCAATCCTTTCCATCCTCAGCCTCTTGACCTGACTTGGACATCACCACATGATTGGAAACTCTCTGTGAATCAGAGGCAAGGGATCAAGGTCTCCAGGGAATGAGTTCCCCTTTAAAGTTGCCACAGATCTCACTGCTGCTTCACAATGAATGGTTCCACATCAGCCCTGCTCTCTGTTCAAATGCATTTAATTCAAGAGTGCAGGAGCTGTGGCAGCCTCAGCCACAGGGATATGACTCAGCCCAGCTGCTCTCTGTGCATGTAGGTCACAAGGAATGACATCCATCAGGATGCACAGTGCAGTGTATTCACCCCAAGGCCCAGGGGCTCCTGCTTTGCGTGCAGTGCTTGGGGAGGAGGCAAAGTAAGGGAGTTCATAACAAGCTTTAATTGATCAGAAACCCAGACATCCCCCTGCTTTCCCAAACACCAGTGAGAATGAGTCATATTTCCTCCAGGCAAGCTGCTATTTTCCACACCAAGCTCATGCAAGGTGTTCCCAGAAGTTGTTATCCCAGAATTTCACTTTCTTTTCACATGTCTGTGCTCAGACCCCAGAGGGGCAAGGTCAGACCTTAGAGGGGTCTGAGCACAGACAAGAAAAGATATGGTTAAATATATAGTTTTAGCTCAACTGTGGGGCATTTCCCACTACTCTCTGAACCACTGTTGGGATTTAAACAGCTAAAAACAACAAAACAAAAAAGCCCTGCTCTTGGAGAGCTCCCCTTAGTGGCACAATTCACATTGAGGGATCCTTGTTCATGCCTGGGACAAAACCAGGCTGAAATGCAGTGTTCTTAGAGAAGCTGGAGTGGTTCATGCACTGCTCCAAGTTCTTGAGGCCCCGAGCCCAACTCAGCCCCAGGAGAGCCAGAGGAGATGTGTTTAACCAGCAACAGGCTGGGCTTTGCCATGGGGCTGCAGTGGGCAGCAGCTTCACTACACCCCAGTGCAGATCCTCCTGGTCAGACCCAGGGATGTTAAACAATGGATCCAGAACTGCACCTCTGGGGCACCCACAGAGACAGGAATCTAAGACAGAATTGTCCTGGTGCAACCCAGAACTGCCTCCAGCCCAGGGCTGGTGACCTTGGGGTACCAATCCCTAGAGCCTGATGCCCCTGAACAAAAGGGAAAACTCAGCCTGACCGAATATCCTGAGTAGGAAGGGACCCATAAGCACCATCAAGGCCAGATCAGAGCCTAGCCCTGCTCAAAAATGACAATGACAATGATTTCCCCCTGCCTGTCCCTGCAAACACAGACTCCACGTGGAGCTGCACCCCAAGGAGGAACTCAACCATAAAGATCCCAATCCTGGGAAGGTACAACACTCCATACATTTTAATTTGCACCTATTATCTCTCATCCCTTCACAGGATTTATTGCTCTGCTCCCTCTCCCCACAGCAGAGTTCCTGGTGGTGAACCCTTTTGTCGCTTGTCAAGTGTCAGTTTGGGTTCTTGACTTCTCTCTCTGGGTTTGTCTCTGGATTCATTGCCAGGAATAAAAGCTTCCTTAATACCAGGAATGTGACAGGTGTAAAAAAAAAAAATCTGAAAATCTGAGATTTACTTCCAGGATTGGTCAAAAAACCCCCACACAATAAAATCAGATCAATGCTGAATGAAAATTACTTTGCTCTGCAAGAGCAGTTCCAAAATAATCAACAACAACAGTGGCTCTGGCAAGAACTGACATCAGATTTGAAATAACAGGGGTGGTTTGGGAATTTTATAAAGGCTTGACTGATCCAATAGCCACTGGAGAAGATAATGTAAGCAAAGCTCATGAAAAATTAGTGTCACTAAATACTCCAAGCCCTCATCCTTACGTCTGTGGGGCAAGCAGGGGAAAGTGAACCCCAAAACAACTGTCAGGGTTGTTTTCTTCCAAAGCATGGTGCATCTAGAGCTGCTAAAGATTCCACCCCTGAACTGGAGGAACTGAGGTGTGAGTCAGTCAAGCAGCTTCCATCCCCCTGGGAAACACTTCCTCAACACAGATGGCAGACAACTTTCCTTTACCTTCCTGCACTGTCAGGAAAACCAAGCTGGAAAGTAGGCAAAAATTAAGATTATCTTCCTCCAACACTGACAATCACAGGAAGGAAAAGAGAAACAAACAAACAAACAAACAAACAACAAAACAAAACAAAAAAAACCCACCAGCCATAAAACCCAACTTGCTGGGAAAAAACCCACCAAACTTAGAAAAACCCTGTGTGAAGTACCTGATAATGAAGCTGGTGTACTGCCATCACTATTGTCACTCTCTAACAGGGCAAAGGCATATTGTAGGTGTATTTTAAAAGTCACACTCCCAGCTCCTTCATAAAATTATTGGTTTGTTTATAAAAATACTTTTCATTAGACCTCAGTACAATCCTTTCTCCAGGAATTTTCCCAGCCTCCAATGCACTGAGCTCAGATGATTTTCTGAAAGCAATATGTTTTATTAGTTTAGAGATTTCAGTTCTATCTAGCATTTTTCCTAACATTTGTTCAATCTCTCCTCAGTTTCACGTGAAGTTCTGCACCCACATCATCCTTTGGCAAGGAACCCCAGGAGGCTGCACCCACACTTTGAGGAACTCCCCTCTACTCCCCTTCCTCGTGTTCTGAGCCAGGTCCCTTCATCTGATGCTCCCTTCCAAATTCTTCCGCTGGAAGATGAACAGACAATTCTTGTTGACACTCTCCATGTCATTCAGTCAAAAAATCTGCCCACACCTTACCTGTTTCTAGCCCAGTCTATTATTCCATGTTTCTGACCTGATTCCCAGGGTGCCCACTCCACTGTTAGTAGTGTATCTTAAAAGTGTAAAATACAGGAAACTGAACTCTACCACTGCAATTAGTGGGGGGAAAAACACGTTGATTATTTCTTCTTTGACAGTATCTTTCAATAAAAACTGTACTTTTCCTCCACTAAAGACATCTGGTAAAAGCAATTATAAAAATATACTTGGAGTTCTCCACTAAAAAAAAAATGAGGGAAAACAAAGGAGAATGCCCAGCATTTATTGGTTCAGTTTACCAATGCATTTCAAGTCAGAAATAATAGAAATCCATACTCCAAACAAATTTCTTGCTTGGTTCACAGGCAGAAAGTTTGTCAGGACTAAAATGATCCCTTCTTTCCTCAAACTTCCAGTGTATATACAATTTATGGAGCTAGTTTGTGAGAGAGGGCTGATTAAGATTCGGGGTGGGGGGGTTGTTATTATTCCAGCTTGCTTTATAAAGTGCATGTGACAGAGAACATAAGGAAATTGTGCCAGTGCCATTCCCCAAAAAATAAAAAAGGTGCTGAATTTTAAATCGGGGGCAAAGCAGGGGAACGGACTAGGCTGTCTGAGTTTCAGTATCCACATGGGAATTTTAAAAAAAAAAATTAAAAAATAAAAAGAAGAAGAAAAAAGAAAGAAGGCACAAATTCCCGGAGGAAACTAGTTAAATATTCTCCCCACCTCCCTCCTCTTATTCATTCGCTCCTTTCCTTTCAGCCGGCGGGGTCCCATGGCGACCATGGCGGGAGAAAAGCA
>NW_005054326.1:2965092-2993643 GCF_000277835.1 Geospiza fortis | reverse complement strand
CCCGGCGTCCCCGCCCCGGCCCTGTCCGCGGTGCTGATGCCCCGACGGGGCGGGAGCGGCGCCCGGGCCGTGCCGGGGGCGGCAGCTCCATCCGCATCCCGCCCGACAGCGAGAGCAGCCGGGCAGCGGCCACCCCTGCCCAACGTCATCCTCCCCTCCGGTGCAGGGGAGCGCCGGAATAGCCCGGCCCTCCCTCTGCGAGCAGCCCTGGAGGGAGCCCCGGGTTCCCAGGATGAGCGGGACTTCTCTTGGGATAAGCAGCGGAGCAAGGAGGAGAGCAGCGCCCCTGGGATTATGCTTTGGAGCAGGTATGTGGGTGCATGGGGGATGTGCTGAGCACTGCTGTAGCTAAAGGGGTAATTCTCCCCGCCGATCTTTCCCAGTTATTTATCTTATGTGCATTTAAATCACTTGGGGTTTAGCCAGGAGGACTCATTCCTCAGCAGAAAATGTTCTGTGGGGCTTGAATTTTAAGCTTATTCTGCTGAAAGCAGGGGGATGTGTAGAATTGCTGCAGAATAAGTACCTATAATTTCTGGACAAACCTACATTCTCTCTATCTATATTCATTATCTTTCAATTATATTGCTTATTTGTTTCAAACGATCTCCTGACATCAGTTCCGTGAAAACAGAAAATTACTTTACAGCAATGGAGTGATCTGCTCATCTGTTTTTTTCTGTCTCTAAATACATTCAAGCAGCTTCTTCCTCCCTCACGTTATTGCTGTGGAACAGCTGCTTTTGTATTTTTCAGTCATTAATTTGAAAACATCCTTCCTGAAAGCGCAGTCTCCCTTTTTTCCCCGTGGGTGCCTTGGTGCAGCTACTCAGGGAAATCCCACAGGCAGAGCAATCTTTGTTTATCCCTAGCCAGCACAGGCAAGAGGGCTGCTCTGGTTTAGCTAATTCAGGCACAGACTCTCTAAGAATGCATAGCAATATTTCCCATTTATCCAGCTGGCTTCCAGCATGTCAAACAGTATGTTGGCTCCACGGAGTAAGGGGGAAGCAAAGCTGCTTTCTGCTTTCAAAAGGCCATTTGTGTGTATGAGGCTGGATTCATAGCCAGTTCCTTCTGGCAAAGGTTCTCAGATGTGGTTCTTGAAGGTTTGTTGTTAAAGTCGCTCTTAACCACTTAAACAAGTGGCTTGGTTTGCAGAAAAACTGGTTGCCAACCCAGAGGCATCCTTAAAAGCTTATTTGGGTGTCTAAATATGGATATTTTTTGAAACTTGATTTATGAGTAAGCTTGATTTCTGATTTATTTTAAGCATCCTGGTCTCAGATGAGTCAGTAAGGGGAGGAATCTCTACACTTTAGACCAATCTGGGGGGCTGTGCTCCTTGTCTCAAAACAAGAGCTTGCAGACTCTCCCTCCGCCCAGCTCTCCTGCGAGTCCCCTGTTTGCAGAGCTGTGCTGTGCAATTCCACACCCAGGTCACACCCTGCGACCTCCACCTGCATTTTCCTTTGCAGCCCCACCAGGCACCCTCTCTCAGGTGTTTGACAGAGAGCCATTTCAGTCAGACCATGCAGAACAAACCCCCAGCATCCTCAGGTGGAGTCAGCTCACCCTCCCCACCAGTTCTCCCAGCACCAAAACATGACGCAGCCCTCGTGTGCCTGGGATTTCTGCATTCCAGCAGCTTCCATCCTTCCCTAGAAAGATGGGAGGCAGCAGAGTTCTTGCAACTGGCACCCTGTCCATGAAGGCATCTCCAGATCAGGGGCTGACACCTTGCCTCAGTGGCTGCTTTTATCCTCCCCGAGCCCTGCCCAGCAGACAGATCCCTTCCCACAACCATCTCCACATCCAGCATTTCCAACCCAACTTTGGGCTGTGCACGGCCTTCAGCCCTCCCTGCTTCTCCAGCCCAGCAGGTGTAGGAAGACTGAAATGCTGTCCCTAATGGCTGTATCCTCAGGCAGAGGCCAGTGTGAGAGTTGTTCTACTGCTCACGAAGGTCTGCTCCTCTCATTCCTATCAGATAAGTTCTCCTGGAAGCACCTCAGGCATCTCTGGTTATAAGCCACCACTGCCACCCCACTCCCTGTCACCTGTGCCCTGTGAGCACCAGTTCCACGTTACCAAGAAGGGTCAAGAGCCCCATGACAGGAGCTCTCACATCCCAAATGATCACACCAGAGCAAAAATCCTGCTGCCACACAAACACCTTGTGTGACAAGAAAGCCGTTTGCACAAGAACATCTTGTCAAGAATTCCTTTCTACACAACCTTTCCACACAAAACCAACAGTAAAAAAAAAAAATCCTCAGGTTCTCCTAGGGGGAAAGCTTGTGCTCCATGCTGGTGAGAGAGCTGCCCACTGTAGCTGCTGGTGCATTTTCCCTGTGGGGGAGAGGGTGAGAATTTCCAGGAGATGGGCAGAGAAACCAGCCAGGCATGAGATTCACCAGTGCTTATCTGTCAACACCCACCATGGCAAAGCAGCCCTGGTAAGCACCATGTTCCTCACATCGAGCAGAAGGATGTGCTGGGCTGTGGGCAGGGCCTGGTGTTGCCAAAAATTGATGCAAGCACGTGGGAGAGAGCAGCTATATTTTTACCTCTGAATCACGGAAGGGTACAGGCTAGCCATGCCCAAGGACACACTCAATCCCCATCAGGGAGGACAAAAAGCCTCCAAAGATGTATTTCAAGCTTCTCCACACTCTTTTTGGATTATTCCAGTAGGTGGAAGCTGTTGTGACAGCAGAGTTGGAAATCAGGTCAGTCCTTCTTCTGCTTGCTCCCACTTTTTCGTGCCCCCACAGTCACACTGGGCATAGATCTGGGTTCTGCCACCATTTTTAGATCATCATTTTTAGGCATTTAGGGCTAATCTGGAGTTTTGCATACTAATCCCAGCAGTGGGAGGATAAAATAAAGCCCTGAAACACTTAAACCTGAGGAGCTGTCCTTTGGGGGCAAGAGTTTCATCCCCAAGAAGAGACTTGCAACCATTGTGTGCCTGTTTGTAAACTGTGTGGTGCCCTCTGAGGAGGTGAGGGTGTCTGTCTGGGTAACACTGAGTGCAGATCTGGCTCACATTTTACCACTGCCTGTACCTGGACCATGATGTTGGGTGTATCTTCAGTTACAGTAAGGGCTCCTTCTCAGTGCCAACCGAGAATAAACCTCTCAAGGTCTGGGTTCATGAATATTGCTGGGTTTTAGCAACTTACCCCAGGTTAATAGACCTACAGTAACTTCCTCTAGGTCACTCTTAACCCCCAGTAATTACATGAAAAAAATTCACTGTCTCCAAATGCAGGGAAAAGCCATTGCTCTCAGAGCATTTAAAACCAAAGTGAACTTCAGGAGATGGCAACATCTATTAAGGAGACTCAGCCAAAATGCAGTGACTTGGGGCTTGTGTAGGGGTTTGAATCCTGCTTGGTCATCAGAATCATACCTTGTGGAATTGCCCTTAACCAATCAATTGCTCCAGGTCACAGAAGTGCTCCAGGTGTGAGCTGACAGTCCCAGAAGGAAGAGATGGACCCTGTTCTTGCTCCAGTTAGCTATTGCATGTCTCACTTCTCAGTAAGCTCAGTTAGAAGGATGAAGCTGAAAAAGGATTCTTCCCCAAGCAGCCAGTAAAAGAAATAATTTTTTTTGCAGCCCCAGCAGCTGTTGCACTATTATATCCTTGTCCTCAGTTTCAACACCTTGTTAAAACAGAAAAGAACTTGAAGAGCCAATGAAAGCCGATGGCTGACTCTGCCTGGGTGCCCTGAATTTCCTCCAACATACAGCAGATATTCTTTAGATGTGCTGAAAATTAGAACATTTCCTTCTTTTATTTGATTCCATCCATAGTTCCTGCTCCTATGACCTCGCTCCTCAGTACAGGCTAGGCCCTCAGAACCTGAGGCAAGATGCAAAACTACAGATCAGCTTACTCACAGAATCACAGAATCACTGGGTTGGAAGAGACCTTCAAGATCATCAAGTCCAACCCATTCCCTGTCACAGACATGTTTTATGAAAAATCCTTTCCTTAGGATTTTTTCTCCTGAGAAGCTGAGAAGCCTCAGGAACAAAATGTAATCTGCTGCTGTGAGATGCAACAGGTGGATCTATGATTGGTCTCATGTGGTTGATTCTAATTAAGGGCCAATCACAGTCCAGCTGTCTGGACTATCTCCGTCAGTCACAAGCCTTTGTTATCATTCCTTTTCTATTCTGATGAAATCCTTTCTTCTATCCTTTTAGTAGGGTTTTAATATAATATATATCATAAAGTAATAAATCAAGCCTTCTGAAACATGGAGTCAACATTCTCATCTGTTCCCTCATCCTGGGACCCCTGTGAACACCACCACAGTTCTCTAACATCTCAACTAAACCCTGGCACCCAGTGCCACAGCCAGTCTTTTTTTAAACACATCCAGGGATGGTGACTCCACCACCTCTCTGTGCAGACCATTCCAGAACTTTATCTCTCTTTCAGTAAAAAACTTTTTCCTAATATCCAACCCATATTTCCCTTGATGCAGATTGAGACTGTGTCCTATGGTTCTGCCAGTTGCTGCCTGGAGAAGGAGACCAACCCCACCTGACTACAGCCACCTTTCAGGGAGTTGTGGAGAGTGATAAGGTCACCTCTGAGTCTCCTTTTCTCCAGGCTAAACACCCCCAGCTCCCTCAGCCGTTCCTCACAGGGTTTGTGTTCCCAGCCCCTCTCCAGCCTCATTGCCCCCTCTGGATGCACTCAAGCATCTCAACATCCTTCCCAAACTGAGGGGCCCAGAACTGGACTTCATCAGTTCAGCTCAGAAGCTTTTACCATCAGCTGAGCCATGTCCACACCAGCACTGAGAGCTCCATCCAAGAGCCAATCCTTGCTTGCAGCCATGTCATCCTTGGTTGTCCACGCTGTGGGACAAGGATCTCCACCAGCTGGGTGAAGCTAGAGAGCAGAAAGCAGCACATGAGGTGTGGGTACGGATCTCAAAGGCTTCACTGCACTCAAAACATGTTATTCTCCAGATAAAATAGGGGCAGCTGTTTTCTATCCCCACATACTGGAATGCAGAGCGTGAGGAGGAACACATCCACCAGGAGAGATTTTCAGGCCTTGCTCAGAAGAGCTGCCCAGAGAATAGAAATGCCTTTGTAAGAGGTGCAGGGCAAAGAGCTGAGGATTTTTATGAGCACCAGAGCAGAGGAAAGGACTGGCAGGGAAACTGAGTGCTTGCAGAAGCATGTGCATCTGCATTCCTCTGCAGGAAGCAGGAGGACTAAATGGTCTCAATATGCACAACAGCATCTCTGCACAGCAAGGGACAGAGAGAGGCTAAAACTCCGTGCTCTTCTACAAAGGGATTTCTGCACTGGCACATTGCACTCACAGGGCAGTTCATCTGAATTTAGGCAGGGTGGATGTCACCTTCCAGCATCTCACAGCCAGACAAAAGCCCCCTTCCCCCACTCTGATTCAATTTACTCACACTCCTAACGTTGATTACACTCAGTTAGATGAAGCATTTCTCTTCCAGTCTGGCAGCTCTTCCCGAGATACTCTCCAGAGAGGAAAGTTTATGCAGTAAATGACCAGCTTAATGCTTTTGAAATAATTTGCTGGGCCAATGCTTGCCTGATGTTTTGCAGCTATGATACAGAGAGGTAAAAAATGTTGAATAAAAAAGCCCCTCTGCTGGTGCTTAGGTCAAGTAACATACAATGATCTGCTTATTTAGCTGCATTTCTAATCTTGAAAAACACTATTTGGGAAACAAAATGCTTTTTCCTAAGATTAAACATTTTAAAAATCCCATTTACTGCATTTCTTTTAGCATCTTAGTAGGTTTTGCTCTTCCAAGTTGCAATGGGTGCTGCAATTTTAGACAGGACAGCGAACATGCAAACACACAGTGACTGTGCCATATGGGCTTTGTGCAATAGCCAAGTAGACGTGGCAGTGCTTGCATGAAGTTTTTGTGGCTCAAACAGTTAATCTCTAAGTAACAGATCTGTTATGGAGAGCTATCAGCTCAAAATGGGGCTATTTGGTTTCCAAACTGCAAATTAAGGTCAGTAAAATGGAACTGTGGCACCAGGAAACCCCTCTTCAATGATTATGAGTCATCTCTCATGCTCTTTCTTTTCCAAAGCTAATGCACAAAGAAGTAGGTTTTTAAACAGAAATACAGAAAGGCCTCATACCAGTTTTAAAAGGATTCCCACTCTAAAATGCTTGAAAGACAAAGTGGGATTTTTGGCACTGCTGAATCCACGCAGACTCACAATTACTGGAAAGCAGCCGTTCAGGTCAGTATTATATTGGTTTAAAGGGAAAATTAATACAAACATTTTTGTTAACTAAAAGTGTAATTAGGCCTCACCTACTTGCTATACATAATTTTTACTTGTTGTGCTTCTAAATTTTTGCTTATGGACCTTCAGGGCAGAGGGAGTTGATGGAACTCATCACTGGTTTTTATGGACCTGATATTTGCAAGTTGAATGGTTCACAAACACTTAAACCATATTTCAGCAAACCGTGTAGCAAATATAGACATGGGGATTGGGGATAAATAATGTAGCACGCCATGGTATCTCCAGTTATTTGCATCTCAGATCCATAAAGAGTTGTGCCTATGCTGAGCTTTTTATGATCCTGTTTCCTTTTGGAGCATTACTCATAATACATAAGTTCAAGTCTCCGCTATAAAAAACAGATTTCATAAAAAGCAGAATTTGTCACTGAAGAAAAATATATGCTGGACCATAGACTCTCAGGTTCTTAGTACTAAATCAGGGCATGATCCTGATCTCAGTGCCACATAGGAAAAATAGGCTTGAATAGAGATCATTTAAAATAAAAGAAATTTGTTTCTGGTCCATTTGAAGAAAAAAATACCTATGAATAGGAATGCAGGAATGACAGAGTACAGTGGTTAATCAGATCACATTTTACTTTTTTGAAAAATAAAACAAAAAACTAAGGAAGAAAATTATCCCATAACGTTCCTTTCTATCTAGTTAACAGCCTCCACGTGTATTGTTTTATTACAGATAATTCTAACAGGTAATTTAGCAGGTTGCACTGACAATGCATCCTGCCACTCTGCCAGACACAGCAGCCCAAATGCCCTGCCAGCAGGATTTCTCCAGGGGGGCACATCCATCCAAAGGAGGGTGAGCAAATCAAGCAGGAGCACTCTGAGAAATCAGGAATCATCTGCCAGGCAAAGCCACTAAGGAAACAAAGAGGGAGGGCAACCAAGGATGAGGGGATTAGGCAAGGCCAGGCTGGGCAGCACCCACAGCCCTGCAGCAGAGGAGGGGACAAGGGGCAATGTGTGACCTGCTGACAGTGCCCCCTCACATGACACAAACAGCCACAGCAAGTACAGGCTCTAAAAAGCTAGAGGAAAAATAATCTTCTATAACCACACCAAGAAATTGTTACTTCTTTTCTTTCTCCACATCTGATGATTTTTTTTTTTTTTTGCACTGCATTATTGAAGGAGACATGCAAAACACACAAGGGGCAAGATCCCAAATTCATCCTGTGGCTCTGTGCTTTCAGGCCTCACTCTGAGTAGGAAGACAAGGAGAAAATTATAGGTGGTAGATACAGAGCCAGAGCAGGCACAGCAAAAAGCATCAGTGAAGCATTGGGAAAAGCCCATCAGAAGGCAAACCTGGGAACCTGGATCACTTGGAAAGCTGAGGAGGATGGTGGTGGCTTTTTGAAATTGTTCGTTTGGCTTCCTGGATGAACTTTTTGATCTTCCAGTCATTAACTGAATCCTGATTTGTCTTGCACAATATCAAGCTCTGGAGTTCAGCATTCTCACAGTAGACCCATAGGAAAGGCTTTGTATATCTAGTGAGTAAAAAGCTTTGCATGTCAAGATGATGACTGAAAGGACATCAGACAGCAGCAGGTTGTTTGCACATGTGTAGCCACTAAAATTAGCTATTTTTCCATTTTATCCCTGCTACAGGCTAAAACCAACCCAACCATCCGGCTAAACTCAACACTGGAAAATATCTAGCAATATAGGCATAGAACAGGAGGCCACACCCATCACAATCTGTGGTGTGCCTGCCAGGAGGGTGCAGGAGAACAATTTCACACAGGTAACACCCTCAGACAAACTGTAACTCACAGGCAGCGACATTTGACAGTGATAGGTTTGGTGTCACCACTCGGGGACATCGTTACTCCACGGACAAGAACGATGGCCCAAAGGGCACACCTCACAGGCCTCTCACTGAAGGGCTCCAGAAATTCAGCTCACTTCATCCACAAGGGTGTAAGGATCACTTCAGATTAGAGCAGTCATTCTTCCAGAGGTGTGGAGCTGGTGGTGAGGCCACTCAGCCCTGGGAAGTCTCCTTGGGCAGCACCCCAGGCCCAAGGGAAGGGCTTCCCACCACAGACATCCTGCTCCAAGGAAAACCACACAAAAAAAAAGGGGGCTATAACCTGGTCTGGTCAGGGCTGGTGGACATACATGGTAATGGTCCAGAAATTTCTCTGGACTGTGGCCTCTTATTACCTGGGGAACCTCTGTGTTGGCCAAGGGGTCCTGCCCTTCTCATCCCCCCCACAAAGGCAGGGCTGGGGTCATGGTGCACATGGTGCAGATGTGGAGTGCTGCTGTGAGGAAAAAAGTGAAAGGATGTGAAAGGGCTTGAAAGGCTGGCAGGCACCTCAAACCAGCCAAGGAATGGGTTGGGATCACCCTGACACAGCCTGCAGTGGAACCCAGAAGCTGTATTTTGGTGTTAGCTGAGAAACACAGAATATATTTCTATACAATATACAGTATACAGAAATATACAATATTCAATATAAATATACAGAATATTACAGAATATACAGAAATATACAGAATATACAATATACAGAAATAGAGTATATATTTCTACTACTGAGAATATTCTTTGGTAGGTTAAGATGGGCTTTTCATGCACAGGTATTCAACAAAACCTTTTCTCTCCTCTCTGTCTGCAGCCTGAGCAAAAGATGTAGCCAAGTTTTCTCACAGCATGGATAACAGCAGTGGTCCTGTTCTTCTCTTTACCTTGCTCCTGATGCAGAACACAAGCAGCCCCAAAGCCTCCTCCCCTCCTGCTGGCTATGAGATGGCAGAACTTCCAGCCCCTGGTGCTGGCCCCAGCAGGAACCACTCTCTGCTAGAGTATGGGCTGAGGCCGGGGGAAATCGCAGCCGCCAGCGTGGTTTGGGGAGTGCTGTGGCTGATCTCTGTCATGGGAAACTTCCTGGTTTGCTTAGTGATCCACAGGAGCAGGAGGACACAGTCCACCACCAACTACTTTGTGGTGTCCATGGCCTGTGCAGACCTGGTGAGCAGCGTGGGGAGCGCGCCCTTCCTGCTGCTGCAGCTGAGCTGCGGGCGGTGGGTGCTGGGCAGCGGCGTGTGCCGGCTGGTCAGGTACATCCAGTACCTCACGCCCGGCGTCCAGCTCTACGTGCTCCTCGCCATCAGCGTGGATCGATTCTACACCATTGTCTACCCCCTGAGCTTCAAAGTGTCCAGGGGGAAAGCCAAAAAAATGATTTTGGCCTCCTGGCTCTGTGGTGCTCTGTTTGCGTCACCGGCCTGTTTTCTCTACGGCTCCAACAGCGACCAGCACTGCAACTTCTTCCTCCCCAGTTCTTGGCAAGGATCTGCCTACAGTATCATCCACCTCCTCTTGGTGTTTATGATCCCATCACTCTTTATTATCCTTTTTTACCAGAAAGTCATTAAGTACATTTGGAGAATAGGCATGGATGGAATGACTGTCAGGAGAACAACAAATATTGTTCCGAGAACAAAAGTGAAAACCATCAAGATGTTCTTAATGTTAAACTCGATGTTCCTCCTGTCCTGGCTGCCTTTCTTCATGGTACAGTTGTGGCACCCACAGGAAACAGACTACAGAAAGAGCTCCTTGCTTTTCCTGGCCATCACCTGGATCTCTTTCAGTTCCTCAGCCTCCAAGCCAACCCTCTACTCCATCTATAATGCAAACTTCAGAAGAGGGATGAAAGAAACTTTCTGCATGTCTGCCATGAAATGCTACAGAAGCAATGCATACACCATCACCACCAGTTCCAGGATTGCAAAAAAAAATCATGTTGGTATTGCAGATATTCCAGCTACAGCCAAAAGTGTCACCAAAGACTCCACCTATGACGCTTTTAACAGAGAAGCCAAGGAAAGAAAGCTTGCCTGGCCTATTCCGTCCAACCCCCCAAACACGTTTGTCTAGTGGGCTGCATTGTTTTGAAAAGTTACTCTGTACCCCCAGAAGAAGGAATTTTGTCTCCTTTGGAACCAGTGTATAGCTACATATTTTTAACCCAGTTTTTTGTGGGGAGGGGAGGGGAGAGGGTGGAAAAGAGATGTTTTATTTTATTAAATGCCTTGGGTTTGATGCATTTGTTCCATTTCATTTCGGTTACTACATTCTGCTTCGGGAAACTCCTCTCCTACAATCACAAGCAGTGCTTATCTGCAAAACAAGAGTCCTTACACTCTCTGTCTGTAGGGAGAAAAGGAAAAGAAAGAAAAACTGCTTGTTTTAATCCCTTTACAGGATGGGCCACGGTGCATAAATGCCTAAATCCACCCAAAGCCATCCAGCTTCCTTCCCCTATGTCCCTGTAAATGCAGTTGTGCTGGGGTTGTCCATCCTATTGAGATCCCACAGGTAAGATGTCTATATGTGGGGCCCTGTTGGCTGAGAAATAATCCTACACGTCTGGTAAAAAACTTCCTTCCTCATCCTCTACGACACAAAGTAGGGTTGGAAGAACCCTCACTGACCACAGGGACACTTACAGTATGTGTTTCACAAGTTCAGAAATCCCCATTAAATAAGGATCTGATATTTCTCATTAAAGCCACTAGCAAAAAAACTCCCGTGAATTAGGAGATGAGAGGACCTTGAAAGTGAGTCAAGACCAGTATTTTCTGTCTGGTTCAGATTCTGACCTGGCTGTTTCTTGCTGAAACACCACCATATGCTTAGTTTTCCTTTGACATTCAATCGCCTCTGACACAGCAAAATCAGATCTAGGCTAAGCGGGCAATTTCACAACATTGTTTTCAACTTTGGATTGGAGATTGAAACACAACAGTTGTTCTTTTGGTTAGTAGTTTTATTAAAGAAATAAAAAAGGAACTGAATAGAATGAGCCCTGAGGTGACAGAGAACCACAGGTTCATGGTTACCCACCTCCTGCTAGGTCAGAGTCCAGAGGCACACAGGACACTTGTTTCTTCAAATCTACCGTGTTTCCCCACCTTCCAAAAGGTTTTTCACTACAGAAGGTGGCCAGGAAAAGTCCAGGATTGCCATGACACAGCAGCTAATGACACAGTGTCCCCCCTCTACTAAGAGCTGGTAGTTCTGCACTGACATCATGGGCTCTAACCAGCCCTGCAACCATGAGTGAAGTCTGGAGGCTGGGTCTCTTCAACCACCTTTCCACATCAGTAAAATCCCAATCCCACTTGTAGCAGAGTGAGCTTGGCTCTGCTTGCTTTTACCAGATTACCCTGGTAAAAACACAAGAGCAAGGAGAAAGCTTTCTCACTCCTTCCATGATTTTAGGACAGGTGATGGGCAGGTGGACAGGCAGATTTAGGACAGATGGGTTTGGTAGCACCAATGCCAGGTACCTCCTGGTTTGCCAAGGCCCCAGAGGTGCCAGAGACAGGAGGCAGATCATGAATTATCTAAGCAAGAAATAGAAAATTCTGTAGGATTTGCCTGATCAATATAGACACAAAACAAACAGAATAAACTCCCAGTCCACAAACACATCTCAATCCTATCTACAAAGGGGAGGTTCTGGGAAAAAGCACTCCTGGGTCTCTTGCCTCCTGCCCATCCATTCCTTAGTTTAAAATGTTTCCTGTGTAAGAACATGATACAGTGCCAACCATTAGCCTTTTTTTTTCCATTAAGCAGACACATGTTAAGTAGAAATTCCATCACTGCTGTTTATACTTGGTATTAAGTGGCTTGCCCTTGGGAATTCCTATTACAAATTGTCCAATTATGTCCCTTCCTTTTTATTTCAGCAGAAAGTTGGATTTTCAGTTAAGTGTACTTTAAAATTTTCCAGTTGAGGGGTTGGGGCTAGTGAGAAGCAGAGACTCACTTCACTTGTACCTATTTTTCCACCAGCCTCACGGAGGTGACACCAAAGTGGCTATCACCAATAATTGGACTTAAAGGTTTCCATATGCCCACTTAAGAATCCCCAGAGTATTTTCAGCCTCCTCAACTCAACCCATTTAAATTCAGATTTAACTGACATTGATTTAGGAGTTGGTTTTCCAAGGTGCTGAACACATGCCATCAACTGCAGCTGAAATTCTGAGTGCTCAGCCCTTCTCGATATCAGATCCTTCCTGTTTAAAAGAACAAAAAGCAGATTTGAAGTTTATTAAAGCCAGACCCATATGCTCAAAGGAAGGGTTATTAACTCCTTACGTGATTCTGTAAGTTAATATGTCTTTATTAGTTGGCTCTTTTCAACTTAGCAAGTGTTGTGGAATAGGCCATTATAAATTACAGAAGCTTTATTTGAACTGGCTTCTAGTAAAACATAACACACCTACACGAAGATTGTTGTATAAATGTCACCTCCTGATGAGCAGTCTGGACTAAACCACAGATTTTTTTCTACACTACTGCTAACATACACAAAGTCATTAATTTGTTTCAGGAAACTGGTCCCTGGATAATATTCAGAAGTGACAAAGATGGCAGTAATTCTTTTGTGTGCAGCATCTCAACCATTTTACACCAGCTTTCCTACATTTGCAGGGGAATAGAAAAAGAAAAAAATATTATACCACTAAATAATTAGATTTGTTCTTGTCTCATGCCTGGGCAGACACAAGCTTTTTCTCTGCATGCACCAGTAAAAGGAAGAGATGCTTTTGGGGAAAAGGCACCGATCAAGGACTTGAATTTTTTTGAGGCCATGTAGAATTGGGCAACAGAAGCCACATACAGACGGATGTAATTACCCACCTATCTCCAAAGGCACTACAGCTCCTCCCTTCAGCCCTGGAGATTTACCATCTCCACTTCTACACACACTCCACAGAGTCCCTCCCCATACTGATCCAAACACAGGAAGGAAAATGACGAAGAAATATCCAGAGTTAGCAAGATTTCATATTAGCCACCAGCTAGCTGTAAATGCAGCAGGAGTAGCCCTGATTGCATTAACTCAATGCTGGGAGCTCATCTGCCCTCTCTGGCTTTTTGCAAACTCTGAAACAGCTCTTGCCACATTACTGACTCAGTCTTTCACACTCATTCAGGGCATCTTTGTCAGAATCTTCATTCTTGGGCTTGTAGAGGTTTTTCTTTTTCTGTAAGAGGGATGCTGAGGATGTGGCCCTCAGCACAACTGCATCTTCAAAGATCACTTCCTGCACGTGTAACATGTTTACTGCCAGAAGAAATTCCTAACCAGGTAACAAATCACTGGAGACTGGTCTTCAGGGGAAATATTTAATGAAAAGCTACTCAAGGTCCATTTTTCTTTGAAGAGCAGAAGAGGATTTTGCAGGGAGCTGGGCTTCCAAATGCCACCTTATCCAGGAGAAACAATTGCTGCCAAGCGCTTGTCCCCACACTTGGCTCTTTCTTGTAGCCTGATCACTACAGAAGAAATATAACCAGCTAAGCCTTCCCTGTCCCATGCTACAGTAAAATTGTGTCCTCAAAGTTTCTCAGTGCTCCTTGGAAGGCTCCTGACATCAGAAACAAAACTGGACTGCACCAGTGTTGATCCTCCAGTCTTACCACCTCCATGAAGATCTTCCAACCAAGCATGACAGAAAAATGGCACACAGGGAAGAAATTAGCACTGAGAAGCATCCTTGTCAATCCCTGCACTTCTCTCTCCCTTATAATTAACTTGAAATTGATAATTTATAAAATTCTCACTGATATCCAAAAACAGTTATGTGCTAGTAAAAGACAGGGAAAAAAGTTTCAGAGTAATAAGGAAATTAATTTTAATAGGTGATATTTAAGGTTACAGCTGGTGGTAGTATTTCTGACAGACCAATGCTAAGCTGTATTAGTAATAGGCACATTTGTTTTTTTTTAAATGCCCTGTTTCATGCAAAGGAGATGATTGAGGAAAAACAAATGCAAGGTGAATGCAAGCAATCACAAGAGGCCATTCACCATTCTGCTAACATTTTTTATGAATACATTCACAGAACTACAACTGTGCTCATTCCACAAGTAGCTCAGGGCAAAGGGATTAAATCAGACAACCTTTAAAATTGTTCTCCAGCTGTCAGTCAGCCTTTTTTATCTGCCAGCATGTGTAGACAGTATCATTTCCATTAACAATGCCACTCATTTAATGGCATTGGACTGAAATGACAACATTAAGTGGATAATGAAAAAAAAAAAGGAAAAAAAAAGATTATGTAAATCCAAAAAGCTGAAACAGTTAATTGGTTAATTGGCTGTTTCTCAAACACCCACAGCAAGCAACATTGGCTCCACTGGTGTACCAGTAATTAAAAAGCTAATTACTATTTTATTTCAGAAAGTGAGGAACCCTAAGAATAAAGTAATGAGAAATGCAGCTTGCTGAAGTGAGAATAGTAACACTGTTGTCATCAAGAGATCCCTGCAGCACCATCACCTTGGGAAGGTTTGCACACAGACATGTCACAAGACTAATTAGCTAATTAGAAAGCTATAAAATACCTCCTTCCTCTTTCACTGTTTGAGATCCCAGATATGATTCCAGATTTAAATGGAAAATTAACACTATTACTGTACTTACTTTGATGAAACCTTTTCTGGGCTATGTTCATGAGATAAATGACTTTGGGCCAAAATGTTTTAAATTAATCCTTCCCTTAACTCCACAGGCTGTTTCAGATATGTCAACCTAAACTGAACTTGCCCTTTCATTTGAAACCACTGCTGAAAATGCTGGGCAACCTAGAATTGTACAGAAACACAAGTAGCAGAATCACCTAAATCCCAATGTTTCAAGTGCAAGAAGAATTACACTTTGCAGAACTGTTTCAGTACATGCCCAGCATCTACTGACCAACACTACTGCTGTCTGCTAATGCTGTCACCTTCCTCCTGACCACACAGCTCATCAGAATGCCTGAGCAAGCAAAAACCACCCTGGGGTGAGCCAGTTCCAGCACTGCTTGTGCTAGGCTGAGAAACAAGAGGCTCCTGTGCTACAAAGGGTGATGCTATCATTCAGCACAGTGCAGAAGGGGTATTTACACTGATGTCACAGAGTGTGAAATGCAGAAGGGGGGAGTTGGTGGGTGTGGTACACATGTGCAGAGGCACAAACTGCAGAGTAACTCAGGGTTACACATCCACAGTCCTTTGGAAAAGGAACCCTTGACAGCTTTTGAAAATAGCTGCCAGGCTACTTGGGAAAGAAAGGAGACTCCAGAATAGTCTTTTTCTGTGCCAAAGAAGGAGTGCATTCCAAAAAGGAGATTTTAAAGGAGAGAGGAAAGAAAAAGCCCAGAAATGCAAAGCAGAAAACACTGACCTAGCAACATGGCCAGGTGTGTGTGTGATAGGGAGCAGGAAAGGACTGCTCTCACATCAGCAGGCACTCAGAGCATGCCATGGAAGGATGGCAAAACTGGAATGGCAAAGTTGGAATGCACTGCCTCAGGAACACCCAGCATTGCTGCTGACAGCACTGCTCAACTTGATCCAAATGTATTCTAAAAGTTGCCATGAGAAAGAAGGTATGGGAATAAGTCATCCTTCATGGGCTATTTCTATTCACACTGAACAGCCTGTCTCATGAAAACACACATTTTATTATCCACTTTTAGTCCTTTATTCACACATTTATTTAATCAGCTGCAGCACAGCTAGGAATGCCACCAATACCCACCCAAACATATAGAGATCATCCACAAGAATTGCTTCAAGCAGCAGTTAGTGTTAGTAGTGTTGATTAAGCCAGTTGTGAGATACAGGCTAACACATAAAAAAGCAAAGTTAATCTTGCACTAGTTACGGACGCAAAAGTCCTGCCTCCCAAGTGCTTTTTAGGGAGGGGAAAAAAACCAAACTGAAAAGCAGTTTAAATTTTTAGTTTTCTTTTTATGAAGTGCTGCTGAAAATCATTAACTGACCAATGACAGCATTTTCTTTCTAGTTGAAATTTAAAGATTGTTCAGAGCTCCATCCAACCTGATCTTGAACACCTCCAGGGATGGGGCACCCACAGCTTCTCTGGGCAATCTGTTATAGGCCTCACAGTAAAGAATTTTTTCTTGCTATCTAATCTAAACCCTCTCTGTCAGTTTGAAGCCATTGTCCCTTGTCCTGCCACTCCAGACCCTTGTCAATAGTCCCTCCCCATCTTTGTTGCAGGTTCCCCTCAGGCAGTGGAAGGCCATGATAGATCTAAATACAAAAACCTGCACATTCCAAAAATCAGCAACAGCTGAATTTTAGTCCACTAATGTACTATTCAGTGTGGGACACCTCAGGTTTCACTGTGGATTAGAAGCTTATGTTTTATCATACAAATTCACAATGGAATCATATAAGAAATTAATTTATTGACTTAATTAAAAAATTAATTTATAACTTTTGGAGAAATCAATGCTCAGTGACACAAAGAGCAGGAACTGACAAACTGGTATTTTGCCCTGCTTACCTCCAATAGGGATTTCTACATCAGCCCATCCTCTGTCACCCCTGCTGTAACTCTTGAGCACAATGAGGAGGACTGTGGTTCTTACTTCAGCTTTTCCTCTGCTTTCTCTGCATTTTGAGACTAGTCTCAAACATTTACTTCTTGTATTAACAGTAATTTTATAGGTAGTTATAGAGATTACAATTTCTTGGAAAGCAGCAACTGGAGCTATGATCCCAAACTTTCTCCAGCTCTTCAGGAAAAAATAGATTCATTACTGATGTAGGTTAATCTTCACCCTAAAATATAAAAGGGAAAGAAAAGGAAAAACAATCAGTCACAGGCACTCTCAAAGTTGGCCAGATTTCAGCGTTCAAGAAAGAGAGAAGCTTTTTGAAATTTATCTACCACATTAAAATAAACCCCTGATATAAGTTAAGATAGTATTTGAAAAGCACTTAACAGGATACTGATTCTTTGAAAAACACTTTTTATCAGATTGTGAAAGCAGACTGTGACTACTTTCTTTTTCCTTTTTTTACACATAATTACAAAATGTTCTCTGTTAAGTGATGAGTCAATTAAATGTATCCCCTTCACTGCAGGATTCTGTGCATGCAGCACATATACAGCAAACAAAAAGGCAAGACCTACTGCACATTTGTCTGATGAAGCTGCCACTATCTGGTCCATCCTTGCTTTCCACTCCCCAAAAGGATTAGTGCAGTGCTTAGTCCATCAGCATCCACTGAATTCAGCCTTACTACACTTAATCCTAACAGGAGTTCTGGGGTTGGTGTAAACACCAAATAGCACAGACAGCATATTTTAGGACTGTGGACAGTTTCCAAGAGATACCCACCTTTAGCTTGCCAAATGAGTCTGGCTGAAGATTAGATTTCCATGGCAAGTGGGAAAATGAGGCATTTCCAGGCTCATTTCCTTTCTTCAGTATTTGTGAGAGAGAACCAGCTGTGCTCACTCACTGGAGGAGAAACATGTGAAAGGCTGTACCCAGCCTACACAAAAAGAGGGTAAGACTACACCACCCTACATTATTTAGGAAACTAGATGAGACTCCTGAGCAGAGGACTTGCCTCTTACAGTTAGAGCTGTAACTATGTCTGACAGATTTTTGCTTGCAGACAATCAAGGATGATGGAGGCAGTAACAGACCTCCTGTCCATCTGCATGAAGCACAAGGAACCTGTCAGAACATGGGCACCACTATTTGTGCCACAGAGCTGGGGCCAGGCTTGCCAAACACAGCCTTGTAATGTCAAGCGCTGACTAAGCCAAGAAACAGGACATGGAACCAGGACAAGGAACAGAAGAAATTGCTGCTCACCACAATGAGAAATGGCCACTCTCCATTTCCTCCAGAAAAGAAATCTTTCTGCTGAAAGGCTTCCTGTTTGGTCTCACAGCATGTGAAATAAAGAGGGAAGAAAGCAAGCAGGGTGTTTCTGGTGAGATCAGAGTAGGGTTTGTCACGTTACCGAGTGCTGGGCAGAGTTGTTCTGGTCACACATCAGGACTTCTCTGCGTGTTTTCTACATCCCTGATTCTGAAAGACACTTAAGCATCTGCATAACATTTGAAACATGTGTCTAATTACAAGACATGGTTTACATCTGAAAGTGGACTGTGTAAGACTAATTCTAACCCAAAATAATCCATGACACTTCATGTTATAAAGTCCAACCTCAAGGTTGGCAGACTATAGTTCTGAACAGCTGGCCTAGGGTTTTTCTTCTTCCAGAAAATCCAGGAAAATGAACAGGTAGGGATTCAACATCAACAAAAATCCCCAAACTTAGGCGTTGGTTTTATCACTATCTTTCAGGACAAACTGCAGCACAGACCTTCAGATACAGAGGGTGGATGATGGGGCTGGGGTGGGCAGGATAGGACATGGACAACACAACATGAACTTTCACATTCTCCCCATCTCTACTTCAGTGTGACTCAACCTCTCTTAATAGTCTTGTGTGTCTGTGCAACATTTTTAGCAATTGCTAACCGAGTGCCTGGTTGCAGGGTCTAAAGAATAAACCTAAAACCATGTGTTAAGGTTCAATATATAGGTGCTTAGAATGGAATTCTGAAAACAATTGTGCTGTACACTGAAATATGGTACTTGATTATCTTCAGTGTTTTCACCCCATCCTGAATTGACACAATGCTAAACAGACCCAATTAGTTCAATAAAAAAAGGCCACACTCGGTCTAGCAAAGTCATTCATTATATATTTATTCTATGAAACAATGCTGAAAATATAAGATTAAAAAATGTTCCATGCATTTCATAAAATACAGAGAAAGACACTGTCATAAACAAAACAGAATAAGCAAGCCAAACACCCTCTGAAAATCCCAGGAGCTCCACTCTCCACATTGCATCATATGAATACAAAAAGCGTATCCAGGAAAAAGAGCATTCTGAGGAAAGTGGCAGGTTATCTGTCAATAACTGGGATGAGTACATGTCTTGGTCATCAGCCCACTAAAGTTTTGCCATCACCTTTCTTACTACAAAACCAAACCCATTCAACTTGCTTTCCCTGCTACCAGTTCCTGGCAATATCTTTGGCTGGGAAACCAGGACAGCATAGCAGAATTCACATAAAGTTGCTGTCCAGAGAGGTACTAGGGCCCAAAATGTAGGCAGCTATGGAAAGGTATCAGGGCACAGTGGGTGAGAGGGAATGGCAGCTGTTCCCCTGCTAGAAGCAGACTGCAGGGATATGCCTTGACTGTCTTCCCAGGAGCACAGAGGGTGGAAAATGCACCTGCTGGAAGAAGGACGGGCAGAAGCGGTGCCCTAGGGTGACTTTATGATGCTTGTAGCCCCAGTTGTCTGTTCTGTTTATGCTGGATATTAAGTTCTGCACCTTTAAGACTGGTTCTGAGAGCAAAGGGCAGGAGAAGCAGAGCACAGCTTGTTTGCAGAAACTGCACTTGCTCCCCTGCATTGTCTCTCACAGACTGTGCTGTCTGCAGCATGGACAGCAGGACAGAGATCTCCTTTGCCTTTAGTCAGCTTCTTTAGCTAGCTGAGGCAGAGAAGTTCCCCACACTGTGGCATTTCTTTTTCTTGGAACTCATTGGTCCTGCTGTGGACTGAAAACCCAGAAAAACACCAGGAGCTCATGCCTGTAGCCCACCAGGGCCCAGGATGCAGCATTTTCCAGTGCAGGAGGAGAAGAGGCTGAGTGAGCCGAGCCATACCCCATGAAAAGGACTTTCTGAATTTGCCATCTCTTCAGAACAGGGAGAGGTTTTATTGTTTAATATTATTATTTTTTTAATGCTTGTGAATATTTTGTTTGTTAAATAAACAGACTTTTTCCACTTTTCTCCAAGGCACTCTTTTCCCAAACTAGTTGGGGGAGGGGTTGCTTGAATCTGCTTTCTAGAGGGACCTGTTTGGAAGCTTCCTCCCAAATTTACCCTAAACCAGGACAAGCAGGAAATGCATCTAATATCTCTTTAAGAATCTCAGTCACAAGAAAGACATGCTGCATTAAAGATGGATGACAAGAGCAACACCTGCATTTAGGTTACAAATGACATTGCTATAAATCTTACTGAAACTTTTTGATCCAGCTCCTTCTCCTCAACCTACAATACCGGGTTTGGCTTCAGCAAAGCTGTTACGAGATCCTTCTCTTGGTTTTCTTTTACAGAACCTCCCACACTCCCACAACAGTTAACAACCACATAACCACCAAACACAAAGCCAGCCTAATTCTGGGCTCTGATGTAAAAGCAGCCCCACTCTTGTGCTGGGAATGCCCCAAAGCTGCCATAGCTGTATTTGGAGAGAGCAGTGGAGGGAAAGGAAGAACAAGGCTCCACTTACACCAACACCTGCTGCTCCAAAAGCCCCACCCACAAAGCCTTAGGAGCACCATAATCAAAGAATTTCATGTGGGGAGGAGCAAAGAGAAGAGAACAGACTGGGATCCTTTCCCCTGCACCTGGGGATGCATCCACTCTTCAGAACAGCATTCTTCCTCCTGCCAGCTCCCAGTCCACCTCTGCTGCAGCGTGGAAGGTTCTGCATCAGCCTCCTGAGAATGAAGCACGGGGGGGAAGATTGTTATGGTTGGAAAAGTGGTTTTCATGTTGATCCTTAAAAACATAAAGCTAGAAACTTCTATTTAAAAAAAAATCACCAAAGTGTAATTTAGCATGTAGCACAAACTATTACAAAATTAGAAGTAAGATATAGCATTGCCCATACCACACCTTAATTCTCTCCCTTTGCATATATACATCAGGAATATGACTTTATATCACACGGTCTTCTCACTTCCCAATTCCCAGAAGAAACCTATTCCATTCCCTGCACAAGCACAAAGGAGTCAGAAAGAAGACTCCATAGGAAATCCCAGGTCCAGCATTTCTCTCTTAAGTGCTTGCAGCTAGAATAATGTTTTCTTGGTAAAGTTTTTAAAGTTCAATTATCTTTAATGTGCTCCATTTAGCTTGCATTAAAAAACCAGAAAATTCTGTAAGAAATTAAGGTCTTCACAGGTCTCCACAGGCTTTGGTGAAACACAGAGAGTCTTTTAAAATAATTGCCCAGCTTCCTCTATAGTGGCATTTCTGTGTTGTTCATGTAAACATTACACAGAGTCTTTGTACCACCCACTAAGCTCTTTGTTTCAATCAACTATTTCTGCCCAAAAGCACATCCTTATGTTTCTTCCTACACCACAGCCACCCTCCTACACCACAAAAGATGTAACAGAACAGAAATTAATCACAGGCTGGATACTTACAGGGATTGCTGCTGTTTGCCTCTGTCTTTGCAGCCTTGGCAAGTTTGGTTGAGTTCTGCTGTGCTTTGCCTTGCTCCTCTCCAGTTAGCAGGGCTTTTATTTCCGAGGGGATTTTCCCTTGGTCCATGGCCATGCACCACTGCTTGTACTGAAATATGCAAACACATTAGGCCTTAGCAAACTGCCAGGATCACATTAGCAGACAAAACAGGGCTGGAATCTTCACCTTCCGGTAGATTCATGTAAGGTCTGAACGTACTGAGCTGAAGCCTCTTACGAAACTGCAGAGCCCTAATGAGCTGAGCACGTGGCCATGGCCGCATACCTGGCCTCAGCAAAGCCTTTCAGTCAATAAACTGCTACTCAGAGGCAGCCCTAGACAGAATACTGTAATTATTAAACAACATGGAACACTCTGTGCAATTTCTTGCTGCTGGCATGCGAGAATACCGTTCCAGTTCATGGCCTATTAAAAACAAATATTTCACATGACTCTGGGGCTCATGGACTACTAAGAGGTCCTTTCCAATTGCACAAGGCACAGTGGAAGCACACGTGCCTTATTCCTACTTTCCTCATCTTAAATCCTTCATTGCCAAACCCTGAGGCACATCAAGAAACTGCGGACAGTTGGCTGGCTTTTCACCTGATCCTAAACCTGCTGACTTGTAGTGATTAGCCCTGCCCATTCAAACAAACCTAAAGTCAGGTCAATGCAGCGTCCTCAACGCTGGTGACGTTTCAATGGCACCACTGTGTCTGTATTTCCAGATGAAACATTCTCTTTGGTTAATGCTGCTCATTTGGCCAAGACCCCCATCTTACACATCCTAGAACCACCTTCACAGAGAGCATGCTGCAAGAATCCACCTCCCCAACAGAGAAGCAATGGCACTCTGCGGATACATGTTTGCCCTTTGATATTTCAACACCTCTTCCCACAATCTATCTCAGTCAAAGGATTTTCAAAAGCAGACATTTCAAAGACAACAGACTCAAATGTAATGGCACTTCCTTTGCTTTCTTCCAGCTCAGAACCAGCAGATAACTTGTGACATGAGTTTGTATTCTACAAAACCAAAGCAGGCAAACAGCTGGATACATCTGATGTTTTGATACCTCCTGGCCAGCCAAATGCCACTGTCAGTCACTGTGGTCCCAAGAACAAGTGTTCATGAGGACAGGTCCCAGACAATACTGAGGGTTAGGTGAAATGATAATTCCTTACCATTTCAAGCTCTTCTCTGAGAGCACAGATGGCTCGCTCTCTGCTTGAAACCAGCTCTTCCAGGTACTGGTACCTCAGCTTCTTCCTGGCTCTGCACTCTCTTGCACTCTGACGACTTCTTTCAAGTTTTGCCTTCAAGTCTATTTTGGCTGGTTTACGACCTCGTTTGCCTGGTTTCTTTACCTTGCCTCCAACCACCTGGAAAGGAAGGGCACAGTAAAGATCCTGTTCTGCAAAGGTAATGCTGGAACCATGTGACAGTAACTACTAGGAGTCTCAAGTATAAAATCTTGCATATCCATCCTGGAGCAACAGAGGAAATAAGAATGCTGAGCTCTGAAGTTTTCAGGACTCTCTCCAGTGTGGGGAGCCCAGAACTGAACACACTACTTCAGGTATCTACGAGGGTATCTGGTTATTGAGGAGGCAAAATCAGCTTGTAGTGAAATTGCTTTCATATCACCAACAGCCCCTGCTCTGGCAGGTCTGGAAATACTATATTATAGAGATTAACACTTCAATTTAGAAAAAAATATTTGTTTCTATCAATATAACGCAAAACTTAGTTTTGCTGTAGTCAACAGTTTCAGCCTGCTCTAAATTCAGAATTCTTCACTAGACCTGAGCTTCCTTGGGCTAGATTTCTTTCAAAGGAATCTTGAGGAATTTTACTAGACAGGGAACTCAGTCACACTGAGTCCTCTCTCTGTTGCCTCTGCTCCAGCAGTACATCACCACTCTGGCCATATTCACCTTCAAAACATTACTCCACAGCCTGGTGAGTCTCCTCACACCTCCTCACACAACCTGCCAGTGCTGAACTCTCCCTGCTCCTAATGTAGATCCCCCTTGCAGAAATGTAACTCTCTAGTTTCTTGCCCTATGGAACACAGGTTTTGCAATCACTTTCCCCTCTTCTTTGTAGCTCCTTTTTTACAGGCCTGAGAGCTTTTCCTGCTACAAATAAAAATTAAAAAAATAAATAAAATAAAATAAACCCCAGTTTACTCTGTGTTTCCCCACTCAAATATTTTATTCTTAACATGGGGGCATGGCACAAGAAAATCTTAAATATGGTCTGAAGATTAGTTCACTGGTCATTGGGCAGTATCACCCAGTAAACATTACATCAGCCACACACCCCAGCTCCCACTGAAGTGAGGATTTCTCTTTATTTGCATTCTGACCACATTGTTTGACTGGAGGGGGTGTGGAGAAATACACCTAACACACACACCTGCATACAAGAATTTCACTGCTCCCTTAGTATTTCACCATCCTGCACACAGACAGACTTTTTCTAACAGGCAGTGTTTAAAATATCAGAGTTCATCATTTTTAAAAAAGCACTTTTACTGTGAAAAGCTACAAAACAAGTAATTTTTAACATTCAAAGAAGTCACTTGTTCTGCAAACTTAGCAAGCTGCAATAAAAACAATAACATAGTGAGTTGATGTGCCAGAATGAAGAGGGAAAAAAAGGATTATACAATTGAGCCTATTCTTTCTTTGGAAAGTGAGTCAACAATCACATGCCAACATAATCCTACCCTCTCTGTATTGTCCCTCCTGATTTATTCAGGAGTAGCTGCCTACCATAAGCAAATGAAGGAACAGAAAGTACTTAATGGACATGTACATAATGAAACAAACACAATACATTCAGAAGAGCAAAGGGGAAAAAATGAAGCTCTTTTGCACTTGAACTGCTGAATACAGTGTAAATAATTCTTTATCAAGGTGCTCCCCTTAAGATTTTCTAGTTCAAAAAATCGAATGTAGTTCAAAGATAAAACTAACCAGATGTGGCCAAGGCAGGGGGCAGGAGCTCTAAGGAAGGGGAAGTGACTCTCCCCTTTCAGGCATGGCAAGGTCTGTCCTCTCATGGAAACACTCTCCTGGCTGTGGATGGTGTGATCCACATGGCCAGCTCAGCACAAGGTGGAACTACACAGAATCTTCCCAGGTGGGGCTGTAGGCACTCACAATTTGTTCTCTATTATTACTTGTACTTGGAAGATTAATGGATATTACATTATACACACTGCAGCCAAAGTACTTCAGTTCTCAAAGACTTTTAGCACCTGAGGCTTTTTCTGTGCTAATGCAAGGTATTTCAAAGCAAATCTTTAAATTCAAGAGCTAGATAAGGTCTTGTAGAGACATACACTGCAGCTCTCTTAAAAAGCCCTGGCTACTCTGAGTTCTGACCCTCTAGAACTAGAGTGAGCTGCCACTCAAGGCTGGGGCCCTAGCACACACCACACTGCTGTGTGAACAAAAAAGTACCCAGACTCCTAATCCTGCACAGGAGCACTGACAGCCACACCCTCTCCCCAAAGCCTCAGGTGTGTGAATGGTTCCCAGCACACCATTTCTCACAACCAGCAAGTTAAAGACTGCAAATGCATCCTGGATCCACCACTATCAATAAATCGCCTTCCCTTTGGTCACTCCAGAGAGCTTTCTACTGACAGGTCTGCCAACTGCCCTCCCTACAAGACATTTTACCATTGCAGCAGCCCTGAACACAAGCTCCCTTAGGGCAGGAAAAAGGCTTGTACCTCTTCAACCATTCAACCATGGTTACCTGCCAATGCTCAAACCAGTAGGACTATGGGGATAATGAAAAGCTTCCTTCCCTTTTGACTCTAAGCACTAACACTCTAACAATCTGCCTTCACACCCCCCCAAAGACTCATATTGTCTTCATGGCTCCTGGAGTTCAGCACACAATTACACATCACCCTGTAAAGGCAGCAATGATAAGCAATTTAATCAAATCCTGCACCCTTGTCAGTTTTTCCCCACCAATAGTTAGAAGCTCCTGCTGTAACCTTAAGCAACCCAGCTGGGGGAAAAAAGGTCTGAGAAACCCTTTGCCCCCCACAGCATTACCATATCTCCCTGGCTTCTAGTCCTCTTTGCCTGCTCAGTTGCTGTGCTGATGTGACAGAAAGAAGACAAAGTAGAAGTGATAGTTGATGCTGAACATGGCAACAGACCAAGCAAACATTTTTTGTCCCTTTGTATTCCTCTGCAGTTTATAAAGAGATATGATCTATTAGCATTCAGCAGTTGAGATTTGGGGGGTTTTCAGGGAGTCATAAGCAATCAAGACTCAGAACAACGTTAATCATTAAAATTTCCATAGAAATATTAATTAAGGCATGCATTAGTTAGAGATCTGACCAAGCTCCCATTTCAGTTCACTTAGACTTCAGAAAACAGAAGAACATAACTCTTTTCTCAGGCACATGGTGTGATTCTTGGGGTGTCCTGCACAGGGCAGGAGTTGGACACGATGATCCCAATTGGTCCCTTCCAACTCAGCCTATTCTGTGACTCCACAATTTCCTTTTAATACCCTCCTTAGATCATAACCTCATTCTTGCCTCCCATTTGTGCTCAGGCACAAAGTTATTTGACCTGGAATTGGAAATAGCTGCAATTACTTGACCTGATATAGAAAATTCCTCAGACTTATGGGTTTTTTTATTAGAAGCCTGCAGCAGATCTCTCCAAAATCCTTGCCAAAATGCACAGCAGAGGGGTCCTCCACAGGAAGGAGATGCACACTTAATACAGCTACACTGTATCAGCTCCTCACTCACAACCAGGAGGAGCTGGGCCCCTCAGAGAGAAGATTGGGGTAGAGTTGGCCTCACCATGACATCTGCAAGTTTGAATCAATTTAGCAGATTAAAGCAACAGTAGCCCAGGCAATGCTGATCACATTGACCAGGTCAGCATCTCCCAGAAGCTCTGAGTTCATTTACCAATAAACAAGCAGCTCCATCAACCAATACTTGAGATCCATCTTAGGCAGACTCTGCACTGCATTGGCAGCTGAAGGTAAAGGTCTGCAGAACTTAATGCAGCATGGAACTGGTGATCATCTACAGAATTTATATAAAACTATAAAAATTATTAGTAAGAAATAAAACCTAAGCGCTGTGTTACAATAGAGGGAATCTATTCCCACTTGCAAACATTTTTACAAAATCAGAAAGCAAATGAAGCCAGTCACAACTCTCCTAACAAAGATGAAGTTTTCTGATCTTCCAATTCAGAGCATACCACTCACAGTAGCAGTACAAAACCCAGCTAGAGAGCATGCTTGTTATTCCTCCATTTCATGACATTTTATATGCCCAACACAATTCTTTTACTTTCACTGGCAGACAAACTGCATCCGATAATGATCCAAAAATGTACGATACTATTTAGTGAGCAAACACAATCTAAGTCTTAAGCAGATGTGTCAACAGAAATTAATCCTGAAACTCTCACCATACAAAGTGCTTCATGTCTTAAGAATGCCATGTTCAGCACAGAGGCATCAAGAATACTGTCTGTCTTTGCTGCAAGGTCTGTTTTTAAAAAGCATGAGCTAGGGATAAATGTCAAGTTTTCATACAGGGTTATGCAGGCACCCAGATGGATAAGTGCTAAAATTCAGGGCAACACACACACTCAGATGCCACCTTGCCACTCCACAGGTGACAGCCCTGCTCTTCCCCAAGGAAGGACTTACAGCCTCACACAGGAATTATGTCCACCACTAGGCCCTACCCATTCTCTCAGTTCTCACTAACACAAACCAGGCACTTTTCTAAACCTGCCTCTGTTAGAACTCAGGGAGTTCTGTTAAAGCTCAGGGAGGGTCAGCTAACTCTACCATGTGTATCCTCCCAGCCCACTGTAACAATGAAATAAAACTGTTCAGAGACTTTAATCTCCTCCATTTTAATGGCTCCTTGCAAATATGAGCAGACGTGTCATCTGAGCAATGCTGAGCAGGAGCTTTTTAAAACATGCAATGATTTGAAATTGCTCCTATCAAAGTATAACCAAAGCTGTTAAGGTTTTATATTTCCAAGCAAGCAGTAATGAGAATGCTTTATGTTTGGACATTGTAATAAATGGATAGTGGGATGTCAGTTCTCACAAATATTGAATTTATGTCATAAGGATGAAAGAAGTTTTGCTAAGACCTGTGTGGAAAGCAACCCAGCTCCTTGGGTGTAGCCCTCTGCTGAGAGCCTTCCCCTGCTGGAACACCATGTGCTCCCTCAGAAAGGAAAGCTGCATGAACACCAGAGCAAGAAATCAACACTTGCTGGATCCACAAATATATAATATAATATATTTTCAGTGCAAGACAAGAATATTTATAATAAAAGACAGCAACCCCGACCTTTTTTGGTGGTGGTCTGGTTTTTGTTTGCTTGTTTTTAACTTCACTGGAATAACAAAAGTGATGTTACAAACTTTTGTTTCTCATTTCTAGCCGTAAACCGAAAAGTTAATTACCAAAATAAGTCTTGTCAGTGTCCCCTATAAAAAACTCTGTAATATTGCAGTTACTTGTATAAAACTGTATTTTAATGTTGGCTAACAAGAGTTATCAAATTCTTACCCTAGTCCCTACTCTCTGCTTCCCAATGCATATAACAAATACATAATATATGTAGCCTTGTAAAATAACCAAGAAATTTCACCTATAAAGGCTGAAGCCACCATAACAGAGCTTCTCCTTTTTCCTCTGTCCAAAGACTTCAGAGATGCACAACTGATGTTTTAACATGAATTAATTGCAAGTAACAGCTACATCACTACATTCTTTCCCTTCCACACGCAACAGCTCAAATCACAGCAAGAAGTGAGGCCAGTACCCGAACAACCCTTAGGTTAAAAGCAGTTCTATACCAGAAAAGGAGGTCATATTTTGGGTGGGGGTTCTTTGGGGGTTTTTGTTTGGTTTTTGTTTGTTTGTTTGTTTGTTTGGGAGGTTTGGAGTTTTTTTGTTTGGTTGGTTTTTGGGGGTTTTTTTGTGTGTGGGAATAATTAAAGAACATCCT
>NW_005054326.1:2952946-2965076 GCF_000277835.1 Geospiza fortis | reverse complement strand
TTTTCTAGATCTGATGTCAAGATATTCTACCTCTCCCTTTATTTCTTGCTATTTCCTTCCAATTTTGAGGAAGGTGTTGACAAGAACCATTCTTCTAATGCCCTCTTAAACCAGACAAGGCTAAATTAAAGAGCACTATGAATTAGGGAAACTTTGCAGCCTGCAAGCTCAGTTCTAAATTCTTTGTGTCAGTCAGATGAAGGCAAACACTGAACTTGGCTGCAGGCAGCTACAGAATGGTCACTACACTACCAACACAATTTATTTGCATGAGTTTTTGCAGGGAAAGTCCTTTCACAGGCCAACCCCCTCAGCAAGGAGGAAAGCATGACTCAGTGGAGTTTTTAGGAGATTTAAAGGACATGCTGACTCCAGGGTAACCACAGTGGCCATAAAATGAGGTATAAATAGTGCTTGCCTCATCCTGACACAGCAACCTGCAATGGGAAGAGCCCTCCTAAGGGAAATGGCATCTCCTGAATGGAGTCACCAAACCCTCAAGGTAACCTGCAGCCTCATGAACTATAAAAAGTGTACTTGGGAGTGAAGATAGCAAGAAGAGTGAATATTCCACTCTGCTGTTTTTTCTTATTCAACTCAACATCAATTTAAAAAAGAAATAAAAAGATCAAAGATTTGACTTACTGACTGGGTAAATAGATTTATTTTATTTAGTAAATGGGTCAAAAAATGTTTCAGGGGAAATAAAAAAGGCATCCTATCACAACTCCACATAACACAATGGTAGACCCAAAATTATTTTTAAATGAAAATTTGGAAGTTGGGTAATAAAAAGAGCCTAAGTCAGAGAGAAAAGAACATAAAAAGAAATAAAAATCAGAAAATGCTCATGAACTATATACACCTCCAGAACTAAATCTTCTGGATCTTCTAAACTACTGCCCAAATTACACAAACTTTCATGCAGTTCCCAGAGTTGTGAGACATCAGTGATGCAGATTTCCCCCACCCTCCTTCACAGCTTTCAGGCAAAGCCTTAATAAAATAAAATAGTACACATGTTAAAATAGCAGATCACCATAAACCTTTCAGAGCCTTACAACCCATTCTGTGGATTGTGGACTGACAAATTACTGATCACTTCTAAATTTCTTTATTCGTAAGAAATCACGTCAAGCATTTTTCCCACTTTGAATTAAGGCAGATCTTCACAGGCTGTGTAACATTGTTCCAATAAAATCCCAGTGGTGTCTCCAGCACACCCCCCAGGATAAGCCATAACCAGCACTCCAGGGAGCTGAACCACCCAGCCTCAGCTGGATCTGCGCTGCACAGCGCTGCAGCGAGCCGGCACAGCCACTGTCCCTGCAGGCCCTGCTTTAGGAACACCCTAAGCAGGAGGGTGGGGGAAGCAGGAGCAAGATCCATTCCTTGGGCACCTCCTCACGTTCGGCGCTGCTCAGCTGGAAGCTTCACACCTTCAGGGATGCCACTGTGCTGCTCTCATGAAATTCTCCCAATGCTGGAAGAATCCAAGCTCCAGCACGCAGTACAAGGCTGCAACCCACGGTGCTGCCCTCGTACCTCACCATTTGTGGTATTTACCCCATCAACCCAGGCTGCTATTGGGAGCAAAAGCCACTGCACCACACCACTGCTGGTATCCAGCCTTTGGCCCATGCCTGGAGGTTTAAGGAATCGCCAGAAGCAGCACCGAAGCGCTGCAAGCAAGAACTAAGCGGGCAACCCTTCCTTGCTATCAGCTGCGGCAAGCAGAGCTCGCCAAGAGCAGATTTCAGAAGGCTCCCTGCACCAAGAGCCTCACTGGCTGCCCTCGGTTCCAGCTCCCGGGCGGGCCCCGCAGGCCCTTACCTTGCTGTCATCCATGTGTGCCGCCAGCCCCGATCCGCCTCGCCGCAGCCCCTGCTCGAGGAGCAGGCGGAGCCGCCCACCGGCAGCCCCGGCAGACACCGGCGCTCACAGAGCCTCAGGGCCAGCCGCGGCCGCCGCCATCGCCCGCTGCCATGTTTGTTTACACATCCGCGGAGCGGCAGCGCCGGCAGAGCGGTGCACGCTGGGAAGTGTAGTCTCGTTCGACCCCGTCGCTATTGGCCGCCGCCCCGACGGGGGCAGAATAAACTACAACTCCCAGCAGGCCCAGCCGAGGAGAGGCGCGGCGATTGGTCCTCGCCTCACCGACCGGGCGAACTGCATTTCCCAGGAGGCTCCGGGCGCTCCCCGGCCTCACCCCGCACCAACTGAATTTGTTGTTTTGTTGGTGGGTTTTGCACTTTGTTTATTTGTTTGTTTGTTTGTGTTTTCTCTAACGCTCGCACCATTCCACGGCTGTTCAGCTGTAACCGCAATGGCTCCGGAAAGATGACCAGGGGCTGGTGGGGCCAGGGCTGCCGGCTCCCACCCTAGCACGGACTAGATGAAAAAAAACCCAAACCAATAACACAATAAATTTAAGTTTTCTGCTGGTTTTTTGCCTTGCTTTGCCCTAAGAGTTCCTGAAGACAGAGCCGAATTTTCCAGGCCACCTGGACACTACTGAGCTCCCCCAAGCGTGGAGCAGCAGTGCCTGTAATCCTTGGAGAATTCCCAGTTCCCCCATTTCCATGTGGGCCCAGGGCTCATGTGGAATCCCTGAGGTGAATCCAGGCCATCCTCCTGTGTCTGTGCCTCCAAATGAGCCCTGTGCTCGCTGGAAGGACACAGGTATGTGAAAAACGCCTAACACTTGTTTTTAAAATTTTAAAAGTTTAATAGTAATGAAGTGGTTATAAAAATAGTAATACAATTAGAGTAATAATAATTTGGACAATTTGAATTAGGACAATATGAGACAATAGAAACAAAGAGTTACAGATGTCCGGGTACCTTTTTCTGGGTAGCATAAGCCCGAAAAAGGACACCCATTAACAAAGGATTAACCCTTAAAAACAATAACCTGTTGTATATTCATACACCTCATACATGATGCATAAATTCCATTCAAATACAGGATTCTGTCTGGTCAGTGTCAACTTCTTCCTCATAATCCTAATGGTGTTGTCCTACCCGAGCGAGGTGGGAAGTTGTTTGTTTCTCCTGATAATGGAGCAATAAATTCTCTTTATCTGAAAGATTTAGGTGTCCTGTGGCTGCTACCTCAGTGTGAGTCCTTTCTTTAGAAAAAAGTATCCTACCTAGCATCGTTTCTATTTTAACATTTTGTTATAACCTAAAACTATATTTAACACAGTACTTAAGAGAATTAATAAAGCATTACTTTCTAACACAACACATATTCATTTTAATATTTGCCAAAAGCCAGTCATAAAAATATGCATTCTTCACAGGTACCCCAGTACACAATGCTCTTCAGCACGGCCCACGTTTCAAGCTGGCAGTGAAATCTGAAGCTTGGCGTGTTTCATGTTGCTGCATGTTTCTTTTTATTCATGCAAGAGTTTCCCATGACTTAATCTCTTTTACATGCAATTGTTAGGGCTGAAGGCTTTGTTATGGGATTTTCCCCCTGATTCACAGACCTTCCTCTTGGAGGGATATGCTTGCTAGATGGCAGAGACAAAGCATTTTCTGAAGCTTTTTTTTGCCCCTCTGTAAGCTTATATGTTGTCAAAGACAAGGCAGTTTGAACACTGCTTCCTATTTGTTTGTCAAAAAAACAATGAATCAGTTCTGGCAACTCTCCCTTGAAATAATAGTAGTAAAAAAGCAGGGATGATCAATGTGTCAAACATCAGCTAATAAAGTGGAAGGAATGGCTTGCTATGAGCTTGTCTCCTGTGATCCCACCCCCATCTTTACCTTCAAATTCTTCCAGAGGGTGGTGAGGCGCCTCCTCCTGCCTTTGGCACTATCCTCGGGCCATAAAGCTGCCTTTAAAAGCCAGCTGGGGGTTTCCCCGGTGAAGGGAAATATTGAGTGGCAAAGAGCCAGCATAGCTCACTTAGGCAACTCTCTGTTGCAACATGAGTGGAGGAAGGAGATTAGACAGAGCCCTGGTGCTGATTCAGAAAGGCCAGAATCCTTTTAACCAGCATATTAAAGTTATAGCTGCATCTTTTCTTCCCACTCGATTGCCCCACACTACCCATCCTGCTTTATGTCACGTAAGAAGCAGAGCTCCCAGCTTCTGACCAGGATAAAGCACAAGTTCCCTGCCTCAGCACTTAAGAGCTTCTGTATGTTAGCAGGGAACAACTCAAACTAAGCATTGCATTCTGCTTTCCCAGTCTGGCCCTGCTGTCCTCCGGGGGGAATTCAGACTTGTGAGTTGAGTGGGAGTCTGTCAGAAAGAACAATTGTGAATGGAACTGGGTATTATTTAGATAGATAGATAGATAGATAGATAGATAGATAGATAGATAGATAGATAGATAGATAGATAGATAGATATGCACATACAGAGAGAGAATAAGATTATGACATTTTAAAGGGATTTTAACTGTTTAAACATTTAAACCATAGTGATGTACACCAAGGAAATCCTACCTTGTGTTACATTCAGTGTCAGAAATTGTTTTGTGCAATAACTATTGGCAGGTGCCTGATGAAATTAGTAATATAGTTTAAAAGAAGGGTTGTGCTTCTGAGATCCAGAGAGACTTTGAGGAAGATAAATAAAGTGAGTTCAGCAATCAGGCAATAGCTTAAAAATCATTGCTTATGTCAGTGTGACTAAAAAAAGAGATATAACTCACAAAGTGATTTTGCACCATGTGCTCATATTTCAACACATCCCAACAGGGCGTTTATTCTCCCCAGATCTGTAAATGTGTTAATTCAGGCAATTCAAAATCTGTTCCTCTGAAATCCTGCCTGAAATAAAAATAAATCTTGCAATCTTTTGGTATCAAGCATTTTGCTGAAATTGCTCCACTGTATACTTGTGGAGTCTTTAGAGATTCAGAGCCTTTGAGATGAGTTCATTTATGGATGTGCAGGCAAAGATAAAGCTAAGATATTCTCTTGTTTGTTTTCCAAATGTACTGAGATGTTAATTGCTTTAAAAGAGCTGCTAACGCATTTGCCACAGGGCAAAGACACTGCAAGAAGAGCCTGTCTTTCAATCCCTTGGGGTTTGGGGATTTTTTTGTGGAACTGATAGAGAAATTGCACTTTTCTGCATCCTTTAATATGATACCCAAGAAATGTTTCTGGAAATAGAAGAAATTCTGTCTTTCAGTTTGTAGACACTGTTCACACTGAGAGAGAGAACACCTTTAACTTGTCATTTAAACCCACCAGTTAAAGCATTTGTCACTGAGGAGTGACCCAAAAAAAGTTTATTTACCTAATATTTTATTTCTTATTGTTGTTTATATAACTGGGATATATAACAATTTGTTGTTGGTTTGTTGGTTTTTCCTTACATTAGAGAAATCAGCTGAAGACCTGGAAAACCTGGTAAACACGTGAACAGCACATGATCACAAATACAGTGATTGATCACCTCATTGGTATGATTAAAAGAAAATTCTGTTTAAAACAAATGTTCTTTGAAAGATGGTTTTTAAAACCTAATTCAGTGTTTGAACAAAGCACAGCACACTGGAAGCCTGATCTGCAACTACTTCCTATACACTGTAAAATTAAATGTTGATAAGGGGGTTACTCTCATATTTGCTAAATTCTACTTTGTGGCAAGATGAGCGCCTTCTGTACTTGCAAATGTGTAAAGTCACATCTACAAGGGGAGTTCTTCCTGCTTAGCTATTGCAAATGTACCTCTCAAGTAAAATGGACTGGAAGATAATTTGGAATAATCAGCTCTTGTCCTGTGCATACACAGAGGCAGAAAAGTTACTGCTTTATCTGGCCAGACTAACTTTCTCACATAAGCAAAATCTTGAGATGGTGCTCATGATGCTTTTATATTGCTGAAGAGTATCTGTAAATTAAAATATTGCATGGAAATGTTTATGCTGTAGTGGGAAAGGAGCTACTTCATATTTTCTAGCTTGTGGAAGGGAGAAAAAGAAGTTAGATGATCCTACACTTCACACATATGATCAGAGGGGAAAACTAGAAGTGGTTCAAAAAGTCATTTGGTTAACATGGATTTCACACAAAATTTAAACTAAATATAAGAAACTGAGAGCCAAGGATCAAGACAAATCACTGATTAAGAAGATGACAAGAGTGGGTTGAAGTTCAGTGAGGTGTGCAAGTGAGTAAAATTTTACCTTGTTCTGAAACAACAAACAAACAGAACAGCACAATGTGCCACGTTCAGGAATGTGAGAGCCATGTTGTATCTGGCACTTGAACAACAGAGAATTATTGCTGCTGATATGGTAATTGCAGAGGTACAGAAAAAAAGTGGGTGGATCATGTGAAATTCATGAAATACTTGAGGTGAACTTACAGCAGGATTAGTCTTTTAATTGTGTACATTGATCTCTATGCACAACTGGTTTACTAAAAAGGCATATTGTTCATTCTCAAGAGGTTTAAAAATCCACTTCAGCTCAGTGTCTCTTTTTTTTTTTTTTTTTTTTGTTCTTAAAATATTTTGCAACATGCTACTCCCCTTTGGCCTACGCAAACAAATATGTCTGCATATGCAAACCTACTAGAGCCACTCAAAACTGCTGCCAGTAGCTGGCTTTTCTGGTAAGAGCATTTCTGGTTGCTTTCCACAAGACAGAAAATCATTTTAAACACTTTTGTCCAGCCCCAGATTCTGTGGCATAGGCTGTGCTCACATTCAAAACATTTACTAATCTAAGTCTGATACTGTTGCCTTGTCCAAGGGCATAAACAAGGTTTCTGCACAGCCTGAGCAAAAACTGAAGGACTTGTATGGCAAGCTGGATCTCTGCACTGTAATTGGGTCAGAGGACTTCCAGGATGACCTTGACTACTGTCAGAAATGCCATTGTCCCTTGTGTGAAGGGTTGGGGCATCACATACAGCACTTAGCCCTGGCCTGCACTGCTCACTCCATCTTAAATCAGCATCATACCTGCTAATTTCTGGTTTGCAACTGTGCTTAAGTGTGTTTGATTTCCTGTGTTGCTGTAGCTGCCCATGAGCCTTGTATTTGTGTTTAATGAGGTTTGTATTTAATGAGACTGCTCATGTGAACAGCACTTACAGGAACTGCACCTCAAAAAGTGTTCCATTAATTTGTACTAAATGTAAATGAAGGATGCAGTCCTGGATAAGACACACTAACTCACAGGGAATTTCATTGCAACAGGGAAAATATGCAGCAGGTACCTGGGAGGTGACAGGCTGCCTGCCTCACCCATCCATATCCAGAGGAAAAAAAAGTGGGTTGTTTCAGAAATACACTGAAAAAGGCACTGTTACCCCTTAACATGTTGTCAGCTCCCTTCTTCATGGCTCCCAAAATGTTCCTGACATGTCCCAGCATTCCCATTCCACCAATATCTCCTGAAAAAAAATCCACCAACTTTTCCCTTCCTTTGGAGAGAGCTGGGGTTGTTCAGCCTGGAGAAGAGAAGGCTCCAGGTAGATGAAAGGGGAAGAACAATAACAGGTAACACTTTTTTTAACATGACTGGGGCTACCACAGTTTGACTCACATGGGCAGGTTGGTTTTAGAGAATGTTACTTTTAAGCATGTATTTTGAAAAATAGGCTGATAAAATTTTGCATTTTACTTCACTGAGCTTGCAAAAATTTGCCTATCAAGTGGGCCAGGTACAACCCACTAAAAAGTGCAGATACTCTTGAATTTCTTTTTCTACTTTTACACAACCTGATGCTTTGTCAGATTTCTTGAAAAGTACTACCGACACTTAAACAATGAATGTAAATACCCCTATGTGTCCCTCTTGGCAACTCAAAGCAAACTGGAATGGCTTCTCAGGTATTTGGATTAATTTAGGTAACAACTAAAATGAGAGACTTAGAAGTTCTGTTAAACTCTTCAGTCAGGCGTATGCCTCTAACTCTACTCACTTTGATCTTGGCACCACTGGAAGAAATGGCATTTAAATTTGCAAGAGTCAGACTGCTGATAGTTCTCAAACTATCATATCAAAAATCTAACAACCAAGAAGATTGCCTACAAATGCACATAAATATCTAATTTTCTCATTCACACACACATATTGTACGCAAAACAATTGTAAACTCCAAACTATCTCTGACTTGAAAACATAATTGATTTGTGGCAACTGTTTGAAGATTTGGAGGATTAGCTGAAATTATAAGAACAAAATTAGAAAATACTGACTAGTTTGCAAAAAGCATTTCAGTACAAGATCAGGGCAGGGGTGGGGTGGGTGTGTATTTGTTTCCCCTGTGTCTCAAAGGACTACAATAAAAACCCCCACACTGAATTCTTATTCTTTCTTTTGAATTTTACCAGACTGCTAAACAAATGTCAGACAAGACTGATCCAAGGGAAGAAGAAACAGACTCTGTGAAACAGAAGCACTGAAATCAAGGTATCTGGGTTTTAAGCAAGTGATCTGCTTTGAACTTCATGATTTCCTGTTAGAATTTGTGTCTTGGGACTATATTGTCCCTCCAGAACTGGGGTAGTAAACCCAGAGCAAGCAGAGCGTTCATTCTCTCCAGGATCCCTTGAGATCCACAGCTATGTGTTCACAGATAGAAAATTCTGGAGTTTTCTCCAAGTATTTTCCACAAGAAATACTTTCTCCAAGTATATTCCACAATTGTAAGGCCCAGGTTAAACTGCAGGAGAAAGCCTGACATACATATGTAGTGCTGATGCCCATGTTAGGTGCTGCTTGGTTTCAAAGGCATTTCCAGGAGCTCATTTAAAACATTTACATCAGTGTGCTGCTCAAATCACTGAAACTTAGAGGTAAGGAGCTAATTATAGATGCTGTGAGCAGACCCACTGGTAGTCATTTCATAGAACTGAATGATGTCATACCACAGAATAGCTTTGCAATCTGCTCAACAGGTGTTTCACAAAAAGAAATGCAAGTGGGGGATTTGCACGGGTGTTTGTTACAGATATTTATTGTTTTTTACCATCTCCAGTTCTTCACACAAATGAGCTATTTATTAACTAACTGTTAGAATGCCAGGTATAAACATTAACCAAGGAAGTGATGAATTTATACAGTGATTGACAGCTGTTTGCTAAATGTTCATTTTGATTGCATACATAGAGGCCTTAGCTCTCTTGTGACTTGTCTTATGGGAAGAAGCATCAGCTTCAGAGCACCGTAAACTTCCTTCAGTGCCATCACTCCCTTCCCACTACCTCTGCCTTTGTTAACGTCCTTTAAATGTCTAGCTGTGTCAGGGAGAGAATTGCTGAATCTGTATTGAGACTGCTATGGAAAATTTTCCCTTGACAGTGTCAGAAATGTTATTCAGAGTTGCTGAGATAGCTGCAACATTCATAAATGGAATACAAGTCACCCTTTTCCCCCTTTAATGTGTTTAGCAGACAGGTGGCAACCCAACTGCTGGGAAATTCATATGTATTTATATCCTTTAACTCTCAAATGATATGAACAAGTAATAGGAAATGTCATACACTGGGTGTATGAGCAATGTCCCCATTAATCAATCATCCAAAATAAATTGGATTATTATGTCTCTTTGTACTGTATTGCGTACTGAAAGAGCAAGCTTGCTTCTTATTGGCTCTGCTCCCTGAGGAGCTTTATGGGCAGAATCTCCTCTTCCATACATGCTTTGGCCAGGCAAAAGAGGGGCTCACAAATGTAGAATACCACCAAGATGCAATTGCTTGGCTTCTGGTGCCAGCATTTGACTCCCACTTAGACATAATTTTTAACTGAATATAGAAGCTGTGAGGCAGCACAGATCCACACCTGAAAAATGAGATCTTAAGTTGCTCTAAACCAGTGATTAGACCCAGCATGTTTTAGAGACAACTGAGATTTTCAAAATGAAATCCAAACAGAAATTATTTTTTAATTCCTAGTTTCAAGAAAGAATGGTTGTTTCACAACTTAGGTTGGTGACTGATGTCGTACACATCAATTCAAAGAATGAATCCGGAATTTGTGAGTTACACTGGAGGTCCCATCTGCCTCAATTCCTGATGATTTTTCATCAGTTTTGGCAGCAGACTACTACTTTTAATGGATATGTCACAGGGCATCCTGTGAGACAGGAACTCACAGGGAATCCCAGAAAAGTGCTGCTCTGTACATTCCTGGAACAACTCACTGTGAATATAGAAAAAAACTCTCAGCAAAGAACATGTAGTGCCAGACAGGTTGCACTCACTACCAGTGTGGTACAGATTCTCACTGGGCAGACACAATCCTTGCAGCCTTGCCCTGAGGCAAATTTATCCCAAACACATGTATTTGGTGGGCACTGTGTGGTAATACATACATGATCTCTCCAGCTTTTCTCAGATCCAAATCCCTGATGTCAGACAATTTACAGGATGGTTTGCCCTCCTCTCTGAACACAATGTGGATTCTATAGCTGTGGTCCCATCAAAATACATTGAAGTGCCTTTAGGAAGCACACACCTACTGAAAAGTCTGATTGAAAGACAAGAATCTCAAACTACCTGAGCATACCTGTGTAAACTACTGAAAAAAAACCAAACCTTATGGATTGCAGAAAAGACAGATGTCCCTGAATCTGTAGTGCTGGCAGTCTGTAAAAATAAATGAAAAATATTATTGAAGTGAAAAATGATTAAAAAACTATAGAGCACCTTGGCATGACAAATCATTCATAAACTATCCAGATGGCTTTGTTTCTTAGTCTTTATATGTTCTGGCTTATACATTTCACAATCTGGCTGCACAACAGAGAAGAAACTAATACAATACAGCCCTTTTGCATCACTCTAGAAGTATTGAGAAACATTTAACTGGGAGTAAATATACCCTGTGCAGCTACACTGTCCATTTATGAACAGCTATGGAGAGTGAGGTGTGTAATTCAGAATAAGACTCTGGGATTTTTTGAAGATATATTTGCTTCTCCATTTGTTACTAGAGATTTTGGTAGTGTTGTTGTTATTGAAGGATTTTTTACCTTCATTCCTTAAATTACATATAAATATGGCCTTGACTCATTTTAGTTCTGGGCCTTTTTTCACACCTTTACCCATGTAAAAAGGCTTCCCTATGGAAATGTGTAAGTAAATGTGATTTGCTGCCATGAAAATATCCAATTGCTAAGCACGACAACAACTTTTATCTGTCCTATAAAATCCAGAAGCCTTACTGCATCACAGGCATGCCCCAGAGAGGCAAAGCAGAGACAGGATCTGAGTATGTTATTAACACCCACTGAGATGAATCAGTTAAAATGCATTGTGTATTTCTGTATGATTATTGCTTTGTGTATTTTGTATGATTATTGCCGTCTCTCTAACATAAAGTTAAACTTGCTTGTAAACTTTAATTGTGTACATGTTACATTAGTAATTTTTACAGCATAAATTCACCTTCAATAACCTGACTTTAGAATATTTGGTTTAGCAACAATAGGATTAACCTTACAGTATCTATATTTGAAAAGAACTGACTTCCTCTTGAAATCCCTTTGCTCATAACAATTTAAACATAGGAATTCCTACACTGAAATTTCATAATAGTGACAGGACTATCCTGATGTTTGACAGATAAAGCTTCAGCCAGGGACACTGATGCACTAAGATTTCTCAATGTAAAATCATAAATAACAATAAATAATAAATAAAAGATACAGGAATCATGAGTGCCCCCTATAACAAATCAGGTTGGAAGGGACCTCTGGAGGCCAGCTGGTCTAACTCCCTGCTCCCAGCAGAGCCAAGCTAACATTCAGTCCAGATCCAAAGTAGACCAGGTGGCTCAGGACCCTGTCTGTTCCAGCACTAACTATCTCCAAGGAGGGGGAAGCCTCTCTAGGCACCTGTTGCAGTGTTTGACCATTCTCAATCTAAAGAGCTTTTCTCTATTGTCAGACAACAGATGTCAACTGAATGACTGACAAAAAGAGCAACTCACTCTAATTCTGCTGGATTGGCAAGAAGGACTGGCTCATGTTGCATTATAACAGTGCCAGATCCACAGCAAGGCAAGTGTCAGGACCACACAGTCAGAAGCTGAGGGCAGGAAACTGTGAGGTAGAACATCACCTGATAAATGGGCTCAGCCAAGGCACCTTCCCAAGCTCTGTGCACCCATGCCACTGACAGATGTTGGTTCTCTCTTTC
>NW_005054326.1:2945758-2952890 GCF_000277835.1 Geospiza fortis | reverse complement strand
TCCCTACCACCTGCTGGGCAGCCTTGTTCCTATTTTGCCATCTCCTCTCCCATGGCTGAAGCCTTTGCTCACATGCTGTTAACCAAAGGGGGACCTTGCTATTTTTTCAGTTTTCAGCATTAGTGCAACTGCAGCCTGCTGTCCTGCTGGCATTAGATGGTAAGAAGGTATTTTAAATGAATCATCAGTTATAATAGCCATTTTTCTTAAACTGAGGCTGACATCATTTAATTGTAGGTCCTACTACAAAATAACAGATGAATAAACATATAATTTCTGCAACTTAGTAATTAGACAGGCTCTTCTAACAGGGGCTTCTTTTTCCTTTTATATTCTGGAACACAAGTTGCATCCACCATTTTCCCACAAATGTCTCCACTGACTGGCTCACAAAAGACTGTGTCCTCATATGTTCCTGTCTAGAAGTTCCTCTGAGCTTTCACAGCTGCTGAGAAAAAATGTCTTGGAAAGTCACATCCTCTACTTGAAATTCCCCCTCTTAAAAAACCTTCTGCCCCATTTGATTTCATAATATCCCATTCAGATTTCAAATGGTCATGAAGAGGCACATTCTTCAGCTTAACTTTATCTGGAACTCATCATCATTTCATCAATGGATTGAAACAATTTTTAGTGACAGGAGAGTCAACAAGCCAAATTTATATCTGAGGTAAGCACAAGCAGCTTCAAATAAGTCATGAGAAGTCTGAGGCAGACCTTCACAAAGGAAATAAAACATTATATTTGCAGGCCTGTGCTTCACCTTCATTGATCTTCTCCCCTTCTTTTTGCAGGCAGAATATAAACCAGGGTTTTAAACATTTTTAATACAATCGTGATTCTTCCCTGGCTACAAGGAGAACAAATGGCAAACTGCGTTGAAGCAGATATGCTCTTGCAAGATTTTCAACCCCTCTGCAGAGCTAAAAGATTTCTACCCATACCTAACACACACAGAAGCCAGCTTGTTCCTGACCATGGAAGGGTAGTCAAGGAGGCAATATAAAAATAAACCAGCAGTCCTTCACCTCACCTCCACCTTGCATCTAAAAAAATAAAAAGAAAGACACGTTCTGAAATTTTCACATGCTTCTTTTCTCTGTAACCTGAGATTTACACCTGTCTTTCTCAACAAACTCTGCTCTCTGTGGTTGACAATTGAGCTAATCTCAGACTGACAATTTTCTGACCAGTGCATTCAACAAAATAAGACTCTGTTCAGAGTTAACAGTCTTTTATCCGAAGAATGTTATTACTGTTAGGCCAAAATATTGATGTTCTGGGTGTTATCCACTTAAAAGTTTATATGAATGAGAGCTTATAAATGCAGGTCACTGTGGTGCTCGTGTCCTTTCACACAGCAACAACAAATAGTAATTAACTTTGTTTTTTTTCCCCTTTTAGAACTCAAGTTTATTTTCCATGTTCAGTATGGGTTTGTCTGTCTTTCCCTTTTTCAGATTAGGGGTTTTTATCGATTAAGTACATTTTAATGACCCCATGGAATCGAAATCTCTTTCACAATCCATTTAAATAACAATGGAGTTTCGCTGGCATATTACTGGAACACCCAAACTGCACTTTAGAATTAAATGAACAGCAGTCTGTCAAATCTACAATGTTTAGGATACCTGTAAGTGTCAGGAGATGTTAAAAGTTGGCAGAAACAACGAAATATATTATGAGAAATGCTAAAGGTTCTAAAACTGTCTGAAAATTTCCTTTCCTGTGTACATATGTTGAAAAGAAAGTATTTTAAAATAAATAAACATAAATAAAACTGGTCGTCTATATTACCACAGGTTATATATTCTCCTTCTACATTGAGACTTTCAAACTATTTTCTTGATTGTGAGCTCACTTTAGCATGCTGTCAAGACAGTAACTTTGTACCTCATGGTTTATATTGAGCCAGATGACATTTCACATATCACAACTTTAAAGCATTTTATGAATGCCGTACTTTTTTTATCATATCCGTGGTATTCCTAAGAAAATATTTATTATTAGAAAAACAGGAAGTCTAAAATTTATTTAAGGCTGGTAATTACTATATCCCACATAATTTGAAGTACTCAAGCAGTTAAAAAGAGGCTATGAATTGTCAAAGACCCCATACATTTTATCCTGCCCTCATAATAAACGCAAATACATTTTACTTCTGATTCATCATTGGCCACAAACAAAACATGAACACACAAAGCCGTTCTCCAGATAGTATAAATTAGGATAGCAACTGAAGTGTGAGTTGAGCAATGATGATTTACACCATCTGTGCTTACAGCCCATTAGCAGTTCATTTCCACAGAAGTGTACCAGCCTACAGACAAGTGACTAACAGTGAGTAAGAGCAAAAAGTAAGTGAGGTGGGTGTTTATTGTGACAACTATCTTAATTTCTGGAATGTGTTTGTGATCTTTTTTAATGTATCAGCTTTTTTGGTTTTTTTATTTAAATATTCTCTCTTTGGATATATTAGAAAGTGAGAAATATTACTAGTTAAGTTTTTCAGTTGCTATAGATTTGTCTGAACTTGATGTTTCTTGAGAACAGTATTTCATTATTCTGTTTCCTGATGACAACGTGTTATTATGCTCCTTTTCTGTAAATAATATTTATTATAATCTCCACTTTCAAATACCTCCTCAAAACTTCATCTTGCTGTTTCATAGAGAAGGGGCTTGACCACCAAAATAGTGACTTCTTTTTCCAAGATGACTAGAATTTTAGCAAAACCCCCTAAGCTCTATAAAGGCCATCCCTAGAACTAGAAATTGCTGTTACTTCTTCCTTTGTCTTTTCACATTGTCTTATGTTATATATCTCACCTATAGCCTTTGTGTGTGCGTGTGTGTGTCCCTTAGTTGCAAGCTAACCAATGGGCTTTAGTGCAAGTGCTTAATTTTAATAACTGCCTGTGCAGGTAAGTAAAGCAAAAGTTACTATTTCTTTTCTGAGATGCAAGAGAGGAGAGGGAAATGGATGAATTAGTGGTTGGATTTGGAATTTAAAAGAACTTGGTTAATTTCTCTGATCTGTAACCGTCTTGTTACACTACCTTGGATGAGTTACTTCATCTCAGTAACTCAATCTTACATCCATAAAACATGGTTTCATTAATGCTACTCTGTCCCACAAAGGGCTTAGAAAAATAAAGGGTATTGTAGAGATAGGAATAATGGACATTTCTATTGAGTAATGGATACAGGGTTTATGAAGTAAGGAGCTACAGGGAAGCAAACAGCTGATGCTCTCTTTTCTTTTTTCTCTGTACTTTCTGCTGCTCCTGTTCTTGTAATTCTTCTTAACTCTTTCATTGCTTCAAATCACCCACTGTTTTCTTTCAGAGAATAAGAATATTGCTCCATCTTGTCCTGTATTCCAGCCCAAACCCCATATCTGCATCGAACCTAGACCCCTCCACTTGCATACCACTCCCAGCTTGTTGGATGGGCTGTGAATCTGGCAGTCCTGGAGAAACTGCAGGGAAGTAAGAGCTATGAAAACTACCTGCAGTGACAGACTAGTGAGGCTATTCTCATTCAACCATTTTCCAGAGGGATGGAGTTTCCAAGGTCCGATGCACACATGGAATGGAAGAATCAGTGTTTGCCCCTGAGCATTGCTACTTGCCACCCCACGTCTCTGATGCCTGCATTTCCCATGCTGCTCAAATCCCTCTTCTCTGGACTGAGCTCTGAGATCTCCCACTGATCTATAGCCACAAACCTCTCTCTTCTGCTCTTTCCCAAGCCTCGGTCGTACATCTCCTATAGCTACTGGTTCTCAAATCCTCATGTTTCCATTGCTGCTCTCCCACAAACCTGTGCTGCTCTGACTGCTGCACCCTGCTCTCCATGCCAACAAAGAAAGTGGTATCTAAAAATGCTACAAATGTTTCAATGTGAGTATCTCAGCAACACTTCTACTTTTAAATACCCTGAGGAACAGTCAGTAGCAGTTATGTCTGACGAAGAAGTCTGCTCTGAAAGCAGATTAGGGCCAACCTCCCACTGCCCCTGAAGCTGTCCATGAAAAGTCATCACCTCACTTCCCATCTGGTGACTTGCGTTTCCCCTAATCTGTTTCAGCCAAAACAAACCAGTGCAACAGACTTCTACTATTTAAACTGCTTAAACTGCTCTGGTTGCCTTTGACCAAAGCTAATTTGGGAGGGATTGAGCGAGCAGCTTGCAGGTAGGGAGGGGAGGTGGTAGCCTTTGGCAGAAGACAGCCATGACGGTGACTGGGAGCTGTGTGGGAATGGTAACTTCTTCAACAACTCCACTTCAGCCTAGGGAGGAAGTGAGCACCCACAAGGGGATTTTAAAGCATGGTAAATTCCGTGCTTATAGTTCAATTCTCACTTATTTCACAAGAGGTTTCCCTGGCAAACCACTCCTTTCCACCACACAGAAACCATGATGACGTTACTCAGGCTGTCATTTATCTTTCCCCTGTTTAATCACTGCTAACTGATTAACCAAATGAAGTGCCACAAAGTCCATTAGCTGGAAAAGGAACAAAAAGCTGCACTAGCCTTTAGTAATAAAGAAAGAGAAACCTTTGTAAAAAATGTGCATGACCTCCAGCTCTTGAAAGTACCCAGCCATTGCCCCTCGCTGGCTTCCAGGAACGGGAGCTGTGAGGGGTGACACACTTGGAGCCACTCGTGCCAGAAGTGAAGTTTGAGCAGGTAGGACAGGGGGGAGTGTCAAAGTTCAAGGGCTGTGGCACAGCTGGCTGGATAGCCACCACAATGTCTTTTGCCCTTGTTTCACCCCATATAGACACTTCTGATCTTATAAGCCTCAGAAGGAGGCACAAGAAAGGAACGCTAACTCTCTCAGTACCATTTTGACAAAAACAGTGAACTTAGGCCAAAAAGTGCATCACCAGAAGTGCAGCAAAATACATTTCATAGAGTTGACAGACTTTAAAAACTTGGGGAGAGGAGGTCAGCAGCCAGGGACACCAGCAAAGCCAGGCACTCTCTCTCCCAGATGGTTCAGGCATTTGCCAGATCAAGGCTTGACCCTCTCCTGGTTTGCACCTGCAGTTCAGACCATTTCCAGGAGCTTGCTGCACAAGTGGAAGGGAGGAACAAAAGGCTCTGAGAGGGGAAAAAAGAGTTAAGTGATGTTAAGACTCTGACATGCAAAGGAGTTTCTGCTCCTATACAAGTGGCCACGGCCAGCCGAGGGATGTCACCTGCCAACACACTCACACTTTGGCCACTGCAAACAGGAGGCAAAAGATGCAGCTCCTACTCACAATGAAGTGAGGTCTGATGATGCTGCTTCCCGACTCCTCTTGTTTGTGTCTTGAGGTTAGCAATGAACCTGCCCAGTTTCACCCTGCGTTGTTCTCCCAAATCAGACTTTTGGCTCAAGCTTGGCTGAAAAGGAAAAGTTATTCTCAGCAATAATTTCAATGTGCAGGATTAATTGTGATACCACTGGTTTTGTCACATCTTTTATTATATTAGGAAAAGAAATATCCTGGCTTTATACTGAAAAAGCTTTAATTTGCTGTGCTGGTACAGACTTTTCTGCATATCTTTTTTTTTTGCTAAAAATAAAAATATTTTCAAAAGATGACAAGTACTTCTTATTGTTATAGTTTTGCATTCAGGAAATTTTCACAGCCTCACAATTTAAACAAAACCCAAACCTGTTACATAAGGTGTTACTGAGTTGAGATGAGAAAAGGGAAGAGAGAATTGAAATGTCTTTCCTCCTCACCACGCACCTCTCTCCACTTCTCTTTGTGAGGATAACCATGCTGGAACTGTTTGTTCCTGCAATTTTCTGGAATGAAAGAGCTGGGGCACTGGCCGTCACCTCCAGTTCCTCTGGCACGCTCTCTGATCCCCTTCGTCAAAATGGGTCACTCCTAGCTCCATTAACCAGCAGTTAATTGTGCAGATTTTTAATGCTGTGGGCACTTTGGGGGTTTGAGAAAGGCATCTTTGGGGCCACTGCTTTATTGAGACAGAAGGGCAAAACTGCTTTTCAGCTACTGGAAAGGGACACGTGCAAAACAGCAAACATCCCAATGTTAATAGCTTTACTATAATTTTTTCACTGCTTTTGATCTTTTCTCTCTGTCATGGAGCTTGGGCTTCTCTCTTCCCTGCCTGCTCTGCACTCCCTGACCCAGGACATGACTGTTCAGTACAAGTGTCAACAAGGTGCTCTCATGACACAGCTCACAACTCCTTAGCACAAGGGCCTACATCAAGCTGGTTCTTGGTCAAGATTGACAGGACAGAGCCTCCTTCCCCCCATACAATTTATTGAGTTATCTTCTTCCTGAAACACCAAACACCCAAACCATTTTACTGTGAGCGATAGCCACGTGCTTTTCCGATGGCACTTTGGAAGAGACAGCCACCAAGAACGTAAGGACTCATGCAGTCAATCCTCTTTCTCATGCTGTCTTCTGAGGGTTTCTGGCACAGGGATTCAAAGCCATCAGAAGTGATGGACTGGAGTTTGAATTTTGGTGTGCAAGCTGTCCTGCATGCCCAGCAGTGCCAGCAGGCTCCCCATGGTAATGATGCCCCTAAGGGAGAAAGAGGACTGCAGAATATTCTGTCATGTCTGGAAGAGGGATGCATGACAGACAGGACCCATGTAGCCCCTGAAGGAATGTACCTTGCCAGTTCTATGGTACTAGCCATAACAGATACATGTCAGGCAAAAATAACATCTACTTCTGTAGATCTGCATAGATTTTCACTGTGTGGTTTCAGATTTTTAAATTTCTTTAATAAGGTTATTTAAAGGGCAAAGGCCTCCAGTGTACCCCACATGACCCACACGATGCTCTGCCGACCTCAGTGACAGGGGTTGGAACTGGATGACTTTAAGTTCCTTTCCCTTCCCTCAGACACTCTGTGGTTGTAGGATCCCACGGCACTACCACAGAGGGATGTGACGCCTTCACACCCAGGTGGTTGTGGATCGCACCGCACAGCGGCACACTGTGAAAGCAAAGGCAAGGGCGGTATTCACGGATGCCCCCTCAGCTGGCGCAGGACAGAGAGGAGGGGAGGGGAGGTGGCCAAGCGGACGGAGGCCGAGCGGACACGGCTGCGGGCCCGAGGCGTCGTGAGGCGCCACACGCC
>NW_005054326.1:2944918-2945581 GCF_000277835.1 Geospiza fortis | reverse complement strand
CTGCTCCTCCTCTTTCTCCTTCACCCTCTCCCCCCACCTTCACCCCCCGGCTGAGTTCATTCACTGGGATTGGTTTCAAATGACGCCATCGCTTTATATTTACACCAATGACCTCATCGCAGCAGCTTGAAGTTTACTGACCAGCAAAACTCTTTTCTCTCGCTCGTTCCTCTCCTTGTGCCTGCTCTTCCCGGGTGTTTGTAGTCGCTTCTGTCATTCTGGGATTCTAAGGCTTAAAAAAAAAAAAAAAACAAAACAAAACAAAAAACCCCTAACAAAACAAAAAGACCAAACACACACACGAAAACTCCCAACCTCCCAAACTTTTTCCCTCCTCCCGAGCTTTTCAGCGTGTGTGTGTGTGTCCCTCACCACTGTCCCCTTTTAATTTTTTCAAGCCATCTTGGGAAGGGGGAAGGAGAGGGAAAAGAGAGCTCCAAAGCTCCAAATGCTTCCTTTTTCTGCTCCTCTCCCCTCCCACCTTCACGCTTCCCACTCTTAAAAAAAAAAAAAGCCGAATATATTTTTTCTTTTCTAATTTTTAAATTTGCTGAGGCTTGGTTGTTTTTGGGAGGGCTTTTTAAGAAGAAGGAAAAAGAGGAGCTTTCCCAACGACTGGAAGAAGACAAAGTTGTTTCGGGCGTCAGATTTGCGTGGTTTTTT
>NW_005054326.1:2941804-2944295 GCF_000277835.1 Geospiza fortis | reverse complement strand
TTAGCCCGGAGCGCTGGCTGCGCAAAATGGCTGGGGATGCTTTAAAGCCCCGGAGGGCTCCCGAAGAAATGCTGAAGTTCTGCCTTCGCCTTGGAAAACGTTTAAATTGAGGAGGCTGACAAAATGGAGGGTTGCCGCGGCGTCCAGGAGGGAGGCAAATTGTTAACCTGGCATCGCGCTCGCCTGAGCTGCCGGCCCGGGGCTGGCGCCGGGACGCGGCCTGACAGATCCCCGCTGCCGGCTTTGTCCCCCCCGGGCCGGGATGCGGGGCTGAGCGCGCATCACCAGGTGTATGGGATGTGCCTATTGCCGAGCCTGACCAATGGCAGGATTTTTCAGCGGCCAAAAACATTTGGTTACATGTGAGATGAGAAGCTGGGATTTTAATTTTTTTAGAAATGGAAACCCAGGAGAATTTACTTTCTTTTACTGCCGTTTCAGCTGGTTGAAATATAAAACCAATTTATTTGGTTTTCCTTCAAATGAAGGGTGTAGTGATAACAAGCCATATTGTCTGACCTATGACTAATTCTTCTGTTCAAACATTCAGTGTATACCCAGCAGAAAAAATAGATCTGTGCTAGTTTTGAAACCTAAAAGCAGATTGAACTGTTTCTCTTTGTAGGGATGTTTGTTGGGGTTCTTAAAAGAGAAAACCCCAACCAAAACTCGAGAATGATTTTGTAATCCTTGCTCTGAGATTTATGCTATTCCTAGCAGTGTGTGGTTTGGTAGATACAGAGTTTACAAAGTCACAACTGACCAAACAGGAGTTGGTTTAGACTCTTGTGTTTTGAGGGGAGGTGGAAAAATAGTAAGTCTTAATTTCTTTTTATGGTGTTCATCCCACTGCCCATTGGAGATTGAAACATTCATCACAGTTGTTTATGTTGGTTGTCTGGGAGTTTCTGCTTGAATGTGGACCGAAGTATGCAGCAGGGAGGTGTACATGTATTTTTAGCTTTAATTTTTAATGATAAAAGGTACAAAGAATAGTGATACTCACAAGTAAATCTTGCATTTACTGCCTATGCTCATTGATATTTTGAGGATGGAATCTATAAGAAATATCTGAGTTGTAGTAAGTTCCACTTGTGCTTGTTTAATACAATAGTGCTTTAGTAAATCTTAATACACAATTTAAAAGTCCCTTTTTAAATGAACAAATACATAAAAGCAGCAGAGAATGTGTCAGTTCCTGTGCTAAGCTTCAAAATGCTTTGGTTTAATACATATGGGAAGGTCCAGAAAAACAAACCAAGCATTTAAAAATGTACTGTGTTGTCTGAAGATACCTGAGTACGTTCCTGCTCCAGTAGCTCTGCTTTTGTTAGCTACCCAAACAGATGTAATGGAACAAAATCACACCAGAAAAACTTCTGTAGAAGATAGCGAGCTCAGTTATCTTTGTTTCTGTAAAAATGCACGCTCCTCTTCCAGCAAAGACAGCTGGCCGGGCAGGGGTGTTTGTTTTTAGCTTGGCCTGACCATAGGGACGGTATCGGCAGAAGCTGTGCAGGAATGTGTTAAATGGATTTCGCTGGGAGCTCTGTCTCCCAAGGCAGCCCCGGCGGGATGCCAGCCCTCCCTCAGCCCGTGGGAGGAGTTGTGGTTGTATGTGCCATGTGGCTGTGCACCTTCCCTGGCAAATCGGCTCTGCCCTGCGAGCCCTGTGCTGCTGCCACAGCGGCAGTGAAGTCATTCGGAGTCGCTGGCAGCTGGGTGTGAGATGGGCCAGTCGCTCCTCTGCCTATCAGATAAGAGATTCACGTAGGCCTGCCGGAGCCCTCGGGGGCTGAATTCAGGCTCTCTTTGCAAGGCCGGTCTGCATAAGAAATGTCAAATAGACAAGTTAGATGTTGGTTTCTGTTACTTGCATTTATCTTCAAGTGAGCTCCGCTCCAACGCGTTGGGCGGTAAGAGGTGTGTGCGGGGTGAGGGCTTTGCTCCATCACCTGGGTTTTTAACATTCAGTGCCAAAATGCTCCCACCAATTCAGCAAATTCACTGTTTTCAAAATGCAATTTTGCTAAGAAATACAGTAAGTACAGCTGAAGTATTTTTTTCCCCCCCAAAGAAAAAGGAGGCAGCAGGATGATAGCTTTCACGTTGTAGTATGTCAGCTGAATTTTCTAGGACTTTTTTTTTTCTTTTTCCTTTCTGTAGAAGCAGCCAGGAAAGCATCATGGATATTCTTCAAGTGCTGACAGTACTTAATAGCCAGATGGCATAGAGTAGTTACTGTCAAAGGATGAGGTGTGGAAGGATTGACACATCCCTTCCTTTTTCTTTTCCACGTTTTTTTCCAGCCTTTGAAAGAAACATGGGTTTGGTCTGTGACTCTGCTGAATCTGCCCCTATGGATTTGTTGTTATGATAGTGACTAAATGCTTCTTGCAATCTTGTAGTATTTTGTGCATGGTTGTGTAATGCTAAATCCTTGATTATTTAAGAATTTTCAAGAAGCTGGTTTTCTTGGTAATAGGGAAGA
>NW_005054326.1:2897743-2941757 GCF_000277835.1 Geospiza fortis | reverse complement strand
TTCCAGAATGAGCATTGTGACATGAAGGATTTCTGTAGAATATTTTAAATACCAATAAGTACATATCAGTATTACTGGTATTTCTGTGGTTTATTTGCATTTCCCTCATAAACAAAGGGAAGTGTGTCATCCTTTAGGGCTGCCAGTTCCATACATGGCCTCTATTTCTGCACAAATCAAAAACCACAGGTGATGGCTGGCCTGGTGGTACATGTCAGAATGTTGTTCTAGACTAAAGCTGTTAATTGACTGAAGACCAGGGGTCATTTGCAAGAAAGTGAACACTAAGTTCATATTGCTTTGTAGTTGTTACTTGGGAGACCCTATCCCCAGGAATTTATCACTATTGTAATGGTATCCTCACCCCAATACTAAAGCCAATGGAGATGAAACTGCCTCTGGAGCAAGGGAGGAGGCTGGGATGCCCTGTGCTCCTGCAGTATCCCTGCTGTCTGAGGACAGCCATGGCAACAGGGCAGCTCCTATCACCACTTCTCTGCTCCACTGTGTCTGATCTTTGCGTTGGTGTGGTCTTGTCAGCTCAAATAGTGAATTTCTATTATAGTTACTCTGTAAGTTCCTGTAGCTCCTGAAGGAAGCAAAAAATATATATTAATGGTCAAGTTTGGCATGTCAACGTCCAGATTTGCCTAGTTTTAACTAGGCAGTTCTATCAAAGGCCTTCTGGCAGGTACCATGGTCTCCAGCAGAGATGGTGTTGGGCACCAGTGAATTAGTGCTGAGGGCTCAGAGCAGACCTGCATGTAGGGAGTGTGTATGGAGGGCAAGAGCAAGATGGCTGTGAGTTCAAGGCCCTGTGTTTCCTTCTGCTGCTCTATGTGGTCTGCTGCTGAGCCAAGAGTGTTCTACTCCGAGCTGGCTCTGGGAAGGCTTGGCAGCTTTCCATATTGTGTCCCTATGAAATGCTCCGGCAGCTGAAAAAAACCCCACCAAAATTAATAATTGGGCAAGCTAGGAAAGAGGGGAAAGTGTTGTTTCAGTGATGGGAGGTTTCCAGTGGGGCTGCAGAGATTCAGTGGGAACATTCCCAAGCTCCCTTGGTGCTGCTTTTCTGTACTTTCACTGTCCCAAGCTGGAAGGTATCAAAGGAACTCCTGAAACAAGGTTCTTCTTTGAGGGGAATTTAGTTATCTCTTCTCTTTCCTGATTACAATATGATACTTATGTTGCCAATGACTTACACAGCTTCTCTCTAAGTGTGTTTTTGGAACTAATTTTTCCCTGTGCTGTATGAGTTTTCATGCTGTTTCTCATAAACCAGGATCAGTTCCTTGCTCGGTGCTCCTCAGGTGCATTTGCACTCTTCTTTGCTTTCAAGCTGAAGATATAAAGTTCTGTCATTTTTTAGCAAATAAAGATAAAAAAGTTTGTATCTTTGTATAAAAGAAATGTGCAGAATCTTTCATTAGTTGAGAATAAATGTAATTTTTTTTTCTCCATAAGATCTTTTTGCACACTAGTCAGAGTGATGGTCTGCTAAAATAGTATGAAAAAAATCTTCATAAAATCATAGTGGAACTGTGTTCCATTACATTAGTTTGGCAGAAAATTGACACATTTCCTAATATTGAGACTGAAATAGCATTACCCATTTTCATTCTGCTTTACTTGATTTTTACTTTGCTAAAATGGTCTATGAATCGAGCCTGTTGACTAAATGATAGATCAGTGACTGTACAGATACTCTCTTTTTACACATCCCTGCCTGCTTATCTAATGTTTTTACATTACTGAAGGCAATGTGGGAGGCAAAAAGATGGGTCTGAGTGTGTAATGTAGCAACACTGGAATGAGAACTTTACAGAGAGCATGAACTGAGGAGGACAACGGGGACTAATTGTATGAAATTCCTTTTATGCACACGTTCTTGAGTTTGAATAACTAGTATGTATTCAGCCTGCTGGATTAGAAGGCTTTGGCTCTGCATGTGTAGCATAGATGTTGCTCTCAAAATAGGAAAGGAACTCTCCCTCCTCCCACGCTATTCTGGATAAAATTGATTCAGTGCTGCATTTTGCTCCTACTGAACCCCTAGGAAAGCATGTTTAGGCTTTATAGTTCTGTTTAGGCTGAATAGTTCATAGTGTTAGAGATATAAATGCCACACTTTTAATAGCCTGCATTTGTTTTTGCTTCTTGATTACTAGCTGTAGGAATCATTCATCCCAGACTTTGTAGACTCATATCCCGTGCCAGAACTTGGGTTTTTACCTGCAAGATGGTCCTTGCAGGGACATACTTTTCTCCACAGTGCATATTTCACTAAGTTTGTGCAGTCTCTCAAGCAGGACAGGCACCCATCTTCTAAACACCATCTTACAAATACAAGCAAAGAGTCTGAGCTACGCTTCACAGGGCTTCTCTCAGCCATTCTGCCACTGAAACAAGCCTTAATGTCAGAGGTGGATTGAAATCACCTGAAGAACAGGCATGGTGTTACTTTCTGCTCATTCTATTAATGCTACCTGCAATAGGTATAGCACCTATCACCTATCCAGTTCCCACAGGTGTTTTGTTACAAGTGTTTAGGTGTTGGGGTTTCATACCTCCCTACTTGAAAATTCATGCTTGGGACACCGTGTTTTCTCTTGCTTTCCAGCTTTGCTCTCCCTGACTTTCATGGGAGTCTGTTTGAACTCTGGAAAACTGGGAGGGAAGAGAGGTGGAGGGGGAAGAAACTTCGTGTTACATGTCATTCTTCTAATGCCATCATACTCAGGAGTGCCTTTCCAAACTAAGAGAATTTAGGTAGAGACCTCTTACTAAGAACAGTTGGGGAGCAAACAGAATAAGCTTCAGCTTGGTTTCTACAAAGATTCATAAATGTTTGCCAATTTCTAAGCAAGAAGAAAAACTATTGCAGCTTACAGCAATGGAGTACAGCAGTAATCTTAGTGCATTGGGTTGACATGTTGGATTCTAGTAAGTTTCAAAATATGCAATAGACTGAACACAGATCAGCAAAAGGCAAAAGTCACCACTTTAGGAGGGCTCTCCCCACTTGTCAGAAGACCTTGTGTTTAAGGCAGGTGTGCTCCAAACTGAGGATAGGCTGTGAAAGGCTTTCTTCCCATAGTCTGCTTGGAGTTCTGCATTGATGAGAAGTCTCTTCTCCTAGCAAGAGGACTCTGAACTTTCTTCCCTTTTCTCCCAGGCTACTCCCATGTCCTTTCAGTTTCCTAAAAGCCCTCCAGCTTTTACACAGTGGGTGTTGGGAGGCCTTAGTGAAGCAGGGTCATCTCCAGCAACTGGTCTGTATGTTCACAGTCCTGTGTCTCAGGAAGGCAAGGGCAGCTGAAGGCACCATCCTTATGAGAGCTGGTAAACTTCATGTTCTCCTGGCTAGTAGAAGACTTACAGTGAAGTCTAATAAAGCTAAGAGAGCTGCTTGTACTCTATCTGCTGCTACCTTGTTTGTTTCTCAAAATCTCACTTTTTTGTTTTGTTTTTAATTGCATGTAACTTTTCAGCTGAATATGTCTGATTTTCCTGGTCCTTTTTTTCTTGTCCAGCTGCTGAAAATCCCTGACTTCTCATGGCTGACACAGTGTGGGCATGCTGTCATCTTCTCAGTCCTCTGTTCTGCTTGTTAGATAATTCATAATGTTAGAGATAGAATGCCCACTTTTAATAACCATGGATACAGATCCATGTGTGGTTACCATCCAGGTGAAAAAGCCTGTTTCCTCAGTGTGGCTCACTTTGCTGTCTGCTGGGATTTCCAGGTAGACCTATTTGAAGATGCCTGACAAATTTGCCTATCCAGCCCAGACATGACTGTATGACTAGTCCATTTGTTGCCTGTTTCCTGTCTAAATATTACTGAAAGAAATTTATCTCCTTCAAGAAAAACAGATATGAAAAAGAGCAGGAGGTCAAATCTCCAAGATACTGGTCTGGACAGCAAAAGAAAGTGATGAAATACTGATAACTATTACTGTCACTGTACATTTTCCCAACATACTATTTCCATGAAGAGACACACATCTTTCCACCCCCTCAAATTTACAGGATTTGAATATTTTTCTGCAACTGAGGCTTGCATGACTTGTCATCTCTCCTGCAGGCATGACCTGTTGTGAAATGAGGAAATGTGTGATGCATTTGTCCCTGCTGCATCATGTATGGTTAAACTATAGAAAGCTGTGCAGGAAGCACAGACACACTGCTCCTCTGACAGCCTTCTGCAAATACAAGCTATTAATGACCATTGCCTTTCATGGGCAAAACCAGTCTTGGCAATTGCTTTGTGCACTTCATTTCATGGTGTAACAAGCAAGCACATTAGCTATTTTTATTCAAACCCCCAGACATAAGCCAGTATGGCAAAGTGGCTAGGAAATGTCTGCATAGCTAAGTGAAAATACAGCTGCTGTTTAACACTAAATCTTTTACTTACATGATATTGAGGGTTCAACCAATGATCATCTAATTTTTCTAATTGAGTCATGGTGAGGATTTGAAAGATTAAGCATTAAAATAGGCAGAATGTTCTTTTCAGTCACTGACTTTGTCTACTGTTTAAGTCAGCAATAGGGAGGTAATGCAGTAGGAGAGGTGGATGGGTGGGAAGAGGGGACTGCTTCATGGTAAAGGTTGAGGTCTTGGCCTTTCAGAAGGCTTTGGGACTATATCTTTGAGCTGCTTAGTGGCTGGCACAGAAAAAAGCTGGATACAGTGACACTCTTAGCAAATGCTGCCTTAGAGAGATGAGTTGGTTTGGGAATTTTTAAAATCTGCCAAGCTGTTTGATGGTGGTTTTCCCACTTTTTTTTTATTTTATTTTCATTTCCCCTGAAGAGGCTGTCTACTTTGACTGAAAAATGGCTTTCATGGTATGATGAATAATTTAAAAAAAAGTCAAGACTGTGTTGATTATTTCAATATTCCAAAGCCAAGAATTTATGTCATGAATTAACTTGGGAGCAATGTTGGGCATATAAGTTTTTGTGTATGTACATACTTAACAGATATATATATATATATATATATATGCCTCAGTATTGACATGTGATCTCCAGTTCAATTTTGGTTAAAAAAAGAAAAGAAAGAAAACAAACTTTTCAGTACAAGGTAGATGTTGGAGACCCTGAGGAAAAAAGAGAGATAACCTAATATGCTTTTTCTCTGACCTAGAACCTGCCTGATTCTGGAGCAGATATCCAGTAGCAGCATTTTTATATATCTTAGCTTAGCTGAATTATGAAGTGCACTTACAAAAATCTTCTTGTTATATCCACCGAAGTAAGGCATTTCTATTGAGTGCTTAGTATTTGGCTCAGCTTGTGGTACTGCTTTTCTGTACAGTCACACCTTATGCTTACTTAGCTATTTATTACTTATTTACCTATTTTTGTAATTTATGTAGCAAAATGAGAATATACAAATCTTACTTCCTCCTTGAAATGTCTCTCCCTTTCAAATGTCAATTGTTATACATGAAAGCACAGCTGGAGTAGTTCCAGAAAATAGAAATACTCTTTCTTTAAGCTGAAGTGGGATGGGTGTTAAGTAGATCAGTTGCTTTGGGACAAGATGTTGATAAAGAAATTGAACCACCAACATGTAACCACATCCTTCAGCTTCTCCAACAGCAGTAAAATGGGCTTCCTTGAATTCCAAATTCTGCACATTTTGTTCTGATTTATGTTTAAATATTTAATTTGAAATGTAGTTCTATTTTCTGATATCTGTGGACAGAGCTGTGATCCTGCTTTTACTCAAAATGCAGTTAAATTGCAGTACAGTGGAAAAATAGTCAGGCTTATCACTTTCTCAAGCTGAAGTCTCAAACAGTTTATCCAGTTTCAAAAGCTGTATGTTGTAAAGGTCAACTTCTGTCATAGTGAAAATACTAGAAAAGGAGGATGTGTGTAAGGAACAGAACTGGAGAAAGAGAAAGGACGGGACACAATAGAAAGAAGAGATGTTGATCAGATGTTGAGAAAATATACCTATGTGTGTTAAATAAAGGAAGAATGAAAGAAGAAGGTAGAATCAACAGAGACCAAAAGTATTTCCAAGAAGAAGGAAGAAAAGTTCTGCACTAATTGCACATGAAAATGACATTTCATTTAAATCACAGAAGCTGTAGTTCTAATGTCTGTTCTGTCTGACAACAGAATAGGATCATTCCACTTTGGCTGGTAATGCTAGGCTTGCAGGAGTAGATAACAGAAGAGTTATTTTCTGTGTGTATGAGGAGAAGTCTTTTTGACAGGCTGTCTAAATAAAGGCTTAATGACAAGTTGCAGGAAGTACAGGGAAAGGTGTTATTTCTAATAGGTTCATAGTAGTAAATACTATTTGTGCATCTAGAAAATATCTTCTGAAGATTGTTAAACTGTTTGTTTGATTTATAATTCATGTAACTGAAGATACACCTTAAAACCTAGAAATGTTGGGTGAGATTATGTAGTGACTTCTGAGAAAAAAACATTGTGTGGGTTTGTGTATTTGGTCTTTATCACTAGGGATTTGTAAATATTTAAGAATGAGTTGATTTCAGAACTTTTCACTATAAACCATATCTTCATGTTGAAAACTTTGCAGTTCAGAGGCTTAAGCTTCAAATAGCATGCTCCTGAGTCCACATAAAGACATGGCTTTCAGTGCAACTGGGGAGATGGGAAGCAGTGTGGAAAATGATCTGTCTGAATACTTCTATTGCAAGTTGCTATTTTTCCTTGTGCTTTTAATAATTTATTGTTGGCTCTTTTAAGATCTGGTATGTATGGAGTTATTCTAGACAGAAGAGAAACTTATATTAAAGAAAAAAGTTGGCAAATTTTGTGTTTGCCGCTAGAATATGTTGAGTACTAGAGGCTGATATCCTCTAAATACCCTGTTGGTACAAATGTGCCAGCTCCCCCAGGCCCTTGCTGTTGGTCTTCTAACATTTTGGGGTTATACTAAATGGTGCCATTGGTGGGAGTACTTTGTAAGTACAAGTAATCAGTGCCCCAAGGAGCCTTAACCTAAATACACAAAGCAAAAGAACAGCAGCTAAAGACTATTGACAAAGTGTCTTTTTCCAGCTGTGCATGTAGAAAAGGTTACCACGGCTGACTGCTTGACCCAGTCCCTCTGCCTGTAGCTGCTCCCCTAAGCCTGCTGCTTAGGGTAGTTTGTATGACTGTTCATACTTCACTCGAGGCCAAGTCAGGGAATAAGTTCACAAGTAGCCTCTTCTCTTTGTGTTTGGTTTGAAGCAGACCAGAAATCCATCATACTGTTTGCTCCATAGACTCTAGGTGGTTGTTTGCTCCATGCCAGACCTTAAATTACCTGCCTTCTCAAAATCTTAGAAGTAAAATACTTTGTAGAGTGTCTTTTCCTTTCTTCTGTGTTCTGCCCAACTGGCTATTACCTTCGTTGTCCAAAAGGAGTGGGTTTAGTCACAGTAAAAGTGGAATTGGAGAACTTTAACATGGATCTGCTGAAAGTAATGGAGCTCTCTCTCTCATGTGAGGATGACACAGAGTGCATTTCTGTGGCAAGTAACACCAAAGCCTTGCAGGTACTGAGATTCTTTCTTGTCTTCCCAGCCACTGTCTTTTCAAACTCACTCTTCTAATGGCTGTCAGGATCCCACAGCGAGCCAGAGCTGGGAACCAGAAATGCCTGAAGATTGTTTGGCTGTCGTTTACTGCTGCATTTGTTTATTCTGCTTTGTTGTACAGTCGGTTTGTGACTGATGCAGCTTTTGAGTCAGCTTGCTGGATTAACTTGGGAGCTGGCATGAGGGAGTCTGCTCACTGGTAGCCCCGACTTCACTTGTTTTAAGCCGCCATGGAATGTACCCCCTCAAGCTTGTCTTCTGCAGAGGCAGCAAGAAGTATATTCATGGCATGGATTTACACACTGGAACCCAAGGCTGGAGCCATTGATTCAGGCTATTAAGCTGATTACTCTTTGTTTGCCAGTGTGCATTCAAGTTGGCTTGGCTTGGCTTCCCAGGGCTCCAGGAGCTTTGTGCTTCATTGGAAACTCTTGTCTGCCATCTGACATATTTAGAGCTTGAGTTCTGTCAGGATGCTTTTGCTCTAAAACATAGCCAGGACATAGACATATATCTGTATGTGTTTTCATACACACACCCACACACAAACCACGTACATGAACGTGCCCATGTGAACATATGCCCCTATACTATCTCTAGAGTTTGTATCTTATAAAGCTTTCACTCAATGTGACTTTCTTTTTGGTTTTTTTTGATGGCTTATATGACAAGAAAAATTATTAATTAAAGCAATTAATTAGCTAGGAGAACAAAATAGCCTTGCAGATGATAAGGCTTCTTAGGCTCTTTCTAGGGATAATGAACTGAGAAAATCTGGTTACATGGTCTTCATGTAGTAGGTAGTTTTAGTGTCATAGCTATCTGAAGTAGGCAGGTAAATTTTGTACATTTGGTATGTTATGGTGTGTCTGTCTGATCAGAAGTCACAAGCATATTCATTACTCATCTTCAAACAAAAGTGAAATAAAAACCTCTTCCTACCGGAAAGCACTTACTTTGTATCATACTTATTTGGTAAAATGAAACATCTCTTTTCTGATATGAGAATGGATAGCTAGTAATGTCTATTCATTTTTTACCCTGTTTTTTTTTCCCTTCTCATATTAACTTAAATGGTGCCAGCGTGTTCAGAGTTGTCAGTTTTCTCACTTGTTAATAGCTTGTGTCATCTCTGCCCACTGCTCTGGGGGAAGTTTTGATTAAACCTACAACTCTATTTAGCACTCCCATTCCTGTTCAAGTGGTGGTGTCTGATTTCTTTTTAATCCTAATGCTGTATTTTTATATCATTTCAATCTCAATCATTTGGAGGTTTTGAGTATCCCTTACATTTACTCTAAGTAATAGCATGGTGACACCAGGACCATGTTCTTGGAGTCCTGCCTGGAGTAAAAGGATTCCTGCAGGTTCAGCTGGAGCTCTGCTGAGCTCCTGCTGCTGCATGGCACTGCTGTAATGGGATGGCATCCACACTGGAAGAGATGGTGTTGCAGAAAATCTTGTCTTATGCAGATGGGAATCCAGAATATCCTACTGGTGAGCCTGCCATCCCTATAGCATGTTGGGACTAGTCATGTTACTGGTGACATTTTGTCAGCTGAAGGCTTTTGTCATTCAGGGAAGAGGTTTCTTTTTTCCCCCTGCCAGATCATTAAGACTGCATTTTGCTAACTTGTGCCAAATTTGCATGTGGGTTTGGCAAACCAGTTAACTGAAGTAGTCTGTCTGTCATATCAGCACAGCTCCGCCCTTCAACCAGGTACAAATCTAAAGTAGTTAGTTCCCAATGGCTTCATCCAATATTGCTACTATCAACAGATGCATAAATTTGGGATTTTCCCCCCCTCTACCACTCTACTGAGGGTTTTTTCTCATCTCCTTGGATAGAGGATGGGTGCATATGGTTGTAAATATTACATTTATCTTAAAATTTATATTTTTTAAAACTTTTTGCTATAGACTTCAAAGTGAGCTTTCCAGACAGTCTACATAAAGTCCCTTCAAGCAATGGAGTTGACATGCTCAAAGACACATGAGGAAATTTAATGGCAGCTTTGGGCCTGGGAGAGAAGGGTGGTTCTGTGTCCTCCCTCATTTCTTGCCATATTCTCCTTTATGCCTGTCATAAGGTCTGTCAGAAGCTCTGTGTGGCTGCTCTTAACTAACTCGTTCTGTTTCTGAAGTCAGTAATCTTTTCTGTCTGTCTTTTTCTTCTTTTCTGTCATGTATAGCGCTTTCTACAAACACTTCGTACCTATGCTGGAATAGCTTGATTTGTGTCTTTTGTGACCATTAGTGACCATGACATATTTCTGTTTTCTCCTCAACCCTTAAATACTTAATCCCCTCATAAATGCTGAGAACATGGTGTCTTACTCTTAGTTAATCAACTTTTTATTCTTAGTTAATCAACTTTTTACTCTTAATCAACTTTTTTCCCCCTCTTCTTCTGCTATGTCAGTTCTGACTTAATCCATCTTGAACTTACCTTTTGCCAGCACCCTGTGTGGGAGAGGCCCTTGCAAAGAAACCTCTTTTTGCTTTCTCAGTTATTATTATCTAGTTCCTGATATCAAATTTAATTACACTCTTTGATTTTTGTGCATAAACTCTTAGGATTTTTCTTATATCTGATACTCTCTGTTCTTCTAAAGTTTTTTTTTCTTTTTTCCCCCTTTTTTTTTCTATCTGCTGTCACTTATACTGCTTTCTGTTTCTTTACCGACGCTTTGATTCACATTTTTCTGGGATATGCTCATTTGGCCTGTGTAACCTCAAGAAAATGTTACCATTTCAACATAATGACTCTTTTCTTTCCTGGCTTCCTGTTCCCTTTCCTTGTGAAGTGGTATGTATACCTTCCACAACTTCCAGACTCAGCTGGGAGCTAAACACACAGCTTTTCATTTCCTCTCCCTTCTCGATTTGAGGATCTTTTGGACCGACCAGCAGTGTCTAAACCACTGTTTCTGAAGCACAGCAGCATGGCAGGGGTTTTGGTGGGAGCTCTTCCAGGAATGTGGTGAGCTGGTGGTGTTATGGGCACTGTCATTCAGCAGTGAGCAGATGCAAACAGTGACCTGCCTTTCCAACATATTGTAAGATCCTTCTAGTGAAGAGCAAGGGAAAAGCTTATTTTCCTATTGCCAGGTAAAGAACAAGCACGGAACAAAAAATGTCCCTTGGCATGACCTGCAGTGGTTCAATGGCTAAATTGAAATGTAGATTCTCCATCAAATTAAATTCCTCTTGTGCTTGGCTCGGTGTTCCCCTTACTTCCTTCTCTAAACAGAATTGGCTGGACCCTTCCCTCTTTTCCACAGTAACTGTGTGATTCCTTGTTTAGTTTGTGGGAATTGCAAGAGCTCTGATGTTTTTCTGAATTAAAGATGCCAGATTCGTAGTGATTTCTTCCTCCTTCCTGTTGTTCCTCCCCTCCTCCCCTGATGGACTCTCTGGGGAGTTGGTTTGTTCTTATTTCCCCTAGGAGAAGACGTTACCTCATCAGTCCTCATGGCACCTTATGGTTCCTTGTGTGCAGAGGGCTTCAGCTGACTTCAGTGCCATTTCACCAATGGGACTAAGGAAGGCTGGGCTGCAGTACAGCAGTAGAGTGAACCCTCTGCTTCTGTGTTAGCTGTGTTCATTTCATTTTCCCTCTGGATAGGTTTCCATTTTGAGATACACTCTGGAATGACACGGCATCTCTGCAGCCACAAAATTGTTATGAAATGCTGAACACAGAGACCTTGCTATCAAAATACTTGTTTCTTCATCTTGTTTTGATCACTGTTGTGAAATGGAATGATTAAGAAGTTCTACTCCAAAAGTAGAGAAAAAGTATTGGAACTTGCATCTTTTTTGTGCAAAATAATGCTGTCTTGAGGCCCAATTATTCAAAAACAAGTTGTAATGAAAATATCCTAAAATCCTCAGCTTTAGCTTGGTTGTATCAAATACTTGGTAAAACTCCAAAGTGGTAAATAACTTGGTTATTTTCTTTGTGGAGTACTAATCTTGTTTGCTTTGGCACATAAAACCAAAGACACAGCTTATTTTTACTTAGTGTACACTTTTTTTAGAGTATCCCTTCCATACAGTATTAAAGAGATTTATTACAGAACCCAGGAGGCCAGTCACAGACCATGAACTGCTGTGTTTGGTGGTCTCAGAAGCAAAGTGTTCACCTAGGCAGTTCTGGTCAGCACAAAAAGTCTTGGTACTGATGCCAAAGTCCTTGTAGACAGTTCAGCAAATAATGGTTTGGAGCGAGTGTGACAGAGGTGACAGTCTCATGTTGTTTTATATGGCTTAAGAAGAAAATAAAGATGCATCTGGTCTAAGAACAGGTCTGAAAAATTACATTTGCTGCAGTGTGTAGGTGCGAGCAGCATAGTTAAGGCAAAAAAAAACACTACTGTGCTACTAGAGAAGAAATCATGTGCCTAGGCGAGCATTTCTCATCCTTCTGTGTGGTTTGAAGTGTCTTAGGATGAAGCAGAAAAATAAGAACTCTAACTTCAATGTAGAAGTCTGGGGAGAAATCCATCACATAAAATGGTGTAAGAGAAGAAAACTGAAAAAGGGGAACCTGTTGGCTGTAGCAAATAGCTGAATTCCTTCAGGAAGGTACTGGAAAGTTTTTGAATGTATACTGACTTGATTTGAAGGTGAAACCACTACCTAGTGTTGCATTTTTCTAGACTGGCGATCAGTTAATAATGTTTTCTTTCTGTCACTGCTTTTATTGCAACATGTGCTAGTTAAAATCCAGGAGAAAGTGTAATGACATCTTAAGTTGCCTGTCTTTTCAGTTACTTCTGTTAAAAGCAAGAATTTATTTTTGTTGATGATGCCAACAGTTGACTTGCACAAGATGCCATTTTCAAAGTAAGTCTTTAACAAATAAACCCGCATTTTTTTCTGTAATTTCTGGTGTAAAATACCTGTCTTTCTGCTTTTTCTCTTGAGACTGTATTACAAGCAGTACTGGTTTTCTTAACATGTGATTAGGTTTGCTGTAGAGGTTTTAACAGAGCTAAATTTTGAGACACCCAGTCTAAGATGAAATGAGCTGTTAAGGTGATTGGTTTACACATGATGGTTCCTGACAATCCCTAAAACATTTCATGTAAACTTGTTTCTCCTCTACCAGGACAAATCTCTTGGCCACTGTTGTTGCTGTGTTATCTTGGGAACTTAGTGCACGTGGTGTGTGTTGAATGGAGATTTATTTTCAGGGTGTTGGTTTTCTTAGAAAACTCAAAGCTACAACAAATGGCCAAGTCTTCTGATTGAACTCTCAGACTTGACTGTGTCTTTTTGTGTGCTAATATGTAATGCTAGGAGTTCACTGAACTATTTGTATATGATGCCATAGATTTATTTATCTCTTAGTGAGGATGTCAACCTCAAACAATTAAGCTATATGTATAGTTTTATAGCAGATTAAACAACTCCTCTGAATTCAAAAATTAAAATCAAATCACAGTTGATCATGATGACAGTATATATAGGGTAACAAAATTATTAGTCCTTCTAGGAGGCTTAATCTCTTGTTCTTTATGGTTTAGTTGAAATCTGTGAATCATAAAAGGTGGCCCAGTGTTGCTCTTCTCCTTCATAATTATTTAACTTTAAGGTTTTTTTAATTGTTATGAGACAATCAAAAGATGCCTATCTCAGCAAAGTGATGGCACTGTTTCCTCCAGGCTGCTCTCTCTGTGGAGTTTCAAATGCTTCTGCCATGGTGGATGCATCACCATTCCTGCTTGGGGCATCAGTAGTCTGGAGGTGGATTTTGCAATTTTGTCTGTGTCTGTAAGTGCTGGTAATCTAATTGCTGGGTTCAGACAGGGAACTTGCTCCTCAGAAAAGCTTTCTCAGGGATAGAGCTGAATGCATTTGAATGTCTGAAAAACCCAGGGGTGGGGTGGATTACCATGGGAGTTGCCTTTAGCCTTGCTGGATGGGTGTACAGCCTGTGAAAGGCCTCAGGAGGATTTGACCATGCCTTAAAAATACAAAAAGAAGGCACTCATATTTAAATTCTTAGTCTGGTTCTCTGTGATCATTTTCCCTAAAAAGAAACCTGAGTTCCAGGTCAGTAAATTTTTCACTTGATGTCAGTTGTTCACCAAAATAATTTTGGATATGACTATGATTTTTCAAGCTAGACATCTTGAAAGTTACTAACCTAGACTACTCATTGCCCCATCTGGGAACCTCTGCTTTAAGTTGTAGGTGATACATGCAGCAGTAGGTGCCAAGTATAGTGGAGCAGACCATTTTACTGCACATCTCTGTTGAGTTGGGACAGGGTGAGTGTTTTTTCACATGTTCTTCTTGGAGCTGGTGAACTTTGTCTGTTTATTCTTTTGGAAGAAAGACCTCAAATGCTTTTAAGCAGCTCATGCAGAGAAGAATCATGCTTTTTCTGTGGTTACAAGCTCAGGAGCTGGTGGCAAGGGTATTTTTATTAGGCAGGCAAAGAGAGAGGCTGATGTTCCTGGGTAGATCTGTGCTACTTAAATTGCTATCTGAAGTAGGGCAGTTTCCCTGGGGAGTCCTTTTCTTGCTTGAGATGGGCTAAAGGTACAGCAAGAGATAGTTTCTTCCCTGCTGCTTTCTTCATACCAGTCTACCTGAGCAGAGTTGCTCTGGCTCTAAAACTGCCATTAAGCTTCCTCAGAATACTTTTATTAACTGTAATTGCCCGTACAGTTTGACAAGATTAGCAAAGCATGGAGAGCACTTGCTACTGTTAGTTTTTTCTTTTAATGACAAAGTTCTTTGGATTTGGCACAGTCTGTCTGCTGCAAACTCCTGAAGTAAAAACAGTGAGGGCTTGGCAAGCAGAACAGCTCTAGGTGGAGGATGTTTGGGCCAAGGACTCTGTACCAAGCTCTTACCTTTTCACATAAGATTTTCTTTAACGGGAATGCAAAGGAGATGGGACTGCGGTTAAATAATTACTCCTTGATTGAGGCAACAGCCCTAAGGGAGGTGCTCGTGTAATAATGAGCGTCCCTATTGTGCTGTGTAAGAGCAAGGACGCTGTGCTGAGACTGTGAGCAATCATCACCAGCTGGGGCTGGCTCATACCTGACTCTACAGACCTGTGCTGAAAGGCAATATTGACTTCAATTTTACCTCAAACACACCTGAAATCCACGGCAGTCCAGCATGTGGGACAATACTGTACTTCAGACTGTGCAGCAGGACTTTGGACCTTCATGCCCAGGCACCACCCATTGGTACCAGTGGAGTGGGAATTCTGTGTGGCCAAGTTCCCTTTTCCCATCGAAGCAGTGCATACTTTGTTTAAAACCAAAGGTGTGTCCTGGGGAAATCTGTACATTTTACAGATTAATATCTGGTGGCTGGGTTGATCTTCTTGGAGCACTAGGGTATTTTTCCTCTCCTTCAGTTATTCCAGCATACTTCTCACTCAATTCCAAATGCAGCAACCTGTTTGTGCTGGTGGCAAGTTTATTTTCCATTCCTTACACTCTTTGTGTATCTGAGCAGGAGCGATAACACAAGCTTAGAGATGTCTCCTTTCTCCAGTGTTTGGTACTGTAATGGCAGCAATTGCTAAACAAATCATTCTGGACATGACACTCTGGGATGGTGCAGCTAGAGGTGCTCAGCCTAGTCCATCTGCCCTACACAGTGGATTGCCACAGAGAAAAGGTTTAGCTTGGGTATGTAAAGCTCTCTAGCTGTGCCATGAGGTGAGCTTGCATAAATAAACCCTCCTTTTTATCAAGGCTGGCTTGAGCTCTACGCTGGTGGTTTGGCTCAGAGGTGGCTCATAAGTCTTTGGTTTAAGCATCTCCCCTGCATCCTGTCCTGCACCAAAGTATGCATGGAATATCAGAATAATTTAGCTGCCAAAACCGTTAAAAAAACCTCTAAAACCTGCAGCCTCTTGCTTTTTCACTAAAATTCATGGATATGGCCTTAAGCATACCTTTGATGTCAGGTGGTCTCCCTGCCAAACCTAAAGCTGGTTCTCAGTAAGGTCTTATGTGGTTATGCTTTCAATAGAGTGCCAGAAAGCTAAACCTTGGCAAGACTGGGCTTTAAGCTGATGGTGAGAACAAGTTTAGGAAGAATGTTTTAGTCCTGGATAGGCATTGTAGCCTAGATACATTTTCTTGTAGAACTGAGTAATAGGTTTTATTTATTTTGCCGCTTCCAAGGCAGTCTAATCTACGTTAAAACATAGATGTTCTAAAGAATTATTTGGATTTGTGCTTGGTCTTTCCCATCTCCCAGGCTGTGGATTATTTGCCTTTGGAAGCACATGCCCCAGGCATTCTGCTCTGACTTGAGCCCAGTGGTGTGGCTGCAGAGGAAGAAGGCTGAAGAGGGTGGGAGGAGCCCTTCTCCTTCCCCCCTTTCCTGGTGACCTTCGCTTCTGTGTGTGCGCTCAGCTCTCTTCCTGCACATTCTGACCCGTGCTAGAGTCCTATCAGAGAGGGCAGTGGCAGTCAGGGATGAAGTCTTTGCTGGAAAACATTTCTCACCTTAGTCTGCACGTCTGAAACGCTTTTGGTGTTCATTGGTAGGAATTGGCTCCTTTTGCTCTGTGGATCAAAGCACCAGGGTTAATCTTTTCATGCCACTTGGTGTTCCTGGGGAGAACCTAACTGCTTCCCACCATTTCCAGGGGCAAACCACTTCCAGATAACATTTCTTTGCAATTCAAATAAAGTTAAAAAAATGAGCAGAATGACCCCAGTTAACAAACACATCAACTACATCTATCTCTGTCATGACTTTATAAAGGTAAATGTGCTTAATTTCCCCTGCTATCTTTGTTAAATATGCTTAATCTCACCTGCTGTCTTTGTCACTGCTACCTAAGTCAGCATGGAACTCCAGGAGAAGAAAATTTGTTTTCCTTTAAAAGACCTAAGTTACTGTCTCCTCATTGCATTGCAGGATGAAACTTTTAGTTCTAGAATTTTGATTAATACATTACATTTTAAGTTGTATCTGGAAATGGTCAAAGTTTTTCAGTAACCTGGAAAACACTTTAAAGTAAAGTAATTTTCCTATGGTGTTTTGGGGAGGGCTTTTATTTGTTTGGGTGGATTTTTGTTTGTTTAATTTTTCAGAAAATACAAACATTTTTGTATTTTCAAAAGACAAGAAGGGTTTGTAAGGAGAAGAATTTTTTCAGTTTCAACTGACTTATTTGGCGGAAACAGGCAAGGTTTCAGGAACACAAACTTCACTTAAATCTTGAAGAAAAAAACAGTGAATATAAAGCTAGGTCAAATGTCAATTAATAGCAATAAACAACTTTATAATCCAGGGAAAAGTTTGTTTATGGGAAAAATCTACCAAAAGTCTAGTAACTTCAAGATGACTCCAGGGTTTTCTTCTCTTGGTATTAACTCCAAGAATTTGGGTGGGGAGAGTGTTCTTTCTTTGAGGCTATCTTTTAGGTTTCTTTCTGTCTTTTATCACATATTTCCAGTTGTGTGACTTCAGCCAGACAGTTTCCATAAGAATATGATTCACTGTATAATTTATTACATGCTTGGGGATGTGCTTTGGACTTCTTTTCCTGTTTGGGAAGAGGGACAGGCTGGATGTGGAGATGTTTTGGAAGCCTCGGCTGCTGTTTCTGTGTCACAGTTTGGTTCTGTTTCACGTCAGTGCATGTGAGGAAGGGCTTGTGCATCTGGAGTTCATGCCCTCCCTCTCCTTATCACTTCATATTAACTTCTCTCATAAAAGATATCACCTCTCCCTGCAAGACCTGCCTTTCCTGTATCCTTGGGCACTTGCAGATGCAGCAGGAACAGCGGGGATATCTGTTGGATATGCAGTTCTTGTGGACCACATCTGTTTGTTTTCTATCATAAAGTACCTGGGATTTACTGAGGTGCTGGAAATTACTCTGGGATGATGTGCCTTTTCCTGAGACAGAGTGGGATGATCTTCTAAGGATGTTAAGGGTTCATGCAATAGCATTGTTGCATGAATATGTAATACAGGTTTGAACATACTGGCATGATACTTTAAAATCTACAAAATAGATTTATGACAAAATAAAAATGTCTGTATAAGTTGTGAACATGACCTCATGAATGAGAGTGGGAGAGCCTGGGCTAGCATTACATCTCTCATAGCATAGCCCCAAGAGAAATGCTTTAGCAGCATAAAAATGGCCACTTTTTCCTCCTTTCCTTCTGCTCCAGCTTGGTGTTTATAGGTAAAGTCTCTGCACTGGGAAACAAAGACTGTGTGCATCTTCATTGCAGAGATGTTTAGTATAGCTGTTCAGTGACAGGCACAAACTTGAGTCAGATGGTGAGACTTGGGATTGCTAAGAACAAACTTGCAGGTGACCATACCTGGTTTGTTGGGTTTTTTTACCTACCATTGTATTTATAGAGGGCTTTCCTTTACTCTCATCTAAGAATTTTTGTGCCCTCTTCTTAAGAGGATATTCACACAAAGACCGGATTGTTCCTGTTTGGGAGAACGTTCCCTGTTCATCCTGGCCTTGGACACTTCCAGGGATGGGGCAGCCATAGCTTCTCTGGGCAGCCTGTGCCAGGGCCTCACCACTTTCACAGGGAAGAATTTCTATTTCTTCTTAATATCTAATCTAAACCTATTCTCTTTCAGTTTGAAGCCATTCTCTCTTGTCCTATCACTACATGCCCTTGTAAAAAGCCCCTTCCCTGATTTTTGTTTTGTAGGCCTCCTTTAATTATTGAAATGATTGGGCTGAATTAGTTAAAAACACCTGTTTCTCACACCTTTTAGTGAGTGGTTCTCTTCTGGATGTTGTGAGGAAGTTGAGGCCTGAAATGGTAACCTGAATACAGACACATATTCCTAAACTTCTAGTTAGTGAAGTTAGAGAAAATTAAAAAAATAGAAAAGGAAGGGGGAAAAAAACCCCAAACTGTGCAGTGTTTGACAGGAAGCCAGAGTAACTGCCTTGAAACTGGAGTGGCATGCCTGAGTCAGTGAAGTATGAGCTAAGAACCTGGCAGAAGCCTTTTGCACAAAGGAAGGTTGAGAGAGTCTCTCAGGAAGCCTGTGCGCTGCTAAATGTGGCATGTTTGAACATGAGACTGACATCATTGTGAGTTCATAGTAGTGAAAGAACAAAGTATCAGCCACAAATTAGACTGACCTAATTTTTAAGTCACTTATAAAAACTTAATAGCACAGTATCTTGCTTGTGCAAGCTGTTTATTTCTATCCCAACCTCTGACTACTTCATTTAAACTGCAAGTTAACCCTCTAAACTGTTAAAGGAGTCGTTCAGGAAGATGGGGGGTGTTTGAGGGGTGCTGCAGACTTCCTTCCTTGGCTCTTTTTCTACTCTGACCTCAGTTTTCACATAAAGGAAGTGATTAAGGACCACCCATCATATACCTTCATCCTTCAGGATCAGTTTCTGGAGGTAAAAACCTCCGGACTGCTACTAAATCCCAACTCGTTCTTATTGGCTGCTCATGTGCAGACTGGAAGTCTGTCTGCAAATTGCCAGAACACGTGCCAAGGGTATCAGCAGGAATTTATATAGAATGAGTAAGCTATTATAAAACCAATCAGTATCATTTATTGATGTATCCATGATCGTTGACAAGGAACCGATGCTTCTTCCGTTGCTGAATACTTAGGAAATACAAGGATCTTGCAGTTTGCAGATGATAAACTTCTTTCCAAGTATTTTAGTTGGCTTCTGCATGCCCTGAAGTTGATCCATTCTGTTGATGTATTACTAAAGTTTTTGCAGAAATATTGTAAGCTGTCCAAGCTTTGACAACAGTCAGTGCCTTTCCAGTTGCTTTTTAAAGGACTGTAAAACAAGACACCTCTACAGATTCTGAAGAAATGTAACATTTATAGTTTTGTACAGAGCTGTGCATACATGTAAGCACACATCAAATGGGATAATATGGGTGTATTTTAAGGGAGTATATTTAGTTTCTCTTTGATATTCAGAATTCTGTTATAAACCAGAGAGGTTGCTATAAAACATTTCTTGTTGACCCTAAAACATTTCTTGTTGACCCTGGTCCTTGAGTAAGATGCCTATCAGATAATAACAACATAATTTACTCCCTTGGTTTGGTATTGTGCATTTTTTCCCTTCAAAATTACAAAAATCCTGGTCCCTTTTGGTTCTTGCCCGTTACATAAAACAGTGGTCACATTTTGTCAGTTATTCTTGAGGGGGTTTCTGTATTTCATGGTTAGGTCACTTTTCATCCTCCACATCAGGCAGGAGCACCTGAAGGGAACCTACAAGAGATGTTACAAGGTTGTGAAGTGATAGGACAAGGGAGAATGGCTTCAAGCTGACAGAGGGCAGGTTGTGTTTAGGGATTGGGAAGAAATTCTTCCTTGTGAGGGTGGTGGGGCCCTGGCACAGGTTGCCCAGAGCAGCTGTGGCTGCCCCATTCATGGAAGTGTTCAAGGCCAGGTTGGGCAGGGCTTGGAGCAACCTGGGATAGTGGAAGGTGTCTCTGCCCATGGCAGGAGGGTTGAAATGAAATGGACTTGAAGGTCCCTTCCAACCCAAACCATGCTTTGACTCTGTGATCCTACTTCAGTGGTAATGTTTGTAGTGATGCAAGAGGCACAGCTGGGGAACAGAAGTCATCCTCTGCCCTCCTTCTCCCATTGTACAGATGTGTGTGGCTTCTCTTTTCAGCCATGTGGTTACCATGTTAGAAATGTGCCTTTGGCACCACTGCAGGTCTGGTAGAACATGATTCAAATTCAAAGAAACATTTGGGATCCTTTGGGAAAGACACACCAGAGCACGTGACTGGGATCATAGCTCAGTGAGGTACCATGACTCCTGTTCCCAACTGAGGCCCTGTTGGTACCATCTTGTCAATTAAGTTAATATTTGAAAGCAATTTTAATAAGCAAGCCATCATAATTACCTTTGTGGGTACAAATTAGCTATGAAAACATGTTCTGCTCCCAGAGTGTGAGCTGTCAGTAGTCTTACACGATGGTGAGAGATTTGAGTCACAATCATCTGGATCTAGGGGTTTGTTAATTTGTTTTCTGTGCCTCATCTGCAATTCAGCCATCACTCCATATCATAGCCTGAACTGCTCAGTACTCTGAACAGCCCAGAATGGAGGCCTCTGAGCAGGATTACTGCAACTGTTTAATTTCTGGGAACATATAACAACTTGATTTATTTCTGCCTGTTAATTGCAAGCCTTTGCTGTACGGTGTATTCCTCAAAGTTTCCTTTTCTACTCCCACTTGAAGATAGCTGGGCTGTCCCATGTTTGTGGACTCACTGTTTTCTGGCATTTATTCTGTTCCTTGCCATGTAAATGTCATTTAAGGAGAAACCCAATTAAATTTAACTGCTGTAATGAGTAGGACTGAGCTTACATATGTGTAATGTCAATGTTTTATTTGGCCCAACCTCCCATCTGAAGATGCTTCTGCATGCTTTAATCACTATGTAGCATACACTGGTGGCAATATTTACTTTGTATAGAGCATGCAGAGGGCTTTAAAATGAGTTTGACAACAAACTTAATCAACACTTTTATTAGTTTTTTTTTTTTAACTTCTAGATATTTCCCTGTACAGCTGACAGGACATGCATGCAGCGCAGTGCAGCACTGTGTTTTCAGACACAAGCAGGAAGAAACAAAGTATTAATGTTGACAGTTAAAAAAAAAAAAATTCCTTTCAAACTTTCTCATGCCCTGATGTGAAGGGGTTGAATGTGCATGTTGTCTTCCGGGAGAGCTGGTGTCATTTCCTCAAATGGGTGAAAGACCAGAATGTTTTAACCCACGTTGTTCCATACCACGCAAGCAGATTACAAGTCTCTGTTCTTTAAGGAGATTGACTCATTTTAGTAATTCAGTTTAATTTAAGAGTCAATAAAAAGTCTGCTGCAAGAAATTCATCCCTGCCTTGCCCAGAAGCTATTCTGATTAATTTTCCTAATAGAATTGCCATCATTATCCTCTGTCTTTAATCCACCCTAGTCCTTGTTCGATGGTTTCAGATCCACCTTCTGTTTTTATCATACAGTAACCACAGAGTAGATCAGAGTTACCCTTTTTTAAATCTAGTTTTTGACTCCTTATTTACAGGGCCATATTATTTGGATGTCTCCCCCTCAAAGGCTCTCATTAGGCAGAATGCCTTATGTTTAAAAGTTAACCACTCTCTGAAGAATTTGAGATCCCATCTTACCTTCTTTCCTGGTGAGCCTTTTAAAGAAGTAGCATGGACTATTATAACAGCTGTGCTTGATGTTTATTTAGCACTACTCTTCAGAGCACTCCTCTTTTTAAATCTATTTCTCAGCAAAAAGGTGACCATGCAAAATACAGAAGTCACTGTTTGTGTTGGTCTGCAGAGCTGCAGAACAGGTGATTCAGAATGGGCAGCTTGTGTAGGAGGTGGAAACCTTGGTGTCGTGAAAGATGCTGCTGTAAAGCACCTGTGTCATACAAATAGCAAAGATATGCTGGAATTGCAGCATCCTGAGGATTTATGAATTAGTTCAACACCTTAAGTTTTTCATTGTGTTACTTTGTTTTCTTTGAAATCTACCATTCTGTGCCTTTGAAATCTACCATACAGTTGCTGGTAGAGGGTGGCAGGTGTGGGCAACTGGTCACAATTACATGATCAATCTTTGCCATTTGGTGTGCAGGGCCAAAGTAGCACTTGTGATGTGTTTTGTGGGGATAGGCAGTTGCCATTCAGTTGTCCTTCAGTTTTAATTTGGTTTGTGAATCCATGTGTTATATGCTGTGGTTTTGGATTGGATCTCTTCGGACTTGGATTACATAGATAAGTGAAATAACTTTTCGAACTTGGTGTAAATTTTATAAATATTATACCAGATACTTCATACAAGATTAGATTTTTGGGAAAAAGAGGAAGGTGGTGATGTCCTTAGAGGGATGCTGTCACATTTGACTGTTCCATCTCTCCCTGGCTTCTCTCTTGCTCGATTCTCCTCACTCTCTGCTGTGGGAGGAATGCTCTGCATGACCCCACTGGTTGGGTTTGTTTAGCTGCAGTTTAGGGAAGGCCCTGAGCAAGAGAGGAGAAAAAAAGCTTCAATTTTTAATTCTGGAAAAGTGAAAAAGGTATTTAAATAAGGCCTGGAGGACTTCTTATTTGCCAGAAGTGAGTATAAAGACAAGTTTATATCCTTCTGTAACTCACCCTAATTGAAAGGATGTATATTTCTTTTTCTAAAGTCAGCAGAAAAATCCTGGCCTCTTAATGATGAAAGACTTTTTTAAAAACTTTCTTCTAAGCACAAATAGCTGAACTTTCCACTTTAAACTTGGGTGGCTCATTCATATTTCACTTAATGGTAATATGGTATTCTCTCTCTCTCTCTCTCTCTCTCTTCCCTTCCTTACCACCAAGACTGAAAAGGGGAGGGCGGGATATAAAATGTTTCTGAGAATTACAGGAAATGTCTTTTCCTTAAACAGCTTTGCCAGGGAATTTCCAAATATGCTTAATGCTTATGGCTGAAGTTGCAGCAGTTCAGTCTTCAATCATGAGTGGATCCTGCTCTTAAAACGTGACACCTCCTTCCAGTAAACTGTGTTGAAATTAAGTATCGGCTTTGTTTCTCATCTGCTCTTCAGCAGAATTAATCATTCCCTGTGGTGAAATGACCCCTCTTGGGGGCTGCTTTAAACACTTGATTTACCTGTGTTTATTAAAGTGGGGAAAACAGAATATAGTGTCCGGAGGTGAGAGCTGGTTTATTTGTAAGAACATCAGAGAGGTGTGGCTGGCAGAAGGAGTCGCGGCATGGCATGGATGGCACAGAGAGGCAGGTACTGGTGAGTGTGAAGGATACCTGACAGCTTTCAGGGGGACTGCAGGAGCTGCCTGTGAGGCACTAAGGAACAAAAGGGGAGATGCTTTTTGTCTCAGGACTTTGTTTCCTTGGGCTGTCACAAGGTGGTCGCAGATCATCGGGCCCTGTCTCTAGGCAGAGCCTCATCAGTGCTGAGCATTAGTTTAGTGTTCATTTCTGGGATGAGGTTAGAAAAAGGGATAGGAACAAATATGGTGAGTAGGATGGGTTTTCTCTGTTCCCTATTGCCTTCTGCCAGGCTTTTCCACTGGATTATGGAAAAAGACAGAGAGGTGATTAATCCCTGTAGTTCTTTTCCTTGTGGGATGCTGTGGATTTTTATAGGCTGTTCACCATAACATGCCCAGCCCTTTGCTGGGGTGGCTCTTCTCAGTTGTCATATCCTTTACTCCGTGCTTCAGAGCCACTCCTGGATCTCACAGCAAGGCACTGCTTGGCAATAATTTCTTGTCATAGTTTATATCACAGTGATTAAGAGAAGCTGTCATCTCTTGGCAGCCATGATTTGAATCTTGGGTTTAGCTGCCCAGGAAACAGTTTGGAACTGATGCTGATGTGTTTATCTTTGGTTCCTTGTGTAAAAGTTGTAATTTAATTTGTTCCTGTTGGAACAGCAGGTGCTTTGGGTAGAAGTTGTATGGGTATGACTGTGTGTAATGATTGGTGATGCTAGTGTTACCAGTTTCCAGTGCTGTTTTTTTTAGAGTGTGGGGAGGTGGGCTTAATTACACAAATGTCCTGTTTCATTGGTCTCTGTCCATGCAAAATACAGCTGTATTCACACTTACTTGTGGCAATCTTTCCCATTAATAAGTACTGATCAAGAGATTGTGAATTTGTTTAATTCCGTGCAAAAGCATCACCTTTAATGCTGAGTTGTACATTGGTTTTCTAACAGTGAGATGTGTCAAAGAGTTTGGAAGGCTATCACTGGTTGGTTTTTGTTTGTTGGGGTTTTTTAAAGCATCTCCAACTTTTTTTTTTTCCATTTCAATTTAAAGACAGTAGGGGGATTTGCTGTGGTATTTTTTTTCTCGTTTCTTTTAGAAAATCAGTGTAGCATAACTTTCTATTTTGAACCCATTCCATATAAATGAATGCCAGCATTCATAAATAACTTCTCACCTAGGTTTTCCTGTGTTTGGGGCAGTTGTACAGCAAATGACTGCACTGAATGTGTAAAATCCATTTCCTGGTTTGGGTTGGGGGGTGTTTGTCTGAGTTTTTTTAGTGTTTTTTAATCTTGTAATAAGGATTTTATTACTGTTATTATTAATATTATTATTTTCCTGTGTTTAGGTAATTCCTTCTGCTGGCCTTTGTATGTGGACCACCTTCTGTCCTGTTCAGGCCATATAAATTTTGACTTAAATGTAGGTGAGTAACAGTTTTGACATGAAATAATAATAAATTAATAAAAAATTTATACTCCAAAATTTTATGTTGCTTTGACTTGGAGGTCATAGAGTGAGAACCATTTTTTAAAAATCCACTGACACTTTTCCTGGTTGTCTAGTGTCCCAGGCAATAGGAACCTAAAAATGTAATATATTATACTACACGTTTGAACCAGATTAAATCTTTCATTCTGGTTGCCCCAGACCCTATATGCTGTGAACCTGCAGTGAAAAATTATTTTGAAATGGAAAGAGTTTCTCGCTCGATTGGGTGGAGAAGGGAGTCCTCAGACTTAATCTGGGGATTAAGTCTGAGTGTCCTTTGAATAGAGTGATGTAACATATCAACAGGATCTTCTAATGCTTCCCAGGAGGCCACATTCTGCCAGCCAGGTTTCCCTGCAGTCACATGTAATAAATGTTTATTGTTTCACTGGGAATGTCAAAGAGATTGGCTCCTTGGTAAAAGCCAGTGATGATAACCTGGCTTATTGCTTAGAGATGGTGATGGTGCCTGGATAATATTTGCAAGAACATTGCAGATGTTTGAGAGCTATGCTGAGTAGGTCAGCAAAATGTGGTGGTTTGGTGTGCTTTTTTGTTTTATTTTGAAATAATATATTATTTCAAATATGTTTATTTGTATGACAGGAAATATATGTTATCTAAATGGAAGGCCCATTCCTCTTGCTTAGCCCAGCTGTCTCAGAGTGCCATTGGTAAAAACATTGCTGAGCTGTAAGTGTAGAAATAGCGTGAGCTTAAAGATCTTAACTGGATGTCTTTTATGCAGTGTATTTCTGGGAGGTTGATTTCCTTTCTGACTCTCTCTCTGTCTGTTTTCACATTGATGAGCACAAAGAAGTGGGGAGACTTTTCTTTAGAGCTAGTAATCAAAGCTGAGTGATTAGTCAAGCAGGATGAAGGACAAGAGTACTCAACAGAAAATCCACCTTCATCTATGTTTTATTTCAATGCATTACACTTGCTTTTCTCATGGTGGTGGAGTAATCTAAAATGTGTGTGGCTGGTGTTTCTACAAGGAAGAGAAAATTAACACTATGCATTTTGACTGCATATATAGGATAAAAGTACAGATATGTTAAAAGTGGGAGAAGAGGGAGCACCCATAGATAAGCAAGGGAAAACAGGGTGAAATTTTTTAAACTGCTTCTTTTTTATGAACATGGTACATGAGTGACATTAAAAAAAATTAAAATCTATGTGTTTCTATTTAAGTGACTTTCTCTGCTGCTGTCCAATCTTGCACCACAGTGAAGAGTGCTCAGAGGGTGGTGGAAACTGTCTGCTCTTCAACCTCCCTGCCAGGAAGCATGAGGAAATGATGTGTTTATGAGATAGTGATGCTTATTTGAATCATCCTAAAAGCCCAAGACACCCTCATTCCCCTGAGCTGAGGGAATGACACAAGCCCTTTGAATTGATGAGCTAACAGAGCTCTGTGAATTGATGAGCATTTGTTATCTCACTCCTATATGTTCTGCACAATGGCAGGTAATACATATGCTTCTCTAACTTCAGCTACTGGTTTTTTCCCCCAGACTTTGCACTTTATTACACAGTTGTTGATCTCTGGAATTTACTGGCTTGCTTGCTGAATTCAAAAGAACAGCTGTTCCTCGCTTTCAATTAAAATTTTTATTTCCCTTGTGCTCCATAGACACTCTGTGTTTCTGAACACTGAGTAGCATCTTGAGCAAGGGTTGGACCTCTCTCAGCTGTCACTTAGTCTCTTGTAGCACTGGGAAAAGGAACCATCCAGAACACAATTTATTTCCATCTTTTTGAGGCTGGTGAGGGAATGGTTCTTGCAGGAGTGGCAATTCACCCTGTGGTCCCTGGATCTGCAGTTTCTCTCTAGTTTGTGTACATTTGTTTGTCCAGTATCACGTGTGGCTGTGGTAACAGGGTCTGTGCTGGTGGTATTGGCACCTGCTATTGAACCACTACCACTCCCAGTAACCCTGAAACCAAATACCCCTTTTGTAACAGCCAGCAGTAGCTTGTGTCCTGCAGTTTGGGATGTTCTGCATTTGCATTTTAATTCAGCTTTTCAGTTTTTCTTTTACAAGGGTGCCCACCCTAAGAACCATGAAAAGCACTCTAGGGGATGATAATGTTTTTCTCATATGTACTTGTGTTTGCCTGTTAAAAGTAGAAAAATACACAGTTCAAAAAAACCCAACTGTGTCAGGTGTTTCAGCTGAGTCCATAAAGGCTGCCCATCAGGACCTTGTTCAGGTGCTGTAAAGTGATTTTGTCAGAGTTTTGCATGACGTGGGAGCGCTGCTGAGGCTCCTGACAAAGCAGGCATTAGTGACGTAGCCACACATTTATGACAGCAAGGTTCAACTTCAAGGTTATCTTCTTAAGTGAGGCAGAATCTTTCAGAGATTGTAGCAAGGCTTTGAGAAGCTCTTTTCTAGTTCCTTAACTGGGGTAGAATTAGAGACTCTTGTTCTGAGAGTTTTTAAAATATATTCCTAACACATCTGCCTCTCATCCCCAGAAGTATTTGAAAGATGTGTAGATGTGGGGCTTAGGGACATGGCTTAGTGGTGGACTTGGCAATGTTACTTTAACAGTTGGACTTAATGATCTTGGAGGTCTTTTCCAAACTAAATAATTCTGTGATTCTGTATGAGCCAAAACCTGAGAACTCAGACAATCATCCTGTTGTGATGGAAAGGAATTGCTTGGAGTCAAAGTGATAGCAGTAGAAATTAAAGGAGTGCATACAAAATGTCAATTATAGTGACTGAAAAACCAAACACAACCACATAACCAAAAATGTGGCACTTGCTTATTTCACTGCATCAGAACCAGTTGGGATGGGGACAGGAATCCCTGAGGCAAGAGATCCTATAAAATTAAACATACAGGTAAACATTAGTCATCCACTGTTGTTTGTGCGCAAGATAGTAGGAGGATTGTTGGTTTGGTTCTTTAAACAATAAGGAAAAGCTGTAAAGGTACTGGGCAAGTGTAGAACAGACCTTTTTCATTTCATAGTGAGTTAGATGTTTAATTTTCTTGTTTAAAAGTGCCAGTTAGTCCCTCTAGAAGGAAGAAGCAGCCATGCAGTGTTCCCAGTGGGTACATGAATGACTGTGGGAGATTCTCATGGCTCGATTATGGATCACTTTTCATAATCCTGATTTCAGCATGGAACACCCTGTGAAGGCTTCCTAGCTTAAGGTCAGCAGCACAATGGCCTGTTTGGGGCAATGCATTGTATGGCATCATTTTATGAGACACTATAATACCATTGAGATCTAAGTCACAAGTTGAAAAAGAACGGTCAAGAAATTTAATTTTATCTGTTTTATAAATGCATTAGAAATTGAACAGATGTTTCAACACCTCATAGAAGCTGAATGATAAGAGCAGTCATGAGGAATGGGATGAGTGCTCAAGTGTTTACCTAAAGCAAGAGGCTGCCAGTTCTTCTTGTTTAGATAGGTCCTAGGGAAGACTCCCAAACACTGATAGTTCCAGAAACTGAGAGAATTAAAAGAAAAACCCGTCCTTCATAAAATGTTGTTTCTCCCCAGCACCACTGAGATATTCCTGTCAAAAAAAGTACTTCAGTTGCAATAACTCAAGGTGACATTACTGTTAAGTTTATTGCTTTCACACTGCAGGCAGAATCCTTTCAAGGTACTTGGTATGTTAGGGTAATAGGGCTATTTTAAAGGATTCTTGACTGAAGCCCATTTGCCCTGTGTTCTTTACATGCTCTTTACCCTGTCACCAGATATGACTGGCTTGAGCTCTTCACAAGAGTCTTCTGAAACAAACCTCTGTTGTATGAAAGTGAAGGCTGAGAAAGCAAACAGCAAGCTTTTAGAAGATAAGAAGCATACTCAAACTGAAAGTTGCAAATTAAAGATTAAGTATTTCTAACAGCATCCGTTTTAGAGTTCTGTACTTTCTCAGCTGCTATATTTTCCTGTTATTACTTGAGCTTTAAGTCAGCAATTTATCCATCAAAACAAACTGTCTAGTTCATGAACAAACTGTCTAGCTTGCAAAGGAGCTGGAGCCAATTCCCACTAGAGCCAGTGGAAAAGTTTTCATTGAGTTCAGTGGATTTGGTATCTGGCAACCTTTGATGTGAATAAAAGAGAATCAAAATTTGTGACAGGACATGTTAAGAGAAATTTTTTAAATTGCTGAATACTATTTTCCTGGGGGGGGGAAAAATTTGACATAACTATCAAGCTTCCTCCTCCACCTCCCCCCTACTTGCAAAATGTCATTTTGATAATCAATTGTCTTTTGATACCTTCCTGAGACTAGTGTGAAGTGACTGCTTTTTGAGGGGGAGCAGACCTGCCAAGCAGGTTCTTTAAAACATTTAATTAAAACTTGGTATAGTACATTTTCCAATATTTTTACTGTAGTTTAGAGCAATGTGCATTTCACTGCTATGTGCTTCCATTTATCTGGGCAAGCTTAATAGTACTGTCACAACAGCCCTAAATTGGGACAAATGGAAGATCACATTTTGTCAGCCTAATATCTGTCTACGTGGAGGCTGGTGTTTTTCTTGTATTGCCACATGAAACTCATGAAACAACTTCCAGTTTCCTCTTTTGGGCTGTTAACATCAAGTTTGTCCTTTTTGCAGAATTTATTTTGCTTAACATTGTGTAAATGTAGATTTGTACAATATCTCTAAAGAGTAAAACATTTTCACGCCTGGGATTTCCCAGTGCCAAATGCAACTGGCCTGGTGGTATAACAGGACTTTTAATATAAATCTATTGATGGTTAGAATTCATTACTTCTCTTGCAATTAAGGTAAATAACAAACCTTTCAAATGGAAGGAGCAAGTCAACACTATAAAATCTAAGCTCAAATGTGAGCTAAATCCCCAAAGGATGTAGCCCCGTGGTGGATTCTTTCTGAGGAGTGTTCCTACAAGGACTTGTGCCATCAGAACGTGTTTTGGGACACTCTGAGGAGCCCAAGGGCAGCTGTGAGACAGTGCTACACTGAGGGGGATAAAGGTGTTGGGGTTTTATTGCTTTGCTGCTGCCACTCCTTCAGCTGATGTTGTTCAGATGCTGTCAGGATCTAATTTTAGAGAAATATAGTTTGTTTCAAAGATTATTTAGCATAATCTTTAGTTAAGTTTGGGGTTAGAGTGCTGGGGGTTACACACCTCACATAAGCATCACACAGCTCTAGGAAGAACAGAAGAGTGCTCACTGCTTTAACTTCCAGTAGTGTGAGACCTCATCCATCTCTGGTGATTAATTCAAATAAAATGCTTGTGTGGCATCTTGTTCTGTTTTCTATTCAAGTATTTCCTTCAGAGAAGTGGATGTAAGTTTGGTCCTTTCTTTTGTGTACTATCAGTTTCCCAACTTGCAGTGCTGTTTTGTGAAATATTTTCCAAGTCATTAAACTTTGAAATGTTTAATATTTAAAATGTTTAAGTGTTTTAAAAACAAATTTTACTTCTTACTAAGCAGTGCAGTGCTGAAATGCATTTAAATAGTTTTGCTATTGAAAGAAATACCATGATTTAGGGCAGCATCTCTTAATTATGTTCTAACAAAGTCTTGTGAAGAGGCAGAGCTAGTGGCAACAAAAGTCTGCAATTAAGGCAGGGTATGTTGCCTGAAATACAAGATAATTGTCCAGGCAAGATCATTGGAATGGATTCAGAGGCTGCAGTTGCCAATGCTCTCTCTAGGTGTTTGGCACATCCAGCAGAGAGGAGAACTCCTCAGGAATGTGTTTATTCCATGTATGGCCCACTGTACAGCTAAGCCTCAGAGCTGAATGTTTTGTTCTGCGAAGTTTCATGGCCTCATCTGGTTTGTGTTTTTTGTTTTTTTTCATCTTCCCCTTCTTACAGGCTCTCAATCTGGTGTAAAGCTGATGGGTGGGAGCAAAGGTAAAGAATGATGTAATGCAGCAGCAGCCAGAAAGCATCTTTTGTGTGAATTGTGCAATGGCCACTCCGTAGTCATGTCCCGATGAATCAGACGTGAGGGGCCGCTTTGTGGAGCCAACCCTTTGTACATCAGCTGGGAGCAGGAGGAGACGCTCGGTCCAACAGCTCTTTCTGAAAATGGATTTAACTTTTCTTTTGCCAGTCACTACCAGCATGACCTCATACACTTCTAGCACAATGGTGTGGCTAAGCCTTTGAGTACACAGCCATTACATCATCGCAGCAAATTAGAGAGGGCGGTGGGGAAAGAGGCCTCGTTGTTGTCATGGCCCATGAGATGATCAGGACCCAGCTCATTGTCCCCGAGAAGTTGGTGGCTTTGCTGGAGAGTGGGACAGAGAAGCTGCTGCTGATTGACAGCCGCCCCTTTGTGGAGTACAACACCTCCCACATCCTGGATGCCATCAACATCAACTGCTCCAAGCTCATGAAGCGCAGGCTGCAGCAGGACAAAGTTTTGATCACAGAGCTCATTCAGCACTCAGCAAAACACAAGGTAGGGGTCATTTTCCTTTTGTTCTATGTATTTCTTTAAAGGAGTGGCTGGAAAGCAACTTGTAATAATTTTTCCGTAAATATTTAATTAAATTAAAAAAAAAACAAAACAACAACCAAAACCCAACAAGATTAGAGGGCTGAGTTTAGCTGAGATATTACCTGATCAAAGAGGGTATTGGTTACTGTTGAGTTTATCATTGGGATTCTTTGTAGAATCAGAGTTAAGGAGGGGGATTTAGAAATTACTCAGAAAGAATGTTCTCAGGATTCTTGTGTGTCTTGCAAAGCACAGTCTCTCAAACGTATGTAAACATTCTCTCCTAAACTTTGAAGGATTCTTAGGGGTCTGTGGTGGTGGGGCTTGCTTAGCAAGTGGTCATTTGGTTTGCAAAGAAACTGCCTCTCTGTCAGTCCTGGCTCCTACTTGCTGTTTAGAAGGCTTTTCATGGGGGTAGTTTGAGGAATTTTGGTGTTTGTTTTATTGTTTGTTTATTTGGGAGGAGGGGTGTGGTTTTCTCCAAATAGTGTTATCAGTGAAAAGAAAATAGCTATGCTGTTTAAAATTAGTGTGTGTCTCTGTGTCTGTGGAGGGGATATTGGGGGTTTTTAATCCATTGATATTTGTTTCACGTGTTTTGGGTACAAAAATAATCTACTATGTTCTTGCTTTAACATGTAAAAAATGAAGCTTTTTATTTTATATATAAAGTTGTGCAGGTAACCAAAATGTGTATGGCTTAGAGGCAGTTTAAGGTCTCTTTATTGTTTATGTACAAAACTCTCGGAAGCAGAAAGTGAGGCAGGGCTACCTTCTCAAAAGCTCAGCCTTTAAACAAATTCACCAGCCTAGCTGAAGGTAGGGCAATTCACAAGCAACATAAAATTACCAAATGGTAGAAATTTGTGGAGTGGGCTTCAACTTGAAGCAAATAATCAATTTACAAACTCTCCAGGGAATTAAATCTGACAGGCGTATGAAATATAAAATAAAAACTCTTTAGTGAACAAGTGCATAAGAAATCTATGTATCTGAACTGCTCTTATAGCAAATATGTAGGAACCCTGATGGAGGTGATAATGTGGGGTTTTTAATCATCTTCCTCCTTCCTGTTTTACTCTGAGTTCCTTGTGTTTCAGATTGAAATTGATTGCAAGCAGGAAGTGGTGGTGTATGACCAAAGTTCTAAAGATGTGACCTCTCTCTCATCTGACTGTTTTCTTACTGTGCTCCTGGGCAAACTGGAGAAGAACTTCAGCTCTGTGTATCTGCTTTCAGGTAAGATGTAACAAAAGAAACCCCTTTCAGGTGACATGTACCAAAAGAAACCTCTGAAACACTTGAATAAAGAGAAGAAAAAAAATGCTGTTGGTATAGCAGACCTGTACAGTTTTGCAAGTGCAGGCATAAACTTCAGTTACAACAGAGACTTTTCTGTAGTTCTTTTTGCATATAGTGACACTCAGAATACATGCAGTGCTTAGAAATTGCATCTTACAGGGGATATGTTTCACCATTACTCTGTGTAAATGGAAATGGAACAATGCAGAGGTTTTTAGAGGCATATGTCATCTACTTCAGGGTCAAAAAAATAGCAAAAAAAATGGGCTTCCCTGGTTTTTTAAGTATTGTACATGGTAGGAAGAAAAACTCTTCCTTACTGAATTGGTAATTGCTAAAATAAGAACAAAGGAAATGATCTCCTAGAGTTACAGAGATTAGTTTGTGTGACATTTTAAACTTCAGCTCCCTAAGTGGTAGCACTTTATACAGGTCTTTTCCTTCACCCTCCTTTTTTGTTTTTGTTTTTTATTTTAAATCCCAAGTCAAAGCACCTATAGAAATTTAATTCCTTGTAACACAGGATTTGCTGCTCTCAGCATGTGCTAGTGCCATTCTTTCTGTCATGGAACAGCAGACAGTGTTCACAAGAAAGAGCAAGGAGGGGTGTGAAGTAGATCCAAGGCTGAAAGAAGAGGGAATGACAAATTTAAATAGGAAATACATTGCAGTGACTGGATCAGTGATCTAATGAAGTGTACACCTAGTGTCTGAGAAATGCTGAAACACAGGGACTGAATAATGGTGAGCTTTACTTACAGTAAGCCAAGTGAATTTTGCTTTGGCTAGGGTTGGTGATTTTGTTTTCTTTGCTGTTTAGGTAAGAATTACACCTGTGGGTGGTGGATTACAGTATTAGATTAAGTAACTCTTCTTACATATGAGCTACCAAGAATTGTGTGGTGTGTAGGCACAGTAAATGCTTAATGCAAAAGTGCTGAAATAAGTGGGTAATACTATCTTAAACTGAAAATTGTTATTTGAAAAAGAAGCCAGTCTAGGAACAGTATCTCCTCAGAAATCCTTTTATTGTTCAAATTCTGTTCAAGATGAAAATGTCACCTAAGCCACAAGCAGGATGGTAGTGCACATGAGCTGGGGTGAACTTAGCCACACACAGCTGGTAAGGGTTAGTTTGGGAATCTAATGTGTCAAAATCCTCCTCATAAAAAGCAGGACTTTTACTTGAGCGTGTCAAATGGCAAACACGAGGTTTGAGAATTTCCTCTTATGTTTGTTTACATAAGAGGAAATTTGTTTATTTTTGTATATTTGTTAAATTTTGTTTATAGCTAGGATGGGGATATTTATGAATGCAGAAACAACTGATGGCTTTAAAACCAGTGGAAGAGGAGGACAAGAAAAAAAGGGAAATATAAGGAAATTATTTACTACTGATCTATTACAGTTAAGTGCTTATTTCATGTGGTTTTTTTTTTTACATCTGTTAAAAATCTAGCTACTCAATGCACACACAAGAAACCTTCTAGGATGTGGGGTGAAGGAGAATTGGGTGAATTCAGTCTTGCAGAAAGCTCCTTGGAGTTTATTGATATGTAGCTGTAGGAAACTAGATAAAATATGTTGTCTCAGCAAGCTGATGACGAAATCTAATAAATGTTTATGGCCCATAATGAGGGTAGGGGTCAGTGTACTCTGTAAAAAGAAGAACCTTTGGACTTGAGTTTTCCATATGTCACTAAATCTGTTTTATTTAAAACAGTGACCTTAAATAAACATTTTGGGGTAGGAAAATATTTTTTGTTGGGATGGAATAAGGAGTATTTAACAAAGATCTGAAATTCCTGCCTCTGTTCTTGTTGAAACCCCCCATTACTGAGCACTCAGTAAGGTGCTTTTTTATTAAGGTTGTTCATAAAGGTGTGCTCTGCCCTGGAGGTTGTTTTTGATTGAAGTAACTATTGTGAAGACCTCAAAGGAACCCTTACCAATTAGTTTAAGATCTTGATATAACCTCATAAAAATATTTATAATTTGGTGAGGAATGTTTTCAGGAACTAAATATGCCATTTGGTACTTTATTTTTAACAGTGCACAGAATACTGAAATGTGGGCACCAAGGGCTTAATTCTATTCCCATCATGGCATCTTCTACTCTGATTTACATAAGATTTAAACACAGGGATGTCACCTGATTCCTTCTCATATTTTGAGAATTGGATTTACTTGCAATGTAGTCGTTTTCCTAGTTAGCGGTGTTATGATTTTCCTGCTTGCTCTGCAGAAACAGTTAGTAGAGACTAGTGATTTTTGCTTGAGTGATCATTATGAAAGCAGTAAACATCAAGAGTCTTGATTAAATTCTATTCCATTTTGTGAATGGATGCATTCATATTCTACTTGCCTTAAATACTTGTTCTCCCCTGCTTTTAATCTGGCTTAGTTCTGCTTATTCAAGCACAGATGTCTTCACGACTGTTACCTTTCAAATGTTTCCTCTGAAGAAGGTGAAGCCCAGCTTTTTATTTTGTGTTGATTTTTTAAAAACTTTTGTGTGTGTGTGTTCAGAACACTTTGTCTAAATGGAAGGCATCCTGAAAGACAGGAAAGAAATCTAAACAAAACCCTTCTATATGTACAAAGTGTCATTAAAAACTGTGACAGCCTAACACTGTGTGCCTCCCTCTCAAAACAGTGGTTGGTGGGGACTTGCCTTCTAATTTCTTGCTACCCTTCTGCCTATGAAAAATATCAGCAGTAATGGGATGTAGTGGATTCTTCCTTCACTAGAGCTCTCTGACAAACTCCTGCAGAACACAAAGGAGTAATAAGGAGAAATAAATAAGTTATTGGTTTTTATTCAGTGACAAATGTTGGGGTTTTATGCATGAACAGTGAAGGGCATCCTAGGCAGAATGAGTGCAGTGAGATTGGACAAAGGTCCTGGAATCAAAACAGTGAGTGATTACCCAGGGAGTGTGGCAAAAGGTATGTTTTTGCTGAAACTTCCCAATTCCTTGTTTTCCCCTGACCTGTTCCTCACCTGACAAGGTGTATATACCAAATGGAAGACTTGCATGGAAGATATGAGGAGAAGGAAGCAAGTCAGGAACTCTTCTTCAGTCTTCTTTATCCTGCCATTCATTTTAGAAATATTTGAAATTGGAAACCCATTTAAAGAAATCTTTAGTGTAAAAATACTGAAGTATCTCTAGGGTATATTCACATTTAAAGAAATCTTTAGTGTAAAAATATTGAAATATCTCTAGGGTATATTCACCATTGTGTTGTCTTACTTGCCTAAAGAAAAGCCTTGATAAGAAAAGCCCAGTGCTTTCTCCCTGCTTTATCTACAAGGAAGCATTCCCTGTGGCAGGGAAGCAGGAAATCTGAAGAATATTCTCTTGTAGATAGGGCTGGTCATTTCCATGTGCTAAAGGAACCAGGGCTGTGACACAGGGCTTTATTCCCAGTTTCTGCAGTCCCCTGTGGCAAGTAAGGGGGTGCCATGTGGTTCAGTGTGGACTGAAAGAAGACACAAGGTTCTGGCAAAATCCTGACACCTTTTTAACATTTGGATTTGAAGCTTTATAACTTTCAGTTGTGACTTACTGATATTCTGAGTGTTTCCTACATATAAATCTTTGCAGAGTACCCTAGCACACCTTAATATGGTCGTGTCATCAATTACAATAATCAGGTTATCTGCAAATTGAAATAAGTATAGTGTGAATGACCTGTTAAATATCTTGCCACCGTTTGGAGGAGGAGAGATTGGCACAATGATGCCAGCTTTCCTGACATTCTGACTGGTTGATTCCATCAGAAGGAAGCCTCTACTGAGAGAGGTAAAATCTTGCTGAGGGAATGCAGTATTCCCCAAGTGGTCCCATAACCCATGGAGTACAGCCAGTGTTGGCCGGGGGGAGATGAGAGTGAGAGAGGAGCTTACCTCTGAATCACCCCCTTGAAAAGTTTCCCTCTCCATCAGTTTTTAAGAGAGTTTAGAAAAGCAAGTACCCTTGGCTACAGACAGGCCTCTGACTATCCTCCCACCCTCTGTACTTAAAATGCAATTTTCAGTGTTCATTTAGTGCCATAATTGTTTTAAGCACTTGAAGAATGGGAGTAGGGTTTATTACTTTCATATGTGTATCCTGTCTTTTGAGAGAGAGTAAGGTTTGACTAAAGTAGAGCTCACATAACATTTCTCAAACCCAAGAATAACTTGTTAAGTTTGCTTTTGTTTTGGATACCTCTGGATGCCTGTGAAATTTAATTGACTGAAATTATGGTGAAGGTTTTTTGGGGTTTTTTTTCCCCTTAAAGGCAGAAAGGGTGAGTGAGGGTGTCCACTCTGCTTTTTGTACTCGCCATGCCACATGGAATATGGCACTTGGGTGGGATGGGAAGCTTGACCCCATTCTCACACATCTTCCCTTCCTTGTTTGCTTAACCTGCCTATTAACCTTGTCTTACCAAAGGCAGAAACCCTCCAGGGCAAAGAACTTCCCCTGCTACTGTGCTTGTAAAACACCTGGAATAACGGGGCCGCTTTCTGAAAACCCCTGGAATAAAAACACCCCTAACTCTGAAACCTTGGATCCTGTGGAAGGAGGGGGGACAGGAATGGGATGGGAGCTCTCCCAACAGGGCTCTCGAGCCTGAGCTTATGTAATGGAAAATGGCACGGGTCCCTGCGGAGCGGGGCTGGAATGCGGCAATTGTAGAGCCTCGTTTAAACAGAGTGGAAACATTGCAGATTCATAAAACTTGTGAGTCAGAAAGTTTACAGCTTTCCTTCCTTAAGGCAAGGGAAAAAAATCTATACTGGAGCTTTTAGATAAACACGTTAATGTTCAACAGGAATGTGACTGGGAAAGAGCACCGAGAGCCTCCGAGGCAAAGCAAACTGAAAACGTCGGGGTTTGGATATTTTGTGTTTGCTGTAGTGCTGTTTGATTTATTTTTTTTTAGCCTAGTTTTTGGTAATGTTACCTTACTGCCCTGGCACTAATCAGTATTTACAGTAACAAATTCTAATTGCTATTTAGGAGAGGAAAAGAAAGCCCCAAAAGCTAAATATGAGTTATTGCACTGCATACCTTTGGTGAATACAGGCGTTTGGTGAGGCTTACTTAGAATCATAGAGCCTAAATATTATGTTTTAGAGGTAGCTACAAATTTTCCTGCTTTTTTATTCTTTATTTTCTTTAAAAGGTAAAATTAAATTAAAAAGGAAAAAAAAAGTATGGCAATATTCCTTTTAAAAAGGGATAGCAATATAAGATTTATTAGTATGTGGTTATATAAAATTGTGAATAATTAGTGCCCTTAATGAAGAAGAAAATTCTGGATTTAAAAAGGTGGAATTGTCTGTTAAATCCACAAGCTTCATATTCTCCTTCTTGCAATGCTATCTGAGTACATGCATGAAGTCTTTGCTTTTCTGACTCATCACTTGGGTCTCAGACCTTTTCCACTCCCTGCTTTAAAATAATGGGTTTTGATGCTGAATTAACACTGATGTACTGGCAGACAATTAGGTCTTGTGGGAAAAGGAAGGAAATAGCTTCTAGTCTGTTTTCAAGAATTCATTGAAGAAAACCAATTTCTCCCTTTGGCTTTTTCAGAACAGTCAGAATCCAAAACAGAGGGGAAAGGAACAGTATCTGATTTAAATGGCACTTCAGAAAAATGCCAGTTTACCCTGTTACCAGTGTGCCTTGTCTGTGGTTTTTTCCAGCAAACTCCATGTGAAAAAAGGACACATCCACTGTCTCTTACATCTCCATCAGGAGCACCAGACATGATCTTTCTGTGCCTCCTGGGTGAGGCACATGGAGCTGCAGGGATGTGTAATAAACACTTCTTTGGCTTTTCTTAGCCTGGAGTTTTAGGGAAGCCAAGCTCTTAGGGGTTGCCATGTTGTCTGTGTCTCTGCTGTCACCCACAAAAGATGTTTCAAAAGCTTGTTGGGTCAGCTTCAATAAGGCTTGACAAAAGGAGTCATGAAGTGAAAAAAATAATGGAAGTTCTTGTGAGCTGTATGAAATGAGCACTGGTACAGTGCAGAGCCTCAGATTAGTGTCTCTCTCTGAAAAGCTGAGCTGGGAGTGGATTTGCTGGTGTGACCAAGCAGCTCAGGGAGCTCAGGCTGGAAGCATGCAAGGATCTGCTGTGAGATAGGCACTGGTGGCAGGTGGGATTCCTTGGTTCTGCAGCCCCTCAGGTATTTGGATGGAAAACATGTTTACGTAGCCTGAAAGTGGAAAGCTGCCCCTCTGGTCTTTGGAGTTAGTCTCCATTAGTTGGAGAAGATGCCAGAGACTTTCAGCCTGGTTACCACCTCTTCTCCAGTTGCATTTCCTCTCCCCTCTGCCTTGGCCACACTGCCAGCCTCTGGGGCTCAGGAGCAATTGCTGGGGTTCTCCATCAAGCTGTAGCTGGCCAGGCTCAATGCAAACATGTGAAGGGGTGTGAACACCTCTTTTCTCACCTTTCTTTCATTCCGAGTTAGGTTTCATGCATTTACAAAGAAATAGTACAAAATCTTCATGGCACAAATGCACTGTCAGCTTGTTTCTACATTTTTAACTGTTAGGATTTGTGTTTGCATGGAGCTCTCACCTTTGTAGGAGTTGTCTCTGTACTTGGATGGAGTTGCACTGAAAAAACAAGTCACACCTAATGCTAAGGTCCCCTATTTTCATCTTTCCCTTTCCTTGCAGAGATGTGGAAACTCAGAGCTACACCTCAGCTGTTGCTCCTCAGTTTTACACACAAACTTAACCCACCTTATCTCTGAAGCAGGGTCAGATCTCTGTTCCTTTGTCTGCTTTGTCAGTATGCACATGCCTGATTAGCAAGAGCAGCTCTCTCTAGATGATTAAGGATTAAAATTCTGGTGCACATCTCTGCAGACACTTGATGATGAAAAGGAACTTGGCTGTTTCAACAGTAATGTTATGAGCAACTATAAAGAGATATTAGGATTGCCTCCTGATGATTTTTTTTCCTATATGTTAGAAATACATGGAAATTGAGGGATAGGATGGATGTAGGATGGAGCATCTGTGGTCTGTGATGTGAATGAGGAACAATGCTTGCATTTTGAAAACTGATTTTGTAGTAACTGATGCTTCTATTTAAACTTTTTGCTTTTCCCTGGGCCAAATCTTAGTATGTCCCCTGTGAATTTGTCTTGTCTAATTATGGTCACATCTCTGAATGGTTTGACATCCCATTGAAGGAAATATAAAGACCAGGAGGAAGAAGAGAAACCAGTGTAACATGGAATGAACCTAAGAACCATCCACCTGTCCTGTTACGGTGTCATTTAACTGGAAAGGTTTTATTAAATATTGGATAAAAACAATGAAGTATGATCTGCACTTCACAACTTTTGATTGAACAACTAAGTGTTCAATCCAGACCTTTGGGGCTTAGCTGATCCTTCATTTGCAAACCTGCAGAGTGGTTTGCAGAGCTCTGTCCATGATTGCAGCAGGGCAGCTGGCAGCACTGGAATGCTCCTGCTCTGTTTCCACAGAACACAGAGAAATGAGCTGCTGTAACTGCTTGTGCTTCCCAGGAGCCATTCCTCTGGATTCGTTTATGATTTGTGTTTAGTGGTAGTTAAATTAATTAATCATAAGGATCTGGATGGATTCCATTCCCTCAGTGAAAGGAAGCTCTTCCCAAATCAACAACATTTCTCTATCATTTGTTGCCTCCTGATCCCATAGTCTTTCCCTGCCTCTTCCTGTTCCTAGCAAAGTTAATTGGGAATTCTGTTTATATAAGGACTTAGGCAGTGAATCTATAAGGAGGAATAACTTTTACCACAGAATTTTGCTGAAACTTTTTTTGTCCATTCTGGGTTTGGCCCTGTTTTGTTTCCTGAGCTGGCTGAGAAGGGAGCTGACACTTCTGATACCAAGATTCCTTTAGAGATCATACCTTTATGATCCCAGCTGTAGTTAGGGAAGCCTTGATCAAAGGGAAGTCTGTAGTCACCACTTTGCAGAACCATAGCAACAGGGCAATCAAGTGGTTTACTGGCTCTTGCCAGATTTCTGCTAATGGATATGGAGGCTTGTAAGCAAGAAACACTTTGCTGTAAGGACTGGGAGGTGTTGGGTTGTCTGCCACACACAAGGGCTGCAAAAGCAGAGAGCTTTTGGCACCTTGACATGGTTTTGTAGAGACATCCTGTTGAATGTCAAGAGAGTTGTTTCAGCTCAGCTTACCACTAAGAATACAGAAAACCTGTGTGGTTCAGAGCTATTGAGGAGAGAGTACTTTGGAGTGATTTGTCAGTCATGTATTTCCAAGGCCCAGTGACATTTATCAAAGAATTCAGTGAAACTCTATTAACCCAGCAGCTCTGTTAATGATGTGTGGATTTTTTGCTTTCCTCCCCCCCATAGTTTCAACATGCTCTTGCAATTGATTTATTATTCATGTGAGGCTGGAGCAGTGGTGGGAGAAATGGTGTTATTAAAAACCAGCTCCAGAAGAAAAGCGTATTTTCTCTAATTAAAACAAACTGCACAGTGCTGCCAATGTCCCTGTTCCAACTGAGGTAGGTAACGAGATTTAAAGGAAAGAAATTGCCTTCTTGCAAAGGTCATCCCCAAACTATGGAATATGAAACAAAACCTGGCCCATTTTTCTTTTAAGGCTCAGTTTTCTGCTCTGCATTCCTACCTGTAGACTAAATTAATTTTCCAAGTGTTTAAGGTTTATTTTTTGAAAACTGCTTCATTTACAGCAGAAGTGTACAGGAGGTCTGAGTGCTTAAAACACTTTCCTCATAAGAGGCTCCTCATGTAGACTGGTCATAGAGTTCATCTGGGGAGCCACCATCTGTGTTAGAAAACAGAGACATTTAAAATAAATTCTTTTTCTCTATACATTTTTAGGTGCTGAGGGGTTTTTTAAATACATTTCCCTGTGTATTTTAAAAATATGTATATTTTGTAAGTTAGTGCAAACAAATAGTGATGAATACAGTTCTTTTGAACAGAAATGAGTCTCATAATGCCATGACAGCTCAGAGATTGTACATGTAGATGCTGCTGTTCCACACCCCTGATAGTTTGTGGCACTTAAAGAAATTGGTACTTAAGCAGGATGCATATGTGAGTGTGTTTTCTTTGTTTGGGATTTGCTTGCTTGTGGGCTTTTAAAGCAATTTTTCCATACACATTGACCTAGAATGGGTTTTTCATATTGGGAAGTGCCATAAATCAAAGCCAGATTCATTGAAAAGCTACTAACCTTTTGAAAACCTGGTCATAGAGGATGGCAGGGAAGACAGCTTAATATTTGAAACAAATCACTGGGTTTGTGCTTTCTCAAATCAGTTCAGTACAGATACTAACACCAGGTTAAAATATGCTCAGAGGAAAGGAGGGTTCACTTGGTGCACATGTAAAGGCAGGCAGTATAATGTCAGACTTTGAAGATTTGAGAGTTTTGTGAGTGTAATTCAAGTTGTAAAGATCCTGAAGCAACATGTTACTAGGAAAGCATGAGTGGAAAAGAAGAAACATGACTTTGAAAGGATGAATGCCATAGAGGAAGTATTGAAGCATCTAATCTTGAATCATTTCAATTGGCCTTGATAGAGTCCTGGAATAAAAATAAAATAAAATAAAAGAGTGCTCCTTATCTTAGGATGACAGAGCAGGGGTTCCATCTCCCCAGAATCTCAGGTGTTTTGCACATTAGCTTCCTGCTTAATTTCTTGCCACAGGTTTCACACAGAAATGAGACCAATCCCTAGGTAGTTGGGAAGACCTTTTTATGCTGAACTTTTCCCATGTAGTCTTTTGCAAAGATAGCACAGATGTAAAATCCTTGCTTCTGCAGCTTCTTTGTAAGGAGTTCTCTATTTCCAGCCATGTCAGTGAGAGGATCCACAAAGCAGCCAACAATGCTCCCAGAAAATAAAGGATCAGCAAATGAAACCAAGGCAAATACTTGATTTCCTCTTCTTCACTATCCTCTCAAATAACTGCTTAAATTCAGTCTCAGAGGTATATACTGCCTATAAATTCAAGGAATGCTTCCTGCAACAGAAAGGAAAACATTGGGCCATACAGAAGAAAATTTAGCAGGTATATGAGGGAATTGTTTTGCAAACTCTTCCTCTCATTTGATGGAACAAGCAGGATCTGTGCTCCTGATGGGCAGTGCCTTAGCTTGTCTCACAAAATAGTCAAGTTATTTATTTCATTTGTTCTTTTATTTATTATTTATTCAGGAGATTGAGCAGGAATTAATTCATAAAATGTTTGCTCTAGAATCTGCTTGCTGGCTTTTTTATTAGATAAAATGGTTTTGTTACACACTATTGCCTTGGTATTTCAACATTTACTAATGATACAGATTTTAAAAGCTAAAGAATAGGCATAATTCAGGCAATGGTAATGCAAGCCCTGGCAAAACAGTACATTAGCTTATTCCTGAGTAATTTTAATTCACATCTTCAAACTGTAATCATAGTGAACATAGCATTTGGCAGATTGAGCATGTCAGTGCTTCAATTCCTTGATGATAAAAAGGTGCTCCTTTCTGAATAGGTTATAATTACTCTTCCTTCAGTTAAAACTCTGCTCATCTGGGAGGAAAGAGCTGGGGATTTTCACTGTGCTTTGTGAGACTTCCCTCTGCTTCACCTCCCCCACTCGAGATGGAGAAGCCTTGGCTTGGTGTGGTTTTGAAAGATGAAAGTTCTTCCTGTCCTGGATGAAATACATTAATTGTGGAGCAGCACACAAAATAGTTGCAGGATTTTAATTAGTACTGTAGGATTTTAATTAGTAATGCAGGATTTTAAAAGTAAGCATTACCAATGCATATTAATGCTTTTGCCAAATGGAGTAAACATGTCTTTTTCTTAATGAGCTCTCAGTATAAAGCTGATATGGGAGAAGGAAGTGTCTAGAAATCACCTGGGTAGGGTGGACACTAAAAGGTGTGCCAGCTTGTGGTGTGGTGGGTACTGTGCCTGTTTTTCTGAAGAATCATTTCACATATTAAGAATGGGAAGAAGCATCAAAAACTTCTGAGAAGTGGAGGGAGAGAAATAAATATTCCAGACAGAGTGGGAATACAAAGCCAGGCCTTGGCTGCTGATGTATGGTTCCACAGAAAGATGTGTATTTCTTCTCATATTCTAGGGAGTGAAAAACCAAGGATTACTGTGTTTCCCATTTTGTCTGGAGAGCCACAAAGCTGACCTAAGGAAAGGCACATGTACAGCTTCTCTGCCAAGGCTTTCCTGCTGCCCCTCAGTGCCTCCCCATCTCCCATGCTAAATGTTGCTCTCCCAGAACTGGCACGGGCATCAGCACGTTTGTAGATTAAATACCTGCTCTT
>NW_005054326.1:2889187-2897733 GCF_000277835.1 Geospiza fortis | reverse complement strand
CTCTGTGAAGGAAAATCCACACTCATCCCTACTTGCATTTCTCAACCCTGCCTACCTGTTTCCAACACTGGCCCAACTAGAATCCTGCCTCATCTCTACCTTGGGTGCCAGCGAGATGTCCTCAACAAGGTGAGCATTCTGGGTGCCACATGGGTCACTGGATGTCCTCAGTGAGATGTCCTCAACAAGGTGAGCATTCTGGGTGCCACGTGGGTCATTGGAAGGAGTATGTGATCTCCTCAGGGATCTTCCATCATGGACATCATTACAGCTGTGAAACAGCAACAGTGGAGGCAGGTAATGCACAAGCCATGGAAAGCTGTGGGAGAAGCACTGATCCACAGACCACATAATTAATCTATGGGTCATGTAATATGAAACTTGGGTGTCTTTCTCCTTCATGCTGGGGCAGATGGAATGGTAAATTCCTCAGGAACCTATCAACCCAACTATCACATCTGCCATGACAGCAGGTCAAGTGTGTTCCTGTCACAGCTCTGACCCACTTGTTTTGGCAGGTCTTGGAGGTTGACACAATTATATTCGTGGTTACAACAGGACAAAGAAAGATTGTCTGGTTTTAGTATTTCCTTCAAGTGCTAGGAAAAAACAGCATTTAAAACCCCTAAGAGTTCTAAGAAAAGTTTGCTCGTTTTGGGTCTCAGTGTGCTACATTGTGGTTATTTTCCTGTGATAGACTGGTAGCATTGCAAGACATTTACTTTTACAGAAGATCTTCCTTGCTCTTTGTGAAAGAAAGGAAAATTGCATTCTAACCTACATAGGAGTGACAGTGCCCTTTCTGAAAGTTAGTGTGACAGAAAGCAATCTGTGGTGTGGTTATAGGCCTGAAGGAGCTTCCTACTTACACCTCATGGCTTGTGGCAGCATTTAAAATGTATAACTTTCTGCCTTCCCACTTGCATAACTATTCTTTTCTTCCAGACCTGGATTTTATTTCCTGGAACAAAATAACATTTTAAGGTGCTATTAATTTTCAGATTAAACAAGTCATAAAATGTAAATAAGCTTACAAAAGAGCATTTACCTTCTTTTCACAGAGTTGTTAGTATTAGGATTTCTGGATCTTCCTCCCATCGTAATTCACTTTTTCCTCTTGGGTGCCTTACAATGAAGGCACTGTTATGGTTATTACACTGGAGCATGTCACAGTGGGAATGATTGATTCTTCAGAACAGAAGGAAGCATAACTTCTTTCTTTAGCCTCAGTCTGAAAGACAAGCACTAATATTTTGGGGTGGTTTTCTTCGGATGTTGGCGTCTGCATCCTTCTTGTTCCATATGAGTAATCAATCCTACATCAAAAATCTGGCCTTACTGTGATGGCTGGACTGTGCAGCCCATCAATGGTTGTGTTTTCAAAGAAATAATAAGGTTTTCTATTCTTCCCAATTCATCACCCCTCCTTAGCTATGTTCTTAACAAACCTGACCATGGCAGTCCATTTGTCCATGCTGTGCCATGAGTGTGGGGTACTGGAGCTCAACATCACATGTTAGACTGCTCTGACTGAACAGGACAGAGTTCTGGCTCTTCTCCTCTATAAGCATCTCCCTATTTCTCCTCACTAAAAGACGTCTATGCTTGCAGAAGGAATTTGGGGAAGAATCAACCATCAAAACAACATTTGGCTTTGTGACTTTGTATTTTTCTACTGGTAGGTCTCCCGTTGAAATCAGCAGTGTAAGAATTCGTTCATGCTGCTGCTCCTATGGATTGACAAACTTTATTATATATCTGCTATGAAAGAAAAATTATTAAAACCAGATTTTGAGTTGTTTTCTTTTTCTTAATGTTTATTTTGAGATAAGAGTTTCCATAGAAATCTGGCCAAAAGCTCCCCAGTGTTTATGTTCATTTAAAGTAGTGTCCAAGCCGTGTTGCATGTCACTTACTGCCAGATCCTCTCTGAACTAGGGCAGTTTGATAAGCACTCCTCTAACATGCTAAATTGCTTTTCTGTGTCAAGATGCTTCCTTGGAGGAGACTGGATGGCTTGTGGTGGAGCCATCTCTACTTTTCCAGTACTTCTTCCATATGTTTTTGTACTAAGATGCCCGCTGCCTCACAAACTACTTTGCACAACTCTGAATACCATGCATATGGAGGGATGCAGAAAAGAGGCACCTCTCTTTTATTTCAGTCATGAAAACAGACTTACTTAAAAGCCCAGATGACTCTTAAATGTACACTGAGTGGCTTTGCTCGTTCCTGTGACATTTCTGTGAGAGGCAAGAGGCCTAGAGACTAAAAACTGAATTTGTACATCACAGAGCAGGACTCCTACAAAATGCCACTCAGTGCTGTGTGGAAATGGTTTAATTCAAGATCTTAATCTCTTTCCTTGAGATTTTGAGAGAGTTTTGCACATTCCCTTAGAAACGAGAAACTCCTGGACTTGAGAGGCGACTGCAGGAGGCATCCATTTCATTTCCTATTTCCCACCAATATCTGTGATGGGGCAATTTCAGTCCTAGATATGTGATCTGGAAAACACATATTCAGGTCAGCAAACTGCATGTGGGAAGTGTTTGTTGCCAGCTTGCATGCTGAGAATTTAAACCAAAGTAGCAAAAAAGTTCATTCTCTTGGAAGTGATGCTTCAGAGTAGCAGAAGGTATTCTACCATTACTTCTGTTCTTTGTTAACTTTATTTTTATGGGATTTGCAGGCCATATGTTATTTGGACACACTGGATGTCTCATTAGAAGTTGTTAAAAGAATTCAAAGCTGAGGAGTTCTCTTTTTCCTAGAAGAATGTCCCTTACACAGCTAGAGCAATTCCAACACAAATTTCAGTTTGGTCTTTAGCTTTGTAATGTGCCAAAGGTACCATTTGACTTTTCTAGGCTTAATCTTCCTCTCTTTCCTAGGAGCTGATGCAGCAGAACGACATTGGCTACGTCCTGAATGCGAGCAATACTTGTCCAAAGCCTGATTTTATTCCAGAATCCCATTTCCTCAGAGTGCCTGTGAATGACAGCTTTTGTGAGAAAATTCTGCCTTGGTTGGATAAATCAGTCGATTTTATAGGTGAGTAGAAAATTTTAATTCTCTCTAACAGTGCTTGGGTTTCTCTGTGTGTCTGCTGTGCTGTTTTGACTGGAGAGGCCCAGAGTTCTTTCTGGGGAGTGTGAAAATACTCTCAAGGATCTGTGGACATGATCAGCATCACTCCATAAGCACAGGAGCAAAAAGTGGGGAGATTGTGCCACTGCATGTTCCTGCTTTACAGAACAAAGACACTTCAGAGCTGCTTTCAGGCAACCTGATGTATGTCTGCAGAGAGTGGGTTAGAAATTTGGACATACAACTTCTGCCTTTACCTTTGGGAAGTGAACTAGCCATGTCTGAACTGGCCAGATTGTTCCATCATGAATGCTTGCTTTTTACTTGCATATAAAATTAGAAACAATCACCTTTCCCAGACATCTAAATAGGGCTGTTTATGTGCACATTAAAATGAACTATGCTGTGACTGCAGGATATTTCCTGTGTGTAGTCATGCTTTTTCTATACTCAATGCTACTGCACAGTGCTAGAGGAAATAAGTGAGTTTTGTTTCAAGCTTCCATGAGATTTGCAATTAGCAGTTTTGAATATTTTTCAATAACATTGCTTTCTTTAAAAACTTTTTATCTTGGTATGATGCTGCTGAGTTTGACAGTTGCCAATTTCTTTTGCCATGTAGAAAAAGCAAAAGCATCCAATGGCCATGTGTTGGTGCACTGTTTAGCTGGGATATCTCGCTCTGCCACAATTGCCATTGCATACATCATGAAAAGAATGGATATGTCCTTGGATGAAGCTTACAGGTAGGGACAAATCTTCCCTTCCTACTAATTCTTGTGCCTGTTGCCCTGTTTTTAGGGCATAGGTTTCCTCCAGAAGCAGATTAATGGTATTGAATAGATATCACATAGCTAATATTAATTGCTTACTGCAGAATGATCTTTGATCCAAGCAGGCAAATACATGGAATGTAAACTGCCTATTCACTGCATGTGTCTCTTGTCCTCCTTCTGGCCAGGACAGTGTTAATTTTTGCAGTGGCCAGGAGAGGCATGGCCAGGACCTGGAGGTTATTCTGTGCCACCTCCTGTCACTGCTGGGAGCAGGGAAAAGGTCCCTTCTGAGGCAGGGTCAGGTGCTCTGGGGCTCCCACATGGTGTGAATCATTTGCCTTCTTTCTCACCCCTCTGCCATTACTATGGTGCTGTTACTGCTCATTTTCTAATCGCATCACTGCTTCCAGTAAATTGTTCTTATCTCAGCCCATGTGCCTCCAGCTCTCCTCTCCATCCTGCTGCAGAGGAGCAGGGCATGGTTTGGGAGTGTTTTGATGGGAGCATCATTGCTGACCCACAGCTGTTGTGTTCAAACACACACATGTAACAGCACCTTGTGAGCCACAGGGACAGCAGAGTGGTCAGGGCTGAAGAGAGAACTGAGGGTATTTGGTATTTAGAGCCACACTCAGGACAAATGCTGGGCTGGATCTGTCTCCTGCAGTCTGGTAGTGCTCACAAAGAGCTGCCTGACAGTGAAATGCCCAGGAACGGAAAAAGCTTCTTTGTTGCTCCTGAAGTCAACCAAAAACTCTGTAAGAAAACATTTTAAAGTACTGCTTCATTTGGCATTTGGGAATATTTGTGGAGACCCCCTTCCCTTTCCTCCTTTACAGAGACCATCTTTTCTCTACTTGGATTGTGAACACTTTCCTACCCGCCAGGTGTCTTGGTTGACTTCTTACTTTATTTACTTTAACCAACTGCTCTGTTGTGTTGTACAGAAAATGATGATTTTCTTTTTGCTGGGCTCCCTGGCACAGCTAGGGCATCACTAAGGAGTTACACAGAACCAGTTTGAGTAACTGCCCTGGAGCAGGGGCAGAGGAGCCCCTTGGGAATCACCTGTGTGTGATTCCAAACCACCATCCCTAAAACAGGGAAGAGGACAGAGAGATGAGCACTGGGTATTGCCATGTGGAGTGTGATTTCCACTGAAACTTTTCTTTTAAGCTGTTGGATGTTGTTATGTGTGCAGTGAAAAAGCTGCATGCAGAAAGTGCCTGAGCTCTCTCCTGCTATGTTGGGACACTTCCCACATTTCCTTACTAGAGCCTGCTGATAGCTTGGTGTTGTGCAGGAATTTCAACAGGGAAAGGTTTGGTTAAGAAGTTAAAGCTCAGTTTTTCAGGTACAGATAACAAGCATGAATTACAGTCAGTGTGGACAGATACTGTGCAAGGTGTGAGCTCAGTAAAAAAAACCTGCCTGGTCTCAGGCTGTAGTGGCTGAGGGCAGAGCTGTAGAGAACCAAACACTGCTAAAATGCACACACCTCAAGGAACTTCTTCAGGGAGCTTCTAAATTCCTCCAGGAAATCTCTGCCTTAAATTCTAATTTGTATCTTAATCAAAAGCATGAACAGAGTGTGAAGGATTAATCCCACTAAGTCTTTTTCTCTTAGGAGTGAGCAACTGCTGTGAAATTTAGATTATATTCCATCATATTTCCTTTGATATGGCTCAGGGAGAATCATCTGCAGAACATTTCACTCATTGGTTTGGGATCTCTTGTTGGCCAAGCTTAAAAGAAAAATACTTTTCTTTGAATTAGTGGAAGTCATTAGATAAAATGTTTATCTGACACTATTGCAAAACTAAAAAGGTAATACTATTACTTGAAGCCAAAGTCAAAGAAATAAACTTTTAAAATCTTTTGTATAATGGACTATTTAACAGAAATAAACATAAGAATTAAACATTATAAATGTTTTCCAATTGGAAAAAATAAGTCATATTTTGAGATGAAAAAGCTTGCAAAGCTTTAAAACTTGTCAGGAGATCCAGCATGCTTTCTCTACTATTTTAATTTTTAAAATTTCTAGTTTTAAATCTGGGACTGCCCAGTATTTTGGAGAGAGAGGAGAAAGTGGAGATGAGGAGAAAGTGGAAAGAACAGATTGTTGGGGAGACTACCAGGACACAGGCAAGAAGGACCTTCCTTTAATAACCAACCCAAGTACAATTTTGACTGGAAAATATATACAAAGACTATGAATTCCTGGGCAAATTGCTAAAAACCTTCACATCAAATGCTGAGAGGACAAACTACAGAGTTTCTCCTGAGGAGACTCACTAGATTTCTCCATTTCCTAGTGTTACACCTCTTGGTGGAAGTTTCCACTATCAGCTTGTGCAATCTGATATTCCAGGTCATAGTGTCAGCTTGACTACTCCTAGGATTGTTTGTTCTCTGGCAAAGTAAAAAAAATAGTAATAAAAAATGCAAGTTTTGACATTGTTCATGTGCTAGCATGTACTCACATACACAAGTACACCTTTCCATTTTTCTCACAGTGCTTTTAATGGCTGCACCCTCATCTTCTGTACACTTCCTCAGACAGGTTTTATTTTTAATAGTATTTAATTTTCCCAGTGACATATTACATGTGTGTTTGTACTAGATTTAGTTCCTCAAGGTTTCTTTCCTTGTTAATTCTCTTGCCATCTGGTTAAGCACAGTTCCAGGAATGTTTCTTAAAAAAAAAACCAAAACCAAAACTGGAGGAGGAGGGATTTGGGCACCTCTGTTTTGCAGCCTGTTAAAAGTAAAGTACTTATTTATCTGTATTGCAAATCAGATAGGTAGGAAACAAGTATTTATATTTAATTTTGAATTAAATAATAGCAATCTTGTGATACAAGTCATTGTACATTTAGAATCCTGGTTCAGCAAAACATTTTCCCATCAATGGTCAGTTAAAGTGTGGGGCAGAAATCGCTGGCATTTGCTGGACAAGGTCAGAATGCACCAGGGCTCTCTGTCCTGCCTGACAGTGACAAACAGTGCAGCAGTGGCATGACAGAGGTGACAGGAACATGTGATGTCACTGGAATGGTGGGGAAGGTGTCCACTCTCTGTAGCACATGGGAAGTGCTCTCTTGGCTAAAGCTCAAGTGCTGTTCATGCAAAACTCCAGGAGTTCTTTGTTCAGAAACCAAGGTAGCAAAGATCTCAGTAATGAAGTAAATATGGAAAATTATTCACTTGAATCACTTGTGGGCATCATGAAGAGTTAAAATCTTCATTTCTCCCCACACTTTTTTAGCCACCTTTAAATTACAGAGATGTGAAAAATGCATGCATTTTATGATTGGCTTTTCACAAATATTCAAATGAATTTAATATGTGTTGTGTTAGAAAGTAATGCTGTATTAATTCTCTTAAGTAGTGTGGTAAATATAGTTTGAGGTTATAAAAAATGTTAAAATAGAAACTATGCTATGTGGGATACGTTTTTAAAAGAAAGGCCTCACAGCGAGCTAGCAGCCACAGGACACCTAAATCTTTCAGAGAAAAAGAATTTATTGCTCTCTTATCAGAAGAAACGAACTTCTTCCCGCCTCGAAGGCACTGTTAGGATTCAGAGGAAGAAGCTGACACTGCCCAGACAGAATCCTGTGTTTGAATGGAATTTATGCATCATGTATGAAGTGTATGAATATACAACAGGCTATTGTTTTTAAGGGTTAATCCTTTGTTAACGTGGGTCCTTTTTCGGGCTCCTGCTGCCCAGAAAAAGGTACCCTGGTGTCTGTAATTCTTTGTCTCTATTATCTCATATTATCCTAATTCAACTTGTCCAAATTATTATTACTCTAATTGTATAACTATTTTTATAACCATTTTATTACTATTAAACTTTTAAAATTTTAAAAACAAGTGATTGGCGTTTTTCACAGAGACAATTGAGAGCATGCAGCAAGCATAATTTTGCTTTAAACTGCCTTTTTTAAACTCCATCCTCAAGTTACTTATGCTTGACTGAGCCTTAGTCCAAATTAAGAACAGGCTGACACAACATTCAGTGTAGGGTTGTCTTATACCTGAGCAGCAGGCTCTTGAATTAATTCTCCCTTTGTTTGCCCGCTTTTACCAGATTTGTGAAAGAAAAGAGGCCAACTATTTCTCCCAACTTCAACTTCCTGGGCCAGCTTTTGGACTTCGAGAAGAAGCTCAAGAACCAGAGCGGCCAGCCCGGCCCCATCAGCAAGCTGAAGCTGCTGCACTTGGAGAAGAGCAGCGAGCAGGTGCAGGTGCTGGAGGGCGGCCAGAGCAGCCTCTCCCCCGGCCAGCTCTGCCTCTCGGCCGCCTCGGAGCTGCTGGAGCCCAAGCCCACGGACCCCCGCGGGCACCCGGCGCCGCTGGAGGACGGCCCGCTGGTGCAGGGCATCAACGGGCTGCACATCTCCCTGGACAAAGTGGAGGACAGCAACCGCCTGAAGCGCTCCTTTTCCTTGGATATCAAATCCGTGTCCTACTCGGCGAGCAGCAGCTGCGTCACCGCATCGGTGCAGGGCTTCGCCTCCTCCGAGGACACGCTGGAGTACTACAAACACGCGGCTGCCCTGGAGGGTGGCGGCAAGCTGTGCCAGTTCTCCCCCGTGCAGGAGGTGTCGGAGCAGAGCCCGGAGAGCAGCCCCGACCAGGAGGAAGCGGCCCGGCCGCAGGAGGCCC
>NW_005054326.1:2887961-2888970 GCF_000277835.1 Geospiza fortis | reverse complement strand
GCCGTGCGCCGCCGGGCCCGCCAGGCCGACCGCGGCGACTCCCGGCGCAGCTGGCACGAGGAGAGCTCCTTCGAGAAGCAGTTCAAGCGCAGGAGCTGCCAGATGGAGTTCGGGGAGAGCATCCTGGCGGACAACAGGTCCAGAGAGGAACTGGGCAAAGTGGGCAGTCAGTCCAGCTTTTCAGGCAGCATGGAAATCATTGAAGTGTCCTGAGGGGCGGCGGCTCGTGTGTGACTGTGGCAGAGCTGCTCCCCCGGCGTGTGAGAGGTCCCTGTAAATCTGAAACTGGGTAAAAAGGTGTGGGGGGAGGGAAGAACCGGAGGCTTTGCTGGGAGCCAGGGAAAGGGGGGTACTGCAGAGAGACCAAGGTTGCTGCTGGGCTTTTCTCCTCTCCTCTCCGGGAGAAGGGTAGAACATTTCACAGACCTTTCCCTGTCAGAGGAAGCAATTCTGTGCAATGGATTGCCTGTCCTTTCAGTGGCTTTTAACAAGGAAGCTCTCTTGGTGTCAAACCCTTTCTCTGCTTCCACTGAACCACGCTCGTACCTGTCAGAACTAGTTGTGTTCTTCCCTCCCCATGCCCCATGTCCTCACCAGTGCACCTTAGCCCTGACACTGAGCCAACCTCTGGAGGGAGACCTTTTTCCTAAAAGAAAAGGAGACTGGGAGCGATTCCAAAGGCCATAGGGACCGGTTACAGCAAGGCTGGTCTGAACACACCGTTCAGACAAAAGTAAATACTGGTGTAACTATTGTTCTAATGAATAGGCTTTAGGTGATTCGATAGAGAGCTGCTTCAGAGAAAAAAAAACCCCAGTACCTCAAAAATACATAAAATAAACTAGGGCTTTATGGCTGCCACATGCTGGTAGTGAGTTCATAAACAATGTGAACAAGTAATGACTGGCCACGTTTAATTTTTTTTTTAAAGCTGTCCACGCACAAGTGTTTCAGTTGGCTCAGCAGCAATTCCTAAAAGAAGATGAATGAACCATACTTAGGACTCTTT
>NW_005054326.1:2842479-2887910 GCF_000277835.1 Geospiza fortis | reverse complement strand
AAAAGGCTTCTGGGAGAGGGGCAGCTGCTTTGGCTTCTAAGCTATAAAGGAGTGGTTGATATGTAGAGCTACATGCAAGAGAAGTGGCTGGTACGAGTGGCCACAACACACTTTTCTTGCCCATTAACAATTCAATTGCTGAAAAACAATTCAAATATTTGGGTTTTTTTTTAAGGTAGAAATGAGCTGTGGTGGATTTTGTCCTTACCTGAGCAGTTCCAGGGTGGAACTGCAGATTCTCAAGGCTCTGCCATGTCCTCACCCTCTGCACCCCAGGGCAGACACCTCCATCTCGAGGATGGAGGTTTCACAGGAGATGAGGCACAGCCCTTCTCATGTTTTTAACATCAACCCAGCTGCTTCCCTCCCACCTTGGCTACTGCTCACCTTGGGCTCCATGTGCACGTTGCCATGAGAGGTTTATGGTCAGCGAGGGATGGTACCAGAGCCACTGTGTAAAGCTGCATCCTTCCTGCCCCCAGGGCCTTCCCCAGAACCCTCAGAACACCTTGAGGAGAAACTGCATTCTTTTGTCTAATTTCAGTGCAGGCAGCTGAAAACTGTAGTAACAAATACTTAACCCTGGCCAACAGCTTTAAAAAAAAATTGTCAGCAGCAAACTGAAGCCCTAATTCAAGTCAGCAGCTTGGGTTATGTTTGGGGTTTTTTTACTGTAAGTTTAGCTAGTTTGTGACTCAAATCTCAGGTTTTACTATATTGAAAAGTGGAGAAGATTTTTGTTTTGTTTTGTGGCTAGGATGTGACTTTAATTTCCTACAATGGACCGTTGAAAATAGCACTGAAAGCTACAGCATTGATTAACTTGATCCTAAAAAGTGCAAAAGGCACAGAGGAGGCACCGGGAGTCCCTGAGCCCTGAGCTCTTTGTGCTGCGTGTACAAGAGGCTGGACAAAGGGCCTGGGCAAGGGAGAGGCTGACACCACCCTGGCCACTGTGTCAGGTGCTGGCTGTTCATTGAACGTGCTGCCACTTGTCTCTGTTTACATCTCCAGTGGAAGTGATGACATCACAGCTATTTTCAGCTGTGTGTGTGTGTTTGCCTGTGTTAACAGCTGAGCAGGGCTCCTCTCAGCCACATTTCAGGAAAAGCGGGTGGCTTTGATTTAAACCAGTTAATGGGAGTGAACACGTATCAATCCCTAGAGGCAGAAACTGATTCTTCCTCTTTTGTGCTTCCTCAGACATGTGTGTGCTCCCCTTCTTTGTATGTTTGGGGTTGGTTTGGTTGATTGCCTTTTGAAGAACTGAAATCTGGTCTGGTGGCTCCTCGTGATTCCCAGTGTGTTCTGGATGAATCCAAGGTGTAGGGCAGGTTCCCATAGGAGGAAACCTTAACCCCATGTCCTGCACAGGGTGGTGCCCTGGCTCATCCCTGAACTAGTCCTGTCCCTGAACAATACTGGAAATGGTTTGCAGAAGGCTGAAAAGCAAAGTGGAGGATGTGAGAGGGGAAAAATGTGTACATATTCACAATGAATATAATGTATGGCATTTGGTGTGTGGCATACCTGGCATGTTTGGTGTATGGCAAGCTGGTGAAATGGTTCAGAGAGATGTGAGTTTCTCATCTTGTTGTGTCATGAGCATTACATGTATGTTATGATGAAATAAAATCAGAAATGGTACCTGTTTATACAGAAGGCTGAGGAAGGAGTTGTGGAGTGTTTTACCTGCAGCAGGACCTGCTCCCCCCAGCAGCCAGGAGAGCAGGGGCCTTGTCCTTTATGGGACACCCCCTTCCCTGCAGGTGTGGTCATGAATGACAGGGCTGGAGCAGCTTTAGAGCACTTCTCACAGGCAGTAGTGATTTTACAGCACCAGTAACCATTTAGGGCTCTTACCTGTCCCTGATTATCCCCCTTCTTCTGCTCCACTGATGAGCAGCAGTGGCACTTGTCTGCATTAACACCCCCACTGTCTAATCCAGGTGTGAGTAACCTGTTCCTCAGGCAGCTGGGGTGGTCTTGGTGAAGCAACTATTTCAAACTGTTGAAGCTACCCAGAATGAACCCCATGTTTTTTTCCTGCCTCCCTCCCATACTACTTATTTGAAGAATAATTTAATTACTCGTTTAAATACTTGTTTTGATTGATGCTGTCAGTCTTGAAGAATTCAGAGCAAGTTCTGCTCACTGAGATTGGAGCACACCCCCACTGCTGCTTCAGAGAATGGCTCACACAAATATAGCACAGATTAGACTTAAAGAGGGCTGCCACAGTTGTATCCTTAGAGGAGAAAACTGCGAGTTTGTGTAACAGCAGCTTCAAACAGGGTGCAGTGACAAAGCCTTTTCTTTTGAGAATTTCAAAGCACAGTCCCAGAAAGGGAAATGCAAAATCTTCAGCCTCTCTACAAGAAACCAAACCATCCGTCAGAGCACAAGGAACAACCTGTGTGAGTTTCTGTGCTTATTTTCTACAAACAAGATCCAGCAGCTCCTAGAGAACAAAACAAGAACCATGCAAATTCAATGGCATCATCAGCTGCTGAGCCTACACAACAGGTTGACATGACAATCTTCTAAGATTTAGCTGCTCACCCTGAAGTCCACTTCTGATTGCAGTAGCTCTGTTCCCTCAAATTCTGTTTTTTGAAGAATTCACTTCAGCTTTCACCACTTCTACTGCCTGCTTTGCATCCCTGGCCCTGCCAGCAGCCAGCTCTGGGAAGAGACAGTCTAACTCCACCTCCAGTAAAAACCCAAGGGGCAACTGAAATCTGCCTCAGGCATGTCACCAACACCTCATTTTCACTTCACTGCCTGGCATTACTGGGAAGAGGTCCCCAGGGTCACCGGGCTCCTGATGTAACCATCACAATGACATTCCTAGAATGAAGTGAGCTGAAAACAGCAAACCTCCTCCCAGCAGGGATCAGGTAGCCCTGCTTTTGAAAGGGCTGGGGAGGATAAGAGAATAGGAATGTGGTCATCAGGTGAACACTTTGCTAACTGTATTCATCAGCTAAGTGCTCAATATGCTGCGATTCACAGCACAAGTTACAAACTTACTTCTACCAGAAAGTGGGGGCATGAAAAACCCAGAACAAGGGAACAGTACTACGGTTCTAATAAGACTGTTACTTTTTAAATCCAAAATCACTGTGATTCAACTAAATTTAGCCAGCCAGACATCTTAATTAGCCAGCCATACAACTAGCTAGTCAGTATTTGTTATTAATCTGTGATAAAAGTAGTTATTTTAGCACTTTTGGACAGTGTAACATACGCAATACCACAATTACATTATACACACAAACCCACAACTGAGAATTTAGGTAGAACAGTGTTCCTAATCCATCAGCTTTGCCTGGCAACAGCACTTGCCCTTTGAATGCTGCCTGCAAAGAACTTCTTGGGTCCAAATGGTTGCTCTGAGGCAAACTGAAGTGTTTCTTCAGTAAAGCTTTGAGCTAGTTCTGCACTTCCAAGAATATTAATAAGAGTCACCATAAATAGAAAAGGAAAGGGAGCTATTTCTTGCCTTCTCTAACACCCACCCCTCTGGGAAGGGGCTGCTTTCCTGGCATGTAAAATGCTGCCAAACACTTCTGGAGAGTTGTCCTGCTGCAAGGGATTGCTCACTTGAGGAGTGGATTTCAGCTGCCATCTCCAGGGACCCTCACCGTGCTCCACTGCTGTACGAAGCCAAAGTGTGACACTACAGGCAACAATAAGGCTGGGGCATCAGGCCATTAAAAAAAGAAACCAAAAGGAAAAACAAAACAGCAGCAAAATAAAAAGAAACCCTGTAAATCTGCCTCTCTATTCAGTATCACCTGTGCAGGTGAGAGTTCATGACCATTCTACTTTCCCAATGCCAAGTCCCAAGCATCACTGCTCACATCTTCTATTTAAACTGGACATCACTGCCAACCAGAACTGGGACAGCATCAGGGGGAAAAAACCAAGCAGCATTTCTCTTTGCATTCTGGGAATATGTTTCCTTTCAATCCCATGGCAGAGGCAGCCCCAGGGCACCTGAAATCAGCCACCTCCATGTCAGAGAATGGGTGCAAAGTAAAGCTGAGATCAGCCTGCACTGCCCAGACACCACGGTGGGAATGAAGAATGAGCAATAAGGCAATTGGAGAAACAACACACTTGGAAAAGAGCCACACCAAAAGTTTTAATGCTGGAGCTGTGGAACATGGAGCATGTAGGAAGCTGAACAGGGTAACCACCCATAAACCATGGAGTGCTCAGCCACAAGGCTGGCAATCAAAACACCCTCTGGCACTTGGGAGCAGGAGGGATGTTACAGCAGTACCTGGGAAACTACTGGCACACAGTCTGAGAGAGGGGCTGCCTCGTGCAACCAATGGGCCTGTGAAAACATGTATTTCTACTGTGTAAAAGCTTGGAGGAGGGGAAAACACACTTTAAAATATTTAAGGATATTTAAATATATTTAATTTAAAATACATATATTAAAAAAAAAGCAACAACAAAAACTCTTTTCTCTCCCCTTCAGCAGAACTTCACAGGAATTGCCCTGCAGGTAGGCTGGCACTTTAGCACCCTGTCAATGCATACAGTGACAAAAACAACGGAAACAACAAAGCAAACCTGCTCTGCATGGGCAGCACAGTGACCAGTGTGAGACACAAGGAGCACCAGTGGCAGCACAACGAGGGAGTTGCAACAGCAGAGTCAGGGGAAGGGCCAGAGCAGCTCAGGGCAGAGGAGAACCCCAGCTCCAGTGACTCGTCCTGCTCCCCAGCTTTTCCCAAGATCAGGTATCAAGAAGCTTAGCCTGTACCCAGAGCACACACCACCAGAAAGCAGAAAAGGGCAGCAGTGTCTGGTTTCAGGGGAGCACACCAGATTATTCACTGTTCACAGCACTAAATTTGTGATAGAAGTAACAGCTGGTACATTCACCAAAGATACCTGAGGCCTCCTCCAAGAGTGTGTGGCTTGGAAAAGGAAATTCACACACAGAAAGGTGATTCCAGTCACATCTCCAAGCTCCTGCTAAACAGCGTGGGAGGGGAGCGTCAGTCTTACCCTGAGCATCACTTGCATCTGAGCTGAAGCTGAAAGCAGCATGTGGAGCAAAGCCAACAAGGAGCAGCCAAGCAACAAACAGCAGCTCAGGAAGATGTGGCAGGACACATCTCCCCCTCAGCAAGAGGGCCAAAGACTTACAGTCCCTGAAGGCAGTGACAATGTTTTAAATAAAACTGTAAACCATCGTTCAAGGGCATTTATAGGGTGCATGCTTCTTACAGTACCCATAGGAGAGACTATCACCTGTGGAATGAAGGTGGTGACATCTGAGCATTGGAAAAGGTTGGCCTTCACATTTCAGCTCTAATTTCTTTCTAGTTCAGTTATTACGCCTTCCACAACCTGTCCTTGCTGTTGCAGAAGCTCTGTGTGTAAGGCCCAGCACACAGCCACAAGTTTAAAGAGCACTGTTCCTAGGAACAAAGGTTTTCCCCCATTCCCAGCCCAGTGCTTTGGTGTTTTCTGGCAAATGAGGAAGGAACTGATTTGCAGTGCTCCTCCTGCAGCCTTCAGCTGGGAATACTATTCCTTTGCCCTCATTAGCACTGCAGGGAGCAGTGCTTTGATCTGATACTTCATGGCCTGAGGCCACATGTCCACAAGCCTCAGAGAAGTGTCTTACAGGAAAGAGCATCTGCCTTGACATCCAGTATCAGGATCTTGCCACTGGCACAGGCTTCCAGCATACCAGGGTGTGGGACACTCATGATCCCGTCTGGCAGGCAGCTGAATGTCCCACATTTTAAACATCCAGACAGCATCATCTGGACAAAGAGGACAAAAATGGCTGCAGCCACTATTTAAAGCAGCTCAATATTCTTGTGTCTGATGGTGGGAGGCAGAGACACATTCCATGATGGACAACGAGGACCCACAAGGGCATAGCCATGACAAGCAGCTTTTCCTGGGTTAGGTCTCATGTAAGCTTTTAACAATCTAAGTGTAAAACATGGCAGGAAGCTTGAACAAGGATGGAATTCTGATGTTTTATCCTGGACAACACACAGCATGTGCCTATGTACCAACAACTGTGTAAAACCTCTCAGGTGGGAGCAAGAGGCAAGGGGACCTGCTGCCTTTGCTAAAAACCCTCCTGCTGAGTTCCCTGCCCTCCCTGAAGCAGTCAGTCCCACTTCCCAGGGCATCATTCCAGGGGGCTTCACCTCTACAGGACTCTGCATCTAGACAGTGCTCAGCAGGCCCTGGGATCCAACCACCACCGTGGTTCAGATGCACATCTAAGCTGGCTGCAGTCTGCATGACAAAAATTCATACTACATGACCTTTGGGAATGCAACAAGAGAACAGCCTGTTGCTTCTTGCCACCAGGCAATAATTATTACAATCAAAAACCTACTGCACTCTTACTTCCAAATGCTCAGAGACAACCTTTTGCTTAATAAATGCTCTTAAGTACTAAGAAGTATGGAAGCAAGTTGCCTTTGGCAAGTGCCCCTACCTTGTGCTGTACTGGAAGCTGGGTTGTCCCTGACTGTCCTCACTGCTGGAATTGCACTCCTGACACACAACAACCCTTGGGGTTCATGGGCTCTTCAGCCTTGGCTCGCCTGGCAGGAGGCAAGAACATCCCACTGCCTTTGGAGCAGGTGGCTGAGAAGGGCTCCAAGGCTTCAGTCATTCAGCAGTGTGCCACCACCAGCTCCCAGCACAAGGGCAGCTAAACCAACACAAAAAGCCAAAGGACTTCTCGTGTCTCTCCCCTCCACCCTCATGCACTTGAAGAAGCAGCTGCACCCCACTGGTAAAAAAGCACCAAGGTAACTTGAGTGTCCCAATAAAAAAAAGACACCTTGTGTCCAACTTTGAGATGCAAAGTGAGCAGGTTGGTACCGGTGCCTGTCAGAGGGACACGAAATGCCACCAGCTGGGGAATGGGATCATTGCCGGGGCAAGAGGGTCTAACACTAAGATCTGCTTTACATTAACAGACAGACATATCTAGAACACTTACTCCTTTACAGCCTCATAAATTAGTGAGCCCATAGAAACAGGAGCCTCAGGGACATGCCAAAACCCTGCCGTGCAAACTACGTTAATTATGAAAATGGCCAGATTTTAGTAAGCCAGTTCCTGGCTCCCACACTTTCACCTATAAAACACACATATTTCCAAGGCCAGGGGATCTCAGAAATACCTTCCAGCCATCTAATTGTCTAAACCCCAATGGCACAAAAAACATGTTAGAGGGTTCATCTCGCCCTATATCCCTTTGAATTTTTTTAGTAAAAAAATCAGATAAAAGGAAATTCCTCCTCTGTAAACCCAGACTAGTCACAGCAATGAAACAAATGTGTCTGCACAGGCGGTGTAGTGGCAGAGGAGACAGGAGGGCAAGAGGAGGGAGCAGAGAGAACGGTAAATCCTCTCCTCCTGGAGCTCCTGGATTCCTGGCTGTGCAGCTCGGGCAGCTGCGGCCGCTCTCCCTCCGCTGCCCTGGCACAGAGTCCGGCAGCAGCGCTGCCCGCTCCAGCGCTGCCGGTGCAGCCTGCTGGCAGCGCTTCCATGGAGCGTGGAAGGTGAGGAGGGGGCGCTGCCGGAGCGCTACGACCTCAGCTCCCGGTCGGGTTTCATGGAGAAGGGCTCCAGGCGCTCCCCCTCTGGCAGGAGGCTGTTGAGCCGCTCCATCAGCGGCACCGTCTGGTCGATGCCCATCTGGATCCGCCGCAGGATGGCCGACATCTCGTTGACCTTCTGGATCTGCTCCGCGTACTTGGCGTACTTCTTCTGGCGCTCCTGCATGAGGCTGTACAGAGTTTCCACAGAGAGGTCCATCTGTGGAAAAACAACGAGCACAGCAAGGCTCATTAGGCCAACTGTTGTCACAGAGCTTTCAGCACACTGTCCTTCCCAAAAGCAACCACCTTGGATGCTCCACTAACAGGAGGAAACAGGCAGGTACAGAGGAGATCCTTGGAAGGTACATAACCAGTCTGTCATGAAATGGGATGATTCATAGTTGTCTACCAGGGAAGACATATGATGACCTCAGTTCTCCACCCAAATACCTAAATATCTGATCAGAAAATTCTTCATTTGCAGGACTGAAAGCCAACAAGTGCTGCCGGGGTTTTCCCAATAAACCAACAAACACATCCTCCAAGTTATCCAAACCCAGGGGACCTGTGGCCTCTGCCTACACCTGAACTGTATTTTCACTGGAGATCATTCATTTGCAAGCATTAAGTTCTACCACAGTTGCCAGTGCTAATTTTTCTCAGTTTAGCCAGGTTACTCTGCAACTAAGCCACAGCTGTTATTACCATTGTCATCTGGAAAACTCCTGCCTTGAGAGAACCACAATGGATTGCTAGTGTCCCTAATTTCCCTGAAACCCAAAAATAAGAGTGCTATAAGTGACCCCAGGAGAGACATTAAGTAAATTAGCCATGCAATTAAACACAGTCAGTACCCACACATGGCTCAAGCATGATGACAATGACAGGAACTCTAGTGCTGTTCCTGCCATTGAGTGATGAAGGCAGCCTTTATAATTGACAGCCCATTTTTCTGTTCAGCCAGACCTGCAATCTCCAGGCAGGATTCAGCCAGTACCTTACACACAAGGCCAGTGAGGTGGTTTAAGCTGTAAACCATGCTAAGATACATATCCTAAGATATGCACCACATGTTCCAAGAGCTCAGTAACAGGGCTGTTCCAAGCCCTCAAGTGCACACTCCAAGCTCGGTTACTGTGGCTCACTGCAGCTGTACTTAACAACCCCAGTGACTCCAGTGCACTGGCTCTTCCAGCTGGGATGTCTTTGTGGAAAGCAGCCCCCTGGCTTGGCACTCAGTACAAGCCCACAGTGGCAGGGAGTGAAGGGCAGGAGAGTTTTAACACAATGAGCAGTTTTAGCCCACTGCCACCTCTTCCCACTGTTTTCCCAAACTTTCCCATCAATTGCTCCACAGGTTCAAACAACATCCCTCTCCTGAACTGTGTGACAGAGTCAACCCATCTGGTGGGGGACAGTGGCCATACCTGTCACCCAGGACAGCACATATTTATCAGTGCAATGCTAAGAAAACACAAGGTGCTGACCTGACCTGAGTTACGCAGCCCTGAGCAGGCAAGTGCAACCCTGACCCCCTGTCCAGTGTTGTAGGGGAGAACCTGCAACCAGGGAGGACTGGGTGGAAATGGTACAACACTGGAAGGCCCCACTGAGGAGGGAAGGCAGCAGAGAGAATTCTGCCATCCCACTGCTGGCAGCAGGTTGACAATGAGGATAAACTGCTGTAGCTGGATGTGCTCACAAACGTCCCTTTCAAGCCCTGGGGAGGAGGTCAAGTCAAAAACAGTTGGGCAAGAAAATATTTTATTGAGAAACTTAAGTTACAAACAGCATTGAAAACAAACACACAAGTTTCTGCTGAACTGTCATGGGGATTAGGGGGCATTTTTTCCCCCATCACCTCCATCAGAGCTGCATACAGTACCAATTGACCTTTTATTCTGCCTGCACTTTCTACTGCTCTCAGGCTGAATTCCTCCTCTTTGCCTCTGTGCTTTCCTGTGAATTCCCTCCTCCATGCCTTCATGCATGGGACAAAATAAAAACCAGCAGAGCAGGAAACTCCAAATAGAGTGGAAACAATTTAAGCCTACACAGGGGTTTCTATTAAAACCCCAGCTTAATAATTTAGTAGCTTGGCAGTAGCTCTGTAAAGAGCAGTGTGTAAAAAGCAGACCACCACCAACCAGCAAGTTCAATCCAGTGCCTAAAAACATCCAACCTAATGAGAGACAGCGGCCTGGAGGGGCAGGCAGTGGGAAACCTGCCCAAAGCCAGCATGCCTCATTAAATGGACCAGCACAGGGACCCAGGCAGAATCCTCCTCTGGTTCTGAAGTTCTCCTCCACTGGCAGGCTCTCCACATGGCCTCACAGCACTGTACAAGAAGCAAAGCTGGCACCTACCAAGCTTCCAAGCAAAAAACACCCAAGGCCCCCCTTTCTCTCCATTCCAATAATTTCCATCTGCTGACTTCTACGCTCCTTGTGTAAGTATGAGTAACATCCACTTACTGATGGGGAACAAGGGGAGAAGCTGATACTGACCTGCAGTAGGAAGAAGAAATGCAGAGTGGCCTCCAAGCACTTTGGACACATTCACAAGAGCCATAAAAAAGCTGCCTCACAAGAAAGAGAAAGGGTGGAAGTGAATGTTTCCTTACACCTACCATCCAAGTTTGCCTGCTGAGAGAGGCCACAGCAGCTGCACAGCCTGAGACACAACAGGGAGAACTGAATTGGAGCAATTGTGAGGAAAGGTCAATTTTTACTCAGTCTGAACCTGGTCTTTTTAACTATTAAAAAAAAAAAAAAGGAAGCTACATGTTAATTCCTGGAGATAAATGCCAGTGTTTCTCTCAGCTTTCCTTGAAGCAGGCCTAAGTACACACTCACATCCTTCCTACCTCCTCCCCCTCCAAGGGAGCTCCTCCAGTGCCAGACCTTGTGCTTTTATCTCTCCTGGCATGCAGTCCCATTCCTCTGGCACTCAGATGGGGCTTTCAGGTTCTGAGGGTCAGCCCTATTTACCCACCACAGGGACTAACACTGGCCTGCAGGAATCCATAATGAGCAGGGAACACACATAAGAATGCACCTCATTCCTATCTATTTAATTCCATACCTCATACAGTAGCAATAAAAAGCACCTGGAAAAGGGGAGCTGAAGTAGAGTCTGGTCCCTTGCCTACAGCCAAGGCAGTCCAAGACACCCTTGAGGGTCAGTGAGTGAAGTTGCCTTCTCTGAACATTTTCCATCAACTCCCACATCCCTGCCACAAAGCCCTGCCACATTCTCATCTGGAAAACATTCAACTCTCAGCCTTCTTGCCCATCCCAGACTGTGAAGCTCTCTGGGAAGCCCAGCAAGACACCCCAGAGCCAGCAGTTCTTCACTGTCCTAAAACCATCTGAGAGTGTTTATTTGAGCCATTGTTTCTGCTCTGGTTGCTCCAAGCTTCCTACCAGGCCACCAGAGCTGCAGACAACTGAACCCTACTGCCCTGAACCCATTAGATGTGACAGATGTGAAGCAGCTGCATTGTCACCAGCCCCTGACAACCAATCTGTGCTTCAAACATCACCACTCAGTAAGCTACAAACATCCCCAGCTTAGTGTGTACAAGTTTCTAGAGACTTAAAAGACTGAAGCCTGTTAAGAAGCAACAGAACAAAGCAGAGGACAGAGCCCAGCATGTGATGTCAGAGTCCTAATTTTCATCAAAGCAAGAGGTTCTGCCCCATCTGGAGTTGAGAAAGAAATATGTGTTCTCAGTGAAGGGGTGAGAGCTCCTAATGCAAATGTTATTTCTTTCCAAAAATCATTCCTCCTGTCAAAGCAGTAAACCTGAGGCTGGACATGCCCAGAGTAGAAGACAGGATCTTTCTCCCCTTCCTACATCAGAAAGGATGGAGGTGTTTCTTCAGTTTTCTTTCAAAAGCACAGGTCCATAAAAATAGACAAGCCTAAAACTCACCCTCCTACATAACACACTTTTTTTGTACAGCCAGTTACACTCAGAATTTGTGTCTGTTTCTGTTTCAAAGCTCAAGCCTCCTCTGTGGATTATCATCAGCAGGACACTAATTTATGCCTCAGCTTCACATTTAAACGTGAAATGACATCTACTGGGCTTTTCTTTCATCAAATGAAAACAGATTAATAATGACTTCCAACAACACTGCAAGATGGATATTTCTTCACTTAAAAGGGCCCCAGCACAGCCCCTCCTACTACACCATTCACATTGTCAGCCCTGAGTCTCCTCTGCATTACACAGGCCCATTTGTAACACCACACTGATGAAACACAAAAACAACTGAGGATACTGTCAGACATCTTGCACACCATAAATTCTTGCATTCATTTAAAAATTCTTCCTGGCCCACATTGCCAAGCAGAATAAAGACATTAATTTAGCCCACAAAAAGACTGAGGTCAGCACTGGCCAATGCCCAATTCTTTTCAAAAGACCACACTGAAAACAAACCAGTGCCCATATATATAATATACACACACACACATATATATACATATATATGTGTGTGTGTGTATATTAGATATATGAGCATATATATATATACACTTCTTACCTGGCATGGTTTTATAGTATCCCTGTCATGGGCACTTGAGTGTCCTAATTTCTCAGAAACAGAGGTCATATCTGGTTAGTTCAATGACTGAGAGACTGAAAACTGCAGCTAGACACATTTTCCCTGGTTGCAGAACATGCAAATGCAATCAGAAGTTCATTAAACTTGGAATCCAATTTCTAGAGAGGCACTGCTGACAGTCATAGCAAAACAAATACATCTCATAAGATGTTCGGACATTCCCAGCTTCTCCAGTCCCTCCTAAAACGCCAAAAAGGCAAGAAGATGTTTTTGTTTCCCCCCACAATCAGTAACAGCCTTCAAGAGCTCATCCAGACATGCATGTGTCCTTCTGTCCCAACAATTTCCTCTCAGCTGGAAATCCATCCTATGGATTTCCCCTGTGGCTGCCCCTCCAAAACACGCAGCTCTTAAGGTGCAATCCTTATTCTAGAAAGTTCTTTTTCTAGAGGAGCACTCTGAGCACAAGCAGCCTTTCCTTCCCATTGTCAGATGCTTGACTGGGGTTAAAGGAACATTTTCCTGCAGCTGCACACAAACCACAGCAGAAGGCAGCAGGCGGGAACACGACTGCATGGAATATTAGTCACCATGTACTGGTGTGAAAATAGTTTTTAATCAACACACTTCAAACTGCAGACAGCTCCTCTTTCTCTACTGCCTGAAAACAAATGTGCTCAATGAATGGATTTTTTTTCCTCTTCCCCTTTCTCTTTGATAATGTCACGCAAAGTCAGCACAATAGATCACAATGACTTCCTGATGCTGGGAGCATCCCCCGTTTCTCCCACCCAGCGCACACTGGGAAGTGATAACCTAACTGGGCAGCTTCTGTGCCAGGGATGCCCAGCCACAGATCCCACCTTCAGCTCTCATGGAGCTGTACCCTTCCTCTGCCCCACTGCCAGATAAACAACTACAGTTTGTGTTTAGGATTTCCTTATCTTATCTAAGATCAAAACCACTGCCAAAATATTCCTTTTGCTCCCTCTGTGATCTGTAAACGGTTGCCAAGGGTTATTCTGTCTAAGCATTGCACAGATCACAGTCAAGCTAGACAATGAAGAGTAACCATTTTAAGTGGCTCTGGAACTGAATTACAGCAATATTAATAGGTACATCAAGGCCCTTACTCCAAAAGATCTAAATTAAATCCATGTTTAGCCCCTTAGTTCTACAGTAGATACATGAAAACATGTATCAACATAAGCTGCTGCACCTGTAAATCTGATTATTCTGGGAGGCCTTGAGATACACAAAAGCATTCAGAATTCCAAAGAATAAGAAGGTTTGTTCTTGAAATAAGCTTTTCCACCTTTATGTCAGTCTTTCCCTGCCTCTTGTGTTACCAGACAGGAGGTGTTTGTCACTCCCACACCTCTCAGTCCTCCCAGCCTCCCTCTTCAGTGGTTTGGTGTTCTGGCCCAGGAGCTGGCCTGGCTACCACCCTGACAGTCCAAATCAGCAGGGTCACATGGCTAAAAGCACCACCTCTCCCCCTGCATGTGATCCTGGGTTCCACAGTGTTTGCTGTGGCTGTATCAGACTTAATGCACAAGATTCCTGAAAAAGCAGAAAGGAAAAAAACCCCAAAAGATCCAATTTTACTAGTAAGCCTTCTAAACTGTTACCAAGAAAAGGTCATAGGAATTCCTAGCTCATTGTCTTTGATTAATAAGAACACCTACTTAGAGCTGTCATTTGCTGCTTTTGTAGAACAATCTACATCCATCTAAGAACTCACCTCTAAAATTTATCATGGCTAAAAATGCTAAGTTACATCCTGAGCATTAGAAATGCTTCCATACCTATTCTACATAACCAAGTCTAAGAAAAATAAATACAAATACCCCGTGCAAACAAGATTATTGCACCTGTGTGTGCAATACTCTCACAAAGCCTCTGTTTTGTGGAATACAATTCCACAGTAATTAATAACACATTCCTGATCTGTCTTCAATCAGCTGTTCCTGGAAAAGAAAAAATATGTATCTGTTACAGATCTATTGCCTAAAGGACAACTTGCACAACTCTTATTTCAGGCTACCTAATAATTCTGCTAGAAAACACAACCTTCAATCTCCTCGTTTCCTGATTTTACTCTGCTGACACATTACTTGAATATTACAGCACAACAACAATTATAAACGTTATTTACATTATTTATTATAAATGTTATGTAGAGGGTTATTTTATAATAAATTTCAGTTTTGTAGTTTCAACATGTCAGAGTGACTAGTTTTAAGCAAGTCAGTTTTCCCATCACAAATAAGCTTTGATTTGAAAAGAGATGACCACTATCATTAATGAGATGTTTCTCAGAAGACACCACCATTCTCATTTCAGAGTGAAAATAGTCAGCATAATTACATTTGCAAGCCATCTGCCATTTATTCTCAGCTTCACAGATGGGACCTGATAGCTGTAGGTCTTCTTTTCCACATGTCCTACAGAAGTCTTTCAGAAAGGAATGATATTGCTGTGTTTAGTCAGGGTTGGACACACTTAAAGAAAATTATATTTAAGTAGAAAATGCTCTTAAATCTCTTCTCACATAATACAAAGGAGCTGAGTTTTAACTATTTCCTACTGTGTGTGAAGTCCTAAAAGGATTATCTAAGACTCCCTCTTTTTTTCTCTGGGGAGCTGCAGACAAAGCTGGGTTCACACACCCTGACACACTCACCCTTGCCAGTCCAACACATCTGGGTGCATCAGACCTCCCTCCATATGCTCTGCATGCCTTGGAGACATGCAAGAAGGCTGCAGTATCAATTGAGCATGGACATGAGCCCAGCAGTCAGGGTTTGGGGATTTCTGGACACCTGAGAGCCCTGATGAAGCTTTTGCTCTTCTCCTGTCAGCTGCGTTTCTCATATGAAACCCAAATCAACCTCCCTTCACCAGGGAAACTCAAAGGCACGTCAGTTCTAACAAAGTCAGTCACTGATAGCCTGAAAAACTCCTGAAATATTTATTTGTAGCTCTTCCTTCCATGTTTGAAAAGCACACAAAATGAGCCAAGTACACCCCACTGATGTTAAGGGGAGGATCTACTCCTTCATTCCCAGAAGAGAAACTTTCAGGGCTGACTCCACCATACTTCCACAGTGCTGAAGCTCAGACATCCCAGCAATTTTCTGGAGGTCCCAACATCTGGACAGTAAATCTTTGGCTTCAGGAAAGCCTCAAAGAAATCCTGAGCACTGTATATCATTTACAGACCAAGCTCTTCTGAGGCTATAGACTATTGCTCAAAATACAGTAACAAGAGTACAAACCATCAGAGATCAGTGATTCACACAAAAGTTCAGTGTGGCAGTAGTGCCAGCTCTGATCCACTCTGAGCATTCATTTTTGTTGTATTCAGCTGCAGTGGCCTCAAGATTCACAGAAAGTCGAGTAGTTCTTTCCTCTTTTTTATGTCTACTAATGAATCTCTAGAATAAATTGAACAAATGCAAGAAGGCATTTGAAAATTTGTACTACAATTTGGTAGAAGAACTTGTAATTGAAAAGTAAGTAGTAGTTCAGTTTCTGTGTAGTCTTATGTCAGGCATAAGGAAGAATTAAATTCTCTAGACTGGATAAAGCAAAAGGAAAAGCTATGACCCAAGAATCCTTTCTGACATTAAAAATTCCTATAAATTCTTTATCATATACTGCTGTTATGTTGATTTCTCTTACAACTGCTACCTGAGCCTCTTTTTCGGCTGGAACTCATCTGATTGGGGATTTTATCTTTCAGACAATTTGCAGCAAGTCCAGCAGCCGCTCTTCAAACGCATCATTTGCTGTTCCAGTTTAAAAAAAAGTTTAAAAGGTTAATTTTTTTGTCCAGTTCACTACACTTTTGGCACAGTTCATACAGGGAATTCTACTATACTGTAGTTCAGCATTTTATCCAGGCTTCTAGAGGTAGATGACACATCCAGTCAGGAGCAATGCCCACAGGAATTAATTAATAGTAAATCATATGTTTCATACCTCAGAGCAATGTTGCAAAAATGGCAAATAAACGTTCTCATGTAGAGGCATTCATGCCCCAGTGGCACAGAAATATTTAGGAAACCCTACCCTTCATAAAAAGCAAGATGGGCAGATTACTTGCACTAAGGTTTTGTAATGCTTTCAACATGAAGTCATCTCTGCAGATCACATCTGATTATTGCCACAATGCTCATTTTGGGATTGCCAACACAAGGCCCACCCTGTTCCCTCAAGTACCAACCACCATGTTAAAGTCATCAGTGCAACTCCAAATATTTGCAAGTAAGGCTGGCTAACCTTCTAAAACAAAGATTAACTGCTGAAAAACTTCTAGCCAACATTCCTGGCACCTCCACACCCCAGCCCAATTCTCACTTAAGGGCAGAGTTGACACCTTGAAAATTTCAATTCAACACTGCAAGAGGAGTTAATAGACTTGTGAATTGACTTTTCCTATATCAACACAATCCTTCAGGGAGGGAGAAGGCCATTTTTAGCCTACATTAATGCCAAACTGATCTAAAAAGAGAAATCTCATCGTTTTCTGTCGTCATTTGACCAAGCCAAATGAGCAAAGCTTTTCCAGTTTCCTCCTCGAGGTTCTCCACTCCCCACACATCCCTACAGCCCTTTCCTTGTGTTTGAGCATTATGATAGTGCACACAGTGTGTCAGGTGAGATCTCAGCTTTGTGCAAGACAATCAACATCCTCTCCTTTCTCCTGCAAGTACAAGCTGGGATGCACACCAGGTTCATACTTGCTTTTTTCTTATCTCAAATCCCTTTCATGCCCAAGTCCACCATCAAGTCTGCTAGCTCTGTAATGAAATCTAGCACTCTGTATTTCTATTTGAAGGTCTACAAACTTGGGGCAGAGGGCTGTTGGAGGGTTTTTCCATCTGGGAAAACAAGGCTAGAATAAGAAATCCAGTTGCCTAGTTTAAGCAAGCTGTGAGAAGGAAGTGAATTATGTTCCTTCTGGTACCTGATGAACATAAACTCCATGAACTAATCCCAATGAAAGTGTTCCTTAAAGGTTTTGCATGCCAGACTTGGGATATTCAATGACAGTCTCTTAAGCACCTAAGTTCTATAATAATACAAACCTTTCTGACTGCTAGATGCTTGTTCAAGCTTAATTTTCTTCCTTGGAAAGTCAGTTGTGGAAAGGATTCCAGTTTAGATCTTTTCTCAAAAGGCCATAAAGCACAAGACAAGGGAACATGCTGGAACTGATTACACACATATATTCTAGCAGCAAGGGACTGGTCTTTTCTATGACACCAGACACAGCAGTGCATGTCAGCAAAACAGATTTCAGACTGCCACCAGTGCAAACAATCTTTCCTCTTCCTTTATAACTGCTAGATCCCTTCATAAAGTTCAGGTACAGCAGAGCACTGGCCATCTGCCTCAGGCATACGCTGCTAGACATTAATTCCCTTTATTAAAGTAACAATTGTGAAGCCTTTTCAAGAGCATTTTCACATTTTGGTGCTGGCTGGTTAAGACACCACCCCACCACTTAGGTATTCAAGCTACTTGCACTGCAGACTGGAGAAAAATGAGCAAGATCAACTGAAGGACACGAAGATTAACATGTTTCCAGCTTAATAATCCTGTGTATTTATTTCTGCATGATGGTGCCTGTTGAGATTCCAGTCTTTATAAACAACACTTCATTGCTGATGAGAGGAGACATAAAGAGCTGGATAGATTGCCACAGTCCTCATCCATCAACTTCCAAGATGCCAAAGACTAAATTTAAGGTATTTATTTCTTATAGAACACAATGTTCCCTAGTTTTTTTCTAAAGGGCAGTGTGGCATTAAATCCCTTGAAAATACAAGTGGCATTTCAACCAAGGTTTTTCCCCTTTTCAGAAATATTATAGCACAAGGGATCTCAGACCCCTTTCCCTGGATTTGGGGCATTGGTGATTTAAGTCTGTGAATCAAAAAGCTCAATTTTGGTTGCAAGTTAACACAGCCTCATCTAGAACATCTTTACATATTGTGTCAAAATTAAACACATCTCCATTTTCACTTTGGCCAGGCTTCTTTTAACAGGCTTGGTTTTGATTCCCTGAGCCCTCCCCTTTAATGAGCTGAAATGTAGCTTCATGGGCTGGTCCATGTGAGCCTTAAAGCAAAGGCCAGAAGCTGAAGGTGCATTTTGGACTTAGTAAGGCCACTCGTCTTCTCCTGGACTAATTCAGTTTAGTCAGAAGTTCTCAGGGCACGTCTGCTGAAAACAGATTTCACAAACAGTCTTGGAAACTCAGGCCTGAAACCACCTACAGAGAAATCATAACCAAGATGAAATGGCAATAAACACCTCACTCAGATGAGTTCTGAAGCAAAACAAACCAAAGACCAGGCAAAAAACCACCTCCCTGAAACTTGCTCTTCATTTGAATCTATTCCCTGAAGGGACACAGCTCAGCCGTGACTGGAGCATGGGATGAATCCCAGGCACTTCAGATTTTTCTGCCCATGGAGGGATGGAGTTAGGAGAAGTGCCTGTGGTGTCTCACACAGCAGAAGCTCTGTGTGCTTACAGCAGATGTGCACCTTGAGTCTCACTGCAGCTGTGCCCAACACTGTCCCCAGCCAGGCAATGTCCTGCCAAAGTTCCTGGCCCAGATCTCATTCATTCCTGGTGATGGAACAGCTTCCTGCACTTAGGACAGCTTTTCCCTTTACCACCACCTTCAGGGACCTTGCACTTCAATTCCCAGCAGGAACATCAGACTGCTACAAGGTGTCCCTACCACAGCCAGCCCTTCCAAAGAATTTACAGGTATGAAACAAGCCATAATGCCTGCCTGGACAAGATTCATTTAACTATCACAAATATAAAAGCAATATTATTATATTTAAAAATGCAGGGGGTTTCCCCCAACTCCCACCCATAGATGCGTGCCAGCTTAGACTGAGACATTTGAAATTTCACTTTGTATTGTAAAAACTGCTCTGTTTTCAAAATTATTGGCAGTCTGGGATTGCTGTGGTAATAATAAAAACTACAAATAACACTACATTAACATTTGTTTTCAAGGCAAAGCAGCAGAGCCCTCCCAGTAACCCATTTCCAAATACACCTTAAGCATGGAGTATGTAGGAATTACATTTGCCTTTAAGGGTACATCAAATACTTCAAAAGCACAACCCCATTGACAATGCTGGAGGTCTAGTAAGAAATGCTGAAGATCTTTTCATTCAAAGCTTCTTTGAAAGGAGCTTAGAGGGCTTTCACGTTCCTCTCTGCTTTCACAGAAAGAAGACAGGCCTCAATTTTCACGTGTGACAAGTAATTTTTGTAAGCTTAACTTCCGATATTTTGTAAGATGTGATTTTTGAGAAGCTTTGTACATTGTGAGCACAATAATCCTTTTTTTAAGGCACTGAAACTAAGCTATTTTGAAGGCACATAAAATCATGAACTTTCTGAAAATTTAGCTCTGTTCCCCAGCTTTTACCTATTCTACTTGTTTCCCATTCCCTGGTACTCACCATCCCCTATCACATGACTCTTGAAATTGTCTCCCTGGCACCCAAAACAGATATCCTCCACTGGTAAGGATTTAATGAAAAGTAGTCCTCTCCCCACTTATTTGCTGCTTTCCCCTATTCAAACCTTTAGAGCTCGTCAACATTTGCCTTCAAACTAATCTTGTCAAAACCCTGGTTTGCAGATCACAGAACCGGAGCAGACACTCCTGGTGAAGAGAGCACGTGTGGCTCTATCAAACCCACAGCAGCTGGAGTTCCTCAAAACTTCCAGTGAGTTACAGTGCCAATCTATAGTATTTTCCCTAAAAAGATCCAAGCACCTCCTTTTTTCTTTTTTTTTTCTTGACAGTGAAGACAAAACCTCTTGTCATAAGTAAATCACTCCCTCCCAAAAGCAAAACTCATTCTGGCATGAAAAAAGGCACCTGAGTCAATCACCTTCCATCCTGTCTTCAATTCTTTCCCCTTCAAGGAATCTCTTGGATAAATGTATTTCTGCTCAAGAGAGAACAGTCACAGCCACCTGGAAGCTGCACAGGGTTCTACATTTAGGAGCAGATATGGATCCAGCCAACACTGCAAAGAAATTCTGGGTACACTGGGAAATGGGATGGAGAGCAAAGCCAGACTGCACTGCTCCCTGAAGGCACAGATGGCTCTGCTCAGACCTGCAGTCACTGTCATGCAAGTAGGGTTTTTTTTTGTTTTTTATTTAGTTCATTCTCTTTCTTATTCAGAACCATTGTAATTCAGACTGTGTGCTGATTTGCAAACCACCACACTTAATTCTGAGTTACTGAGGGCCAATTAATTTACAGCAGTACTTCTGAGTTTTGACAGAATCCAGGAAACTTCTTTCCTGGTGACACAGACAATGAACAAAAGATATTTGCTCTTGGACGTTTTGTCAAGGAAAGACTAAAAAAATCCTGGCTGCTGGCAGTCTGAGTGTAGCACATTATACAGCAGGACTTTTAGTACAGTTAGAGTCTGAGAAGTGAACAGACCTCAGAAAAAAGGTAGGAAATCAGAGACTGAAGCTGACCAATATTTTGTAGAAAGTTAAAAACATCAGTCACTTGACAAATCTATTATCAGAAGAAAAACACTTCAGTATTTACAGGGTTAAAGAAAGGGAAAGGGAAATACTGGCTACCAAAATGAGGATAAAAGAATTTACTGTCCCAGCTTGTGCACACATTCTGCTTTTCACAATACTTGATTTTCTCTTTCATTTTTATGCTTTACTAAGGGTCAAAGTTTTGTGTACATGGCCAACCGAAATCATTGCTGACAAATGGGTGAAGCCAAAGGCAATTTCCTTTGTCTGCACTTGTAAGGAGAGACATCCCCTGCTCTGGTTCAGCTGCACCCTGGCTTGTCAACAACTGTCAGCAGTGGTTCAATTTAGTGCATCAAGGAGAGCCCAAACAATTGGGAAAGAATGATTTAAGCCAAGTGGGTCCCACCCAGATCCTCCAGAACACACATACAGAACAGCCAAAGCAAGAAAAATATTTTAAAATTATTAGGAAAATGAACAGTAAAAACCCACCAGATCTGGCAGGGGGACTGAAAGCATCTGAAGTTGCTTAGAAGTTGTGACCAAAAAAAAAAACCAACAAAACCAAACCACAGCTGATTTGTCAGTTTTCTGACTTACAGAATCCCCATTTCTCCATCACTTTGTCAGAGGAGGCTGTTATAAAGAAGCTAGTGAGAATATCAGTATCATAATTTAATTTATTTTAGATGAAAGATCATCACAAGCCTTATGAACCAGAAGAAAACCAGCGTAGCTAATTTGAAAGGGACTCTGCCACTTGCCCTACAGAAGGCAAACCCAATTAATGAATATTGCCCCGGTGGTGTCTACCATGACTTTAAATCATGTCACTATTCCCTCTCACACTTTTAACAGCCAAAAGAATTACAATCTGCTTGGATTAATGGAGTACACTGTCATTAGGCTGGCAATTAAATCCCATTTCTGAGATTGTGTGATCTGAGTCACCAACATCTGCAAATATCTTTACATCTTGTGTAATAGCTGGCCTCAGATCTTGATACACCAAAGTAAAAAGGCCTTTTTAATGCTTCCCACATCATTCTGGACTTACAACTTCATGATGACAGCAGCTTCTCAAAACAGCACATGAATCAAATTTATTACCCAGTTTGTCATGTGGGATTTTCTTAACTCTAAGCCAATAGAGCAACAACAAATCAAGGTCAGTGTTTATACTTGGTGAATAAAAATTAACCACATGCTCGAAAGCATTTTTTTGACACTGAAAAGGTATTTGGTGTCAAGGACTTTTGAGATATGCAGAATTCTCCAGCTCTTCTACACATCTGGGAGTATCTGAGGAAACACCTCAAGCAACATTTCCCTGTCATGCCAGACTCTTGATTTTAAAAAAATAAAAAATCTGGCAGCCATTCTACTGCTTCCGACATCAGTAGTCACACATGAGAAAGACAACCTCATTGCAGAATGCTCATTCCAGGAATTAATTCAATCCCAAACAGTATCATCAAACATCAATTAAACATTCAATATTTAAACAGATCAGTGTTTCAAATGATGGTTTGGTGGTAAAAGCAGCAGCACAGGAGACATTTTTGCCATAGAGGTCAGAAATGAGATGGCATGTTATGGGTTTTGAGAACAAATCCACTGAAGCACTACCTTCTCCAGCCATAGAAGATGTTCAGATAAATGCTTTCCTCAAATCAGAAGCTAACCATGGAGCACAATACAATCCTTGCTGTGTCACAGACATGTTTGATGAAAAATCCTTTCCTTAGGATTTTTTCTCCTGAGAAGCTGAGAAGCCTCAGGAACAAAATGCAAACAATGATCATCTGCTACTGTGGAATGCCACACGTGGATCTGTGATTGGCCTCATGTGGTTGTTTCTAATTAATGGCCAATCACAGTCCAGCTGTCCGGACTGTCTCAGTCAGTCACAAGCCTTTGTTATCATTCCTTTTCTATTCTTAGCTAGCCTTCTGATGAAACTCTTTCTTCTATTCTTTTAGAATAGTTTTAATATAACATATATCATAAAGTAATACATCAAGGCTTCTGAAACATGGAGTCAACATTCTCATCTCTTCCCTCATCCTGGGACCCCTGTGAACACCATCACAATGCTGTACAGACCTAAGTAAGGCACGCTACCTTAAAACCTTCACTCGTCTTTTACTTCTTGGAGAGCTGCTTGCAGCACCTGCCATTCCAACAGAGGAGCAGCCACTGTTCATGGCCAGGCCTCCTGGGGCACAGCCAGCACACAGCCAGCCTGGCAGGAGCTGCAGTGCCAGCCCAGGCACGGAGCTCGCAGGGCACTGAGCTCACAGGGCTGCCTGTAAGAGCCAAAATGAGAGATGTGGGACTCCAGGTAGCTCTTCAAAATGCAGTTTATTACATCCAAGGCATTACAGCAGCCCAGGGTTGTGGGTGACAGAGCCTGTGCCTACAGCTGTCAGCTCCAGCTGCAGGCAGGCCTGGAGACCCTTTGGTTTTGGCTACAATGCATTACACACCTTTCTTTGCTGAGCATCTTAATACAGAAGAACCAATCTATACCTTAACTATTAGCTATAGCCTATCATAACTACTATAATTACCATATTCATGTCACTATTCTCCAATCACTAAAAGTTAGTACATTACAGTTTAAGCTAGAAGTTGTTATTCAGTTTTCTTGCAGTGGAAAATTCTGAGACCTGTTTTCAACTTGCAACATTTGCTGACTTGTTTGCCTGTACTATCTTCCTGCTTGGTAAAAACATCCTCTTGTTTGAGGTGGGTTTATCCTTTGCTCTAAGCCATGAAAACCCCTTCTCACAAACCTACCCTTTGCCTCCTTGGTTATCCAGTAAGACTGGCTCAGTAATTCTTTTCTTCTATATCAAAACTTGCTTCCATCTCTATTCCTTCATCAGACTTTACATTTAAAAATCCTTCTGCTAAGCATACATATCTGTGAGACTTTCTTGTCAAACTTTCATCCTTCCCAAGAGCTGCCCTGGCAGGAGCCACAGTGCCAGCCCAGGGCTGCCCTGGTGTGCCCAGGCTGCTGCAGCTCATCCAGCACCACTCCCAGCCCCGCAGCATGGCCCCAGCCCCAGCCCTGCCCGCCCCTCACCTCCTTGATGCGCTTGACCAGCGCGTTCTGGTCGAAGGCCACGGCCTCGGCGCACTGGTGGAGGTGCTCCTGGTAGCGCAGGCACAGCTGCAGCACCTGCTGCGGGTCCAGCTTCTCCAGCTTGGTGTTGGTTGGAGATGTCTGCCCACTGAGGAGTCCTGCAGAGCAAAGGAAGGCACAGAGTTAATCTGACTGCTCATGCTGTTGGCTCAATGCAATCCAAGACACAGCAGTGTGGCATTCACATTTCCTGAAAAATCCCTTCGCCCAGGGTTTTTCTCCTGGGAAGCTGAGAAGCCACAGAGAAAAAGGAAAACAATTTTATCTCATTTGTTTCTCCTGTGTTTTGCTCACATATGGAATGTGTTTGGAGATTGTTTACCACAGGTGATTGTTTTATTGGTTTCTGCTGTGAGTTGTTTTCACTCATTGGCCAATCAGTGCCAAGCTGTGTCGGGGCTCTGGAGAGAGTCACATTTTCATTATGATCTTTATAGCATTCTGTAAGTATCCCTTCTGTATTCTTTAGTATTCTTTAATGCAATATAGTATCTTAAAATAATAAATTAGCCTTCTGAGAACATGGAGTCAGATTCATGGTTCCTTCCTGCCACGGGGCACCCTGCATATACAATACAGCAGAACAAATCCAGCGGACAAGATTTATGAGGGGTGATGAAAAGCTAATTCAGAATCATTTAAGGATGTTTTGAATTTACAGCAGTGCATACAACAGCTTGCCACAGAACTTGGCCCTCCCTGACAGAGCCTGAACAGACACTAAGTGCATGTCCATCATGCACATCTCCTTGGTTTTCAGCGATATCCAAGTCCTGTTTTTTCTCCTCCACAAGAAATCCTAAACTGTGAAGAATGAGCCCTCTCCTAATTTATGTAAGACAGAAGAGGAAGGAGTTGAAATAAGCATTCTCAGAAGGGCACTGGAGTCATACTATTTTCACCAGACTAACACTGCCAAGACCAGAGCTCTAAAAATTCACTTATCCCCCAAAATAAACCTGAGTAAACAAATGGCCCACCTTAAGTTAAATTATTAGGGGTGAATTGTCTGCATTTTGCCTACCTTGCCTTTTTTAAAGCTTCAGAACTCTTCTACCTTCTAAGGCTTTTCTTTACACTCTCAAAGACTAGCAATATACCTCTTTTTGTTTCTTTAATATGGAGTTAAAATCCCTACCTACTCTCATGACCAGGTTTCACAAAAAATCTCACAAAAAAGACATTGGACTTAAAAGTGGGACACTGGTTAATATTCAGAGGAGCAAAACTGCCCAGAGAAATTTCTCCTGCCCATTGTTTGTTGCCTACGTAGTGCAACTTGAGAATGTCTGCTGAGCTCAAGCATGTGTGTGCCACACTGACCACCTTCCCCACAGCAGCTGGAAAAAATTTTCCTTCAGCATTAGCAGAACTCTTTTCTTGTTGGGACACCATCTGTGACAAACTGCACATACACATAATGTGCTTTTCCCAAAACATCCATCAAGCTATGTAAACTGAATTCAGTGACTGCACGCATGTGCCCTGTGGGACTCTCATTTTACAGACAGGAAAAGACATTAGAACAGCAAATGTAAGCAAGTATCACACTAAGCAATTAAAAAGTAATAAATGCCAGTTATTTGGATTGGAAAAGCTCTTCTAAGAAAGTACCTCAGTGGAAAATGGAAAGTATTTTGAATGGCCCCTGTGCCTATTGGAAGCTACAACTGGTGACATTGATTTCTAAGCTAAAGCACAAGAACAAGATAGAAACCAAGAAGCAAGTCAGAAATATCTTATGAATATGAGCAAGTTAAACCTTTTTGAAAACATTTGCAGACCAAAATGAAAATAAAACTAGGACGGCAACTTCATCAAATATGAAGAAGAAGCGGGTTTACATTTCATCAACCCTCAACATCTTATTCTCCCAGGATGCTCTCAATTGCTCTCCGCACAAAGCCTCATCATAAGAGATTTTAAAAAAAGGTAATTTTGTTTTACTGATTTGTCCACTATAATTGTGTTGCCTCAAGTCAAGAGGTCAGGAGAGGAAACAAACCATTTAGTCTCAAAACCCTGTATTAGCAACAGTCAAGTTATTTTTTATATGTTGGAGGGAGTTATCTCAAACAAAATCTTAGATGCAGATCTTTCAAATCTACTTTCAGGTAAAGTACAAAACTGTGACAGGAACAAACCCACTGAATGAAATAAGACTTTATAAAAATTGTTTATGTTTCATATTCTAGTGCTTCCTCAGTTCACAAATTGGGATCTTTTACAATATTATCTTGTCAGGATGAATGTTCAAATAATGTTGTCAACTTTTAATATGCTGAATGTTCACATAGGAATGAAGAGTTCACCACACACCTGAGGCTCTTATCCCGTCTTTGCACTGATCAAATACATGATGCTATCAGCCAGCTAATTTTCTTTTATTACTAATCTCTCACCAGCTTCAAGAGGAAAAAGAAAATTAGACACTGCTTGAGAGATTTAATTAACATGAAGTATGTACTTTGGCCAACTTATGCTGCTTATGAAAATTTTGAAGTGGAACAGGCCAAGGGCTGTAAAATGAGCTAATAAAGAACATGCTACTTAAACTCATGTACTTACAGCCTTGCACAGGTTACATAATGCTAAAACAAAAATTAATAAACCTAAGCCTCTCATTTCCTATCCTGAAAAACACAAGCTTGAGTAAAGGGAGACATTCCCTATTCAACTGGAATTCCTTCATAAGAAGCAGAGGGGGAAATACAATCCAGTACAAATGTTTGGACTAGGGATAAAAAACAAACATCATATGCTGCTTAAAGATAGACTATGGTATTATTCTGGGTGATGCAGTAGGGAGAAACCAAAGGAATTAGTTTCTCCAAAGACCTCTGGGGCAATGCTGACAATGCCAGAGAACAATTTAGCTTATTTTCAACTTGCAAGAAAGGAAAAAGTACAGTAAACAAGAGCCCCATGCAGCCTGGCAGGAACTCCCATTGTCAGAAGGTCAATCCACCATTTTTGGCTGCTCACTGTAACCACTTACTAACCACACTAGGAATGTTAACATTTCTTACTAACATTCCCCTCTGCCCTGCTCAGGTGTGACCCCCCCTGGAGCACTGCATCCAGCTCTGGAGAGCCAGCACAAGACAGACACGGATCAGGGACACAAAAATGGTCAGAGGGCTGGAACACCTCTCCAGTGAGGAAAGACAGAGCGCTGGGGTTGTTCAGCCTGAGAAACAGAAACCTCCAGGGAGACCTTATCAATATTTAAAGGGGCTTGTGAAAAAGACAAAGAGAGACTTTTACCAGGTGACAGAACAAGGGACAATAGTTTTAAAGAAGAAGAAATTTAAATTGGACATAAGGAGGACACTGTAAACATGTCTTTAAACATTGTAAACATGAGTGTGGTGGGAAGTTGGATGTCCCATCCCTGAAAGTGTCCAAGGTAAGGTCAGATGGGACTTTGACCAACCTCATCTAGTGAAAGGGAGTGAAAGATGTCTCTGCCCATGACAGGGTGGTTGGACTAGACCATCTTCAAAGATCATCTTATTATCCTCCCAACCAAAACCTCCCAACCATCTGATCATCCTCCCAACCAAAACCATTCTATGATTAAATTAATTTGCTGCATTTTTTTTTAGTAAATCTTATTTATATGAATATAATGTACTAGTAAAAATCTCTCCTCTTGAAAATCGATGCTTCCTTCTTAAAGCCTTGGCCCATATTTTGACCTCTCCACAGAACAGGGCCATCCCTCAGTGGCTGCTCTACATGTGGTTTGTAAGAGGATATGAGATCACATCTGTTGCAATAACATATTTATTAGGTCACTCTTACAAGTGCCAAAAAGGGGAGAGACAGAGGTCACTGAGTGGTTCAGGCTCGCTCCTGAAACATCCAGAACTTGAACCTGGCCACCAGCATATCTCAGAGCAACCAACCACTGGTGTACTATCCCTCCTGCACTGAGGAAATGGTGTTCCTGGGATTTCTTCTGTGGGATTATTACTCCCCAGCCCCACAAGAGCACAGTTCTGCTCTTAAATGAAAAGAAAACAGCATCGAGAGCTTTCATTTCTTATTAAACTGAATACTCATTTTTCAAGCTGCTGGTTCTCTTCCAAAGGAGGAAGCACACCAGGAATCCTCCATGTGGAGGATTGTCTGGAGCCTTGGGAAGAGGCTCCTTGGCACATGAGTGATACAACACACCCCAGCATGAGGAGGGGGGGCTCCACGGGGGTGTTGTGGCTGGAGAGAAGAGGAATGGGAGAACAGAAGGCTTCCTGCACAGCTCCAGTGCATGGAGCAGAAGGGTTTGGCAAGTGCCAAACATTGCACAGTCCTGGCTATCCAATTACACCATAAAACAAGGAAGACCACAGACCACCTCTGCTCCTGCCATGATGACGAGACGTCAAATCTCCCACCTACCCACACATCTAGTCAGTAAACAGCACGACCAGGAGGTGACAAACAGCAGCTGGGACAAAGAAAGAATCACATTTCTGAGCTTCAGAAAAAACCAGCTCAATACACCAAGTATGTCATGCACAGAGAAATATCATATATCACTACAAGGCTAGCTGACCCACAGACTTGACAAATCTGTTATTGTTTCCATATTCCTTGGCAAAGCAGAGGCATGTTAAAACCATTTTCCTCCTACTTAGTCATCTCCTTGCTGGTTCCAGGTCAACATACACGTCCAACAAATCATATCCTACTGAGCAGAAGAAAGCTGTTAGTTTAAAAAGCATTTTTATGACTAGAAGTGAAGTTCTTGAAAGAAAGCTTTTCACGCAATGCTGGTTCTACACACATACAGAACACAGGACCCCACCATGGTTATGTTCTGCTGCTTTAGTGGGCAATCCCAACAACACTTTGAGTGCTTTCCAACCTGAAAAGCATTAATATTTCTTTTTGACTTCTGTACTTCCACTTGTCAATCCCCTTTTCAACCAGTAACAGCAGCCATTACAAAAAGAAAACCACTAGGTCGTTAATTTATTATTACAGACAGCAAAGGATATGATGTTGTGGGGTCTTCTTACTAATTCTAAGGCCAGAAAGAGTTGCTGTCATGAGCTAACCAATCTTTCTGTGGAATATAAGAGAGGACTTCAGAAGTTACACCTTCCTAAACCAGGCCAGAAGTTTACCTTGCCCAGAATACTGCTTCCAACATCTAACAACAGTGGACATTCAGGGAAAAAAACATCTTTTTCATGCCTCACAAGATATTAATAAAAATTTCAGGCAGAAAAGACTGTGCTCAGTGAAGCTGTGGATACTTGAATTTCACTACTCCTTTTTGAAAGGTATATTTCTATCTCCACAATGTCTTGTGACAATAACTATGATGCTTATTTACACAGCATGAAAAAAACCCTTCTCACTTGCTTTACGCTCTGTAGTTGTGCTGTGACACATCAGAAGTCTGAGCAGGTTGTACTTCATTCCAACGTCTTTCCAAGCTCAAAAACCCCACTGGATCAGTCTCCTCTCCCACAGATAACTGAATTTCTTGGATTACCCCTGTAATACCTTCAAACACCTCTAACCTGAGGCCTTACTTCTCTCTTTAAAAGCCAAGTCAATTCTTCTCCAGAGTATATTGGTCACACCTCTAAAAATGCAGATGCTTTTATAACTGCTACCCCTTTGCAGGACCTGCTAATCACCAACACCCTTTTTAAGAGTGTGCATTACAGCGCTCATCACCACTGGTCTTCCCCCAAGACCAAGGTTAAATAAAGCATCAGATTGCTCACCATGGTTGACAATGGCTTGTCAGCTTTACAGAAGCATTCCTGGTGCTGGTACCTGGTTTTGGAGGGTTATTACAGTGGGCATTACCATTTTTTCTAAAACCTCTTCTTTGAACACTTCTCATTCATCCTCGTAAAGAATGATGCTTTTCTGAAAGACCTTTCTGAAGACAATCCCACAGACTCTCCAGCAAGCTTCTAGAGAACCTGAAAAGCTTTTAGGGGTTTGTTTTTTTTTTTTTAAATTAAGTAGATACAAGTAGAAAATGGCTTTCCTTCAAGCCATTTTGAAGGAGATTTCTGTTCTGCTTTTCTGATGACTTCCTAAGAAATCCACTACAGTTTTCATCTTTCACTCTCCTAACACAAGCTTCTTTTTGTCTGGGTTTGGGAGTTTTTTGTTTGTTTTTGGAGTGTGGGTATCTTTTTGCCTACAGGTCCCTTCATACTGCTTTAACTACACTGCTTTTCCTTCTACCATTCTTCAAACTCACCGGTACCACCTGAAACTTATTTCAACCATTCTTCACTTCTCTTGCCACTCTCATTTTTTTAATGATATTCCACTTCATAAAATTAATCCAAGACAGTAAAATTTCTCAGCTCTTCTATTCCACATGGATTTGAGTAGATTACAGTTACTATAGTATATAATAATAATGTAGTATATACAAGAGAGTAATTTCACTTACTGTCATCAAGGCAACATTAGTTTCAGCTCAAAAAGAACTAGTGTTTTTCAAGTCTCCAGGAATTTTTCTGTGTTCCAAGGGTATTTAAAAACTATCAACCCCACAACTTGCCTCATCAAGCCTTTCTAAAGCTCTTAGGTAGAAGCTATCCAGTCTGGTCAGCTTCTCAAATAAAGTCTGGCCTCAGTGGCCACAGATTAACTGTCATCGTTGTCTTCCTTGTTGCTATTTGCATGGGAAGATTGTTTTGCCAGTACCTTCAAGATTCCTAAGTACTAAAAAAAGATCCACACAAGAAACAGATGAAATTACATCCCTGAAGACAGAGTCTTGTTTCTTGATCGTTGCTGCTTGCACATGTTTGGAGGCAGCAGATTTTGTTATTAGCTGCAATAGAGAGCTCATTTCCATATATTCTCTATGCAGGTGCACTTCAATATCATCTACTGAAAAGAAAGAATTGCACACCTATGTGCAGCAGAACAAAAGGTATTAAAATACTTGCAAAAGATACTGTAATCAGATTTACAGGACTCTTACTGACTAAATGCTTTGAATTCTAATTCTGTACTTCCTCTCTCATTCTCAAAAACCAAGAAAAGACTAAATTTTTCAGCAAAGCCTGAACTGCTAAAATAACTTTTCTGAAGGTTGTTTTGGTTTTGTTGGGGGGTTTTGGATGGTTTGCTTTTGGTTGCTTGAAGAAGGTTTTGTTTGTTTGTGTGTTTTTAAGAACACCTGAGTTAGGAAACATCAATATTTATACACTCAAATTTGAAAACTCAGGCCACCCCTAAGAAAAAGGGAATTAGTAAAAGTCAATCATAAAGAAGCTGAAAAATGAAATAAATCACTGCTATTCATCCAGAAATCTTAAAGCTGAAGTGTTCATGACTACATGATCTTTTACTCAGAGCAGTTAATTTTCAAAAAATCTCACTGAAAAAATACCTTGTACTAGAACACATATTCAACTCCAAAACAAAAGCTGGCTTTGTTGCCTGTGTATATTTTCAATTCCTTTGAACTTTAGTGGGGGAGCACAATGACTGTAGGCAAACTGAATAGCTATTGTGTGAGCAAAGAACACATTTGTATTGTTGCAAAGAATGTTGGCTGCAGCAGCAGATTTTCCCTCTACTCTGGAGTGGGTACCATGCAACCATTTACTTCTGCATGGGTGACACATGGGCTGAGGACTCTCCTCTTGTCAAATCCTTTAAGAGGCAACTTTTCTGACCAGAGCCCCAATATGCTGTGTGAATTCCCCACCTGGGTCTCCTAAAACTCCCTAAGTTACAGCCTGCAAGACATTAGTCACCGAGATATATAAATATAAAATCACCTCCCCTTTTGTTCCTCCAGCATGTGTCTTAAAAAGCAAACATTAAGAGGATTCAGGACATTTAGGCTTCTATAAAAATGCAGCTTGCTGCCATTCTAAGACAAACCCCCCAAACTGTTACACATTTCCACCTATTGAGATCACATAACTTACATTAAAGAAACTGTGAGTCAGGGGGAATTTGCTGTTACTATTATTTATATTAAATAAGTATTTGTTTGTGATACTCAAAAGAAGTGAAGCTGAAATAAATCAGAAACGCTGCCTCATTTAGGTTGTTAGGAACCTGAATGTCCAAAAGGAAAGGAAAAAACAGTGCACCATCTGCAGGTGCTGAGATTTCAGTCTGGAGTCACTAAAGATGTGCCTCTCTGCAAGTACAAGATTGCCCAGGGGTTACACCTTCAAAAAGTTCCTAGAGATTGCCACAAAACTGGAAACTTCTTTTGAAGCTTCAGGTAGGGAAAAAGGTACACAATATACTCTGAAGAAAGCACACAGCTGCGCTTTGTCAACTAAAAGTGTCAAGATTCTTAGTCCATCTCCCCATGAACTTTTCACTTCTAAAGCACAGAATATGGAAAATAAGTGGTTTTGACTACACAGTTCCAGTATCATAGGGCCAACTTCCTGCAACAGACCTCAAAGTATATAAATAGACACAAGGGTGGAAAAAAGGACAGGGTTATTGACAGGGAAGTGAGAGAAGAAGCTCTTGCGCTGTGCAGTAAGCTGTGTTTGCTTTGCAACACCCTTTTTTCCTTGAAAATGCACTGTGAGAGACCCATGGGGTACAATCATGTGGTCATACAAGCATGTCATATCCAAGGGCTGCAGCTGATATTCTGAGCTGTTATTCTAACTGCTCTGCAAACCCAAAAGCTACAAGACTGACATCTTAAAAGATGAGGAATTGAGGCACCAAGACATTAGACAATTTATCTGAGACCACATGGAAGCCGCTGTCCCTTGGCCCGATGACTTCAGCACCAGAACATCCCTCCCCTTCTCTGACCCTCAAATACCAAACACCAGAGGGACAGGCAGCAGAGGAGCCTCATTTCCTACAGCACCACCAGGGCTGAGCACTGACACAGCCTCTCACACACAGATTCCCAGGTATCTACTAAAGGTTCATAAAAGCCAGAGCCAAATCAACAGCTTCTTCCTTCTGACTCCCAAATTCATGCTCCACAGAAAGGAGGATCCAACTCCCACCTTCCTCATCACGTGCCTCACCACAGCTCTTGCACAGAAAATTATTCACTCCACTGAAACCACAGACAACTAATCCTGTGGTTTTCTCTTTCCTCTAGGGTAGGCAAAAGGAATCAGAGCACCACAAGGATGAAATACTAGAGCTAGTCCCAGGAGAGGCAGGAGAGGGAGAAGGAAAGGACAGAGAACTTCTCTGTTCCAGCAGCAACAAGATGTCACTTCAATTATTTTATGTGTGCAAAGTGAGTGAGTTTATGTGTGCAAAGCCTTAAGTGAGTCCCAACTTTACCTGCCCATCCATCTTCCTTAAAATAATGGGACCTTAACTACCTTTTGTGTCTCTCTTGCTGCAAACTTTTCTAGGCTGTGGATGGATGAGAAATGGGACAGCAGGATCATATAAACTCAATTTCTTTTAAAGAATTTTTTAAAAAAATCTACTAGCCAAAACCCATGCAACTGATTCTATTACTAGTATTAAAGATAAGCCTCACAGCAATGTTTATTTTAGACAAAAGTGCAGGGGTGTTCATCCACAACAGAAAAAAAAAGCTTCAAATACCAGTATTTTGTGGTTTAGAGAAAAGGCGACATCTAAAATCACTTCTAAGCACAAGGCCACCCATGTGAATTTGGGGTACATTTGCTATTCCACAATAACAATAATACTCCACAATAACAAATAATATAATTCCATAATAACAAATAATAATTGCTATTCCAGCCTGTGTACACACACTAACCCCAGGTAAACAATGGGGCACATGCACTGTGCTGCTTACACCAAGAGCCCAGAAGTTTGGAGAAATTTAACAGACAGCAGTGTCAGTTTACTTTTGGGCATTTTCTTCAGTTCAGATGTAAATCTGAGAGTCTTGTTTGCAATTTGTTTTCACAGCACAATATGGAGCAAGACTGATCAACAGGCCAGTTACCAACAGGTTCAGCAAGTCCAAGATTTCTGCTCTTTTCCATGCATGGAGAAAACTGTTTTAAAAGTGGTAGAGAAAACCTTCACAAAAAGAGTTCCTTTTAAAATAAGTAATAGGATCTCTTGGTGAATGTTTTATCAGTATTTTATAATTGCAAACCAAGGCCAGTGCTGGTATAACCAACATTTATATTCATGAAACAGTTTCTCTTTGGTACTTTTCACAGAATCACAGAATATTCTAAGTTGGAAGGGACTCACAACAATCATCAACTCCAATTCATTTACTTCCTATCAGTTTTGTACCCACACAATACAGTGGACAGAATGATGGCACACTGCCATAATAAAAAGAATTATGGCCATATCATGGCCTTTGCCTATTTTTCAAGAGCAATGTACTGTTTAAAATGTACATTAAAGAAGCAATGTCCAAAATATACTATTGGCATGTTCTAGCCACAGGTACTAGGAACAGTAACTTATCTCTACCATGTGCATTCAGGAAAACGCAGCAAAGAACAGGAGTAAACTTGTAAATGCAACAGAATTGACATCTTCTACTTTATCTTCTTCTCTTACATGCAACCCAACTTATCACTCAGCAGTTTTGCTAGCAATGTGGGCTACCATGTCATTTGCAATTTTAATTTGATGACACTTTTCTACTCTGAAGGCTTTACCAGCCTGACTTGAAATGGCTGCACTACTCAGGAGTAGCAAAGTCCAAATGGGGCTGAGGAAACATTTGATATTTTATAATCAATACATATATAGCTCATACATCATATACTTTACAGAAATTAGGAAATGGCTCTTATAACAAGTTTAACTGGATTCTCTTGTTTTTTAGGGTAAATGGTTATCTACTAAAGAATCCAGAGGGAAACATGGAACTGGCATGAAATTATAACAACCAAATTTAGGATACAGAAATTACCTAAAAGCTGAGTTGGAGAGGGAAGCAGCCTACAACACACACACTATTTACTTCTGACAGTATTTTTAAGAAACTAATCACTTGGAGGGCCTTATTATGGCACCTAAAACATTCAACAGTTACACTTACAGAAGTAAGTGGCCCTCTGTGCTCTGTATTACCTCTGTATTTATCATCTTCTGTCAAATACTGTCAAGTGCAACGTGCCTTGAAGAAAGAAAAAGCACAAAAAGGAAACCTTAGCACAAAGTGTTTTAAAATTCCCGGGGGGGGGGGGGGGAAAGCAAACTGCACCTCCTCAGTTTACATTCCTTCTGCAGTTCAGTAAATGAACTCATTAGTAAAAACATTATGAAAGAGAGTAATCTCACTATTAAAATAAGCTGCTACTTAAGCAAGCTTTGAATACCTAATGACAACATTTGTGTGATCCTGTCCTTCTAGGCAACTGCATTCTAGGAGTGCTGCTTTCACAGCTATAAGCAACAGCCCAGGCTCAGGAAGCCTGGGAGCTTCTTGAGCCTGACTGGAGCACGTGCACCACTTCTCTGCAGTTAGAAACAGCCAGAATAGAACAATTCATTCATTCCTCCACTTAACCCCCTCAAAACAGCTGTAAAAACATCCCCCCTTATTTTTTTTTATTTTTCTATATCCAGCCTGCTGATGGTGTGCTCACACACAGCATGAACCAGTTTCCTATGTCTCTCATGGAAAGTATCAGTCATTTTACAGCAAAAAGTCACCATAAAGGTTTTTAATAACTGGCAGGTGGAGCTTTGCTCATCCTAAATCACATCTCCCTCAAGGTATGTTTGGGTATTAGTTGTTGGTTTTTTTGGGTTTGGATTGAAGGCACTTGAGATGGTAGTTTATGTTTGGACTTAAATGTTTATTATTTTTATTAGTAAAATAGTTTTATTACTGTGAGTTTGGTAGCTTTTCATTAAAAGGTACAAAATGGTTAACAATTTTTTGTTACAAGGTCTTTTAAATCTAAACTACTTAATTAAGAACTGACACTTTGATTATTTTCCCTTTTAACCCAATAACTGATTCCCAAGAGTCTGCAATGCAGACTTTTCTGCTTAATTACAAAATGCTACTCAAACCCATGAAGAAGGAAGAAGAAGCATGAAGCAGAAACCTAGGACAACACTCTGTGTCTTCTATCTTGCTTCTATTTACAACATACTAAAAATCTCAAAACTTAAAATTTTTGATCTAAGTGATCCAGCTATACTACTCTCTATAATCTATTTTACACTTTCATAGATTCTAGTCTACCTTAAAGTCTAGGAAACTTTCTCCATGAATAAAAGCCAAAGTCAGTGCTCCCCTAAAAGTCAAAACCCCAAAACAAACAAAAAAATATTCCCAATACTCTAAGTTTCCACAAAGGTACTTATAAGGTCCATTACAATACCTATAAAGCCCTTCCAGCTGGAAAGCCTCCTAGTAGTTGGAAAAGTCCCCTGTCCCTGTTAAAGACACTCTCAGAATGACATCCTGAGTAGATCTTGGGGTGCTGTCCCGAAAATGGAATTCATCTTGTTGCTCTGCCACCCCTCCCTGCCTTTCTTGTTCCATTCTGGTTCTCACTGAGCTCCTGCACAGATGGATTCAGCCACCAACCTACCAGAAAACTTCCTACTTGTCACTCCTGGATTCTCCTCATCCCCCTGAGCCAAGCTGGCTCACAAGGGGGCCAAGAAGCCTCAGCAGCAGCACAAAACACAAAGCCATAGGTATGTCCTCCCTCCTCACAGCTGTTACATCGACTCTCCTGCTCTGGGGCTGATCTGGAGACAGACAGACAGACAGACAGACATTCTTCCACAGTCTGGGGCAGAGTCTGGCATGAAAACTTACAAAAGCACCTCCCTGAGCACAGAATTCACTCTTGGCATAAGCCTCCTGCACTGTGAGGAAGATCATGTTATGGAATACCACCAAGGAGAGCAATTGTGGTACACGAGGACATACTAATACCAGATGCTACTCATACTAGAAAATATGCACAACAGCCAAACAGAACTAAAAACACTGAACAGTTACTCAGCTGCTGAGTTTAATGTTAATATATATACATGTCCATAGAGCTCACTTTCTCTTCACTGAAACAATACTTGGTTTGTGACACTGACAACAATTAATTCTGCAGCTATTAACAGAAAGCAGCTGTTCCAAATGCTGTTTGCATATCAGGTCCAATGCAAACATCTCCACTTTTGCAGTGATTTTAGCACTGCTTTTTCAAACAACACAAAAACAGACTGACAGGTAGATTTCAGTAAAGGCTACACATTTTTTGAAGTTGTAGGGGAAGAATTTTGATCATCTGGGATCATCTGTAACCACAGGGGTGATGACAAAAGAACCATTTTTTGTTCTGAAATTATGAAGCATTTCTTACTAATATAAATACATATCAACATGTTGACTCCACATCTCTGTTCTAACAATAAAAGTCTAAAAGCAATAAGAAAACAAACTGTGGTAGTGCAGACACATATGCATCTCTTCCTGGACTGGAGAAGAAATAGGAAAACCAGCTCTACATAAATATGAGCAATAGCAACATGTAACAGTATCTGCCTCTTCAAATTATTTAAAATTAAGGTATAAAACAATTTAGGACATGTTACAACTTTAAAGTCCAGAGCTTTGACTTCTTAAGACTCTCCTAAAAATTCACTAGAACCTTAAATATTTTCATGCAACTGTGTAGGTAATAAATGTGTGATTTTTTCCCCTTCTTTTGACTTAATTTAGGAGAGGAGGACAGCACTTGCAGCAGCAGTTAAATTATTTGTTCAATTCTGAAAGCTTTGGGTAAAGGAGTGGAACATACAACAAACCTGACTGTTCCTCCTTCCCAAGCGAAACTGCCCGCGCTTATCAAAGGCTCCAGCCAACACAAACACAACAGCTTTTTCTTTTCCTTGTCCAGGGTGCCTCGAGGGCTGATGCACTGCTCTTTGCTCATGCCCAGAGCTGAGTCACTGCAAAGGTCTCCAGTGCACACGAGTCCAGCAAGGTCATTCAGCAGAGAACACTCCAGTGTGCTCCCTCCACACCATGCTAGCTGAGTGCTCTGAAGGACACAGCGTGTCCTTCATGGAAAATGGAAAAGCTTCCAGAGGGTCACACATACCTAAGGGAATCCCATAGCAAGAGGGTCAAATGTAAAGCTTTGCCTCCTTACAAGGCTGGTAGTGAGAGCCAGCTGAACATGTTTACATTGTTTAACTGATCTGAAAAGTCTGGGCTCTGAACAACCCAGCTCTTAAACCCTGTAAGGTTCTGCAAGAGAATGGCCCCATTTCCCACAAGTCCTCAGTATCCTGAAGGGCTGTTTGGTAACCACACAAACACCTTGGAGATGTTTGCACAGCTCAGGTTGCTGATAGCAACCTATGTACACGGTGAGGCTGAGAAAGGGAAGGATACACGACACAGAAAGTACCTCACATCCATATTCCTAGAAGCTCAGTACTGGCACCTCTTCCAGCCTAGGAGAGCTCTTTTCTAGTTTAACTTGAGCCACTTTGGAAATGGTCTGCTCTGAGCTAGACTGCATGAACACAGAGCAAACATCATACAACTCCCATTCTTGTTATATGTTTTAAAACAATTTTTTTCTTAGAATTCCTGTCACTTCTATGCTCTGCAGGAGCATTCATACAGGGGATGATGAGCAGTAGATGTTTCAGTATAGACAACCCATAGATTAGATGCTGTTAAAGATTTCCCATGGGTTTTTTTTTTGTTTTAGAAGATTGTTTCATTTCTAGGAGCAGATTTTTGAACTGTTCTATCACTACATCCACTCATCATACCTACATCTTTTCTGAGGTGCTTTCCAGGACTGCTCACCTTGAAATTCATCAAATAGCTACCAGTTGTTGCTTCTTGGCTAGCAAGTGGTCCCTGTTGAAAGGCAGCTTTCACTGTTCTGCTGCCTATGCAATCTAAGTCTCTTTTTCTACAGAGAAAACTCTGCATTACTTGAAGTATAAAATATGATGAAGCTTCAAATTAAGGACATACAGAGATTGAGGGTGAGGGGATGTCCTCCTATTCACTGGCCAGGCATAGAAACTACCAGAGGTCACAAAAGCTGAACTTCTTTATTCAAGCAGAAATTCCCATTGAAGCCAAATGAGGTTTTGTTGAATGAGGGCCACAGGAATAAGCCTGTAGCACAGTCTGGACTGGGAGCAAGTCAAAGCAAATTATGCAACAGCTGTCAGGAATCTGTGTACAGGTCTGCAGAGCCACAGTGCAGGAGGAGCCCTAGTCCATCCTTAACTTCTGTCTATTTATGTCCCAGCGCTGAGACCCCTTCCAACAAAACAAGCCATGCTTTAGTACATTTTTATTAGAACAATTTATAGCAAACAGCTCTCTCCTCCTCTTCCTCTTTCCCCTCCCCTCCTTCCCACCGTTCCCTCTCCTTCCTCTTGCTGTGTTGTGCTGTTTGTGTGGAAAAAAACGAGCTCCCGCCCTTGCCAAGAGTGACATCAACTCATTCTTATCCGGTGATGTCCAGCAGAATCTTCCTCTGATAAACATTTGCTCAGTGTCAGAGCCCCAAGGTTACTGGCTGCGTTTTGCTTTCATTGTTGTTTGTTTGCTGACACTTTGCTGCTTGTTATACATTAAAATCCTCCCCCCTGCATGTCTCCGACCTGGAGCAGTGAACAGGACATTCCTTGCTGCTTACCCGGTCTCCCACCACCCCCTTCCCCTGAAACAAGAGTCTGTTTGTCTCTCTGTGAACAAGAAAAAGCTGATACTGCAGAGAAGCAAAAAAAAAAAAAAAATTAGGAGAGCAGACCTATGTCTTTTTAACCTTAGGTTTCTTTTTTTTTTAACAGATTTTCTTATATCCTTCCCTAGCATGCTCTAAAGTTAGGGGAGATCCTTAGCAGATTAATGGGCTGGTGTCCCTTCCTCCCACCTGATGCAGAACCTATGATTTTCTCTTCTCCCCTCCCTCCTTAACCCATCCTCTCCTCACAAGCCACCAGCTTTCTGAAGAAAAGGGAAGCAAACAATCCTTTTCCAGGCATGTTCCCCATACCCCTTACACCCAAGCTGACATTTATCTGAAGCACATCAACCTGTGCCTTCAGACAACTAGTGCTGAATGAAATGCATTGCTATCTGTCCGTGGCCCATGGACAATCTATTAAAGCAAGAAGCAGAGAAAATTTTGACAAAACCTAAAGGTCTGAGTAAAGGTCAAGAGCCCTGAAATGTCTAGCAGTGAATAAAGACTGGATACAGATACCTTTTATGCTGACTGGCTCTTACATACAATCCCATCAAAGAGCAAGCACTCTACAAAAACTTTGATTAACAGGATAATTGATATGTTGCAACTACAACTGCATCCCTCCCTGGGTCATTGGGGAGCAAGAAAAATCCATTTGTACACTTATCCAGAAGGAAAGGTCTGCTGTAAATGGAAGATGTTCTAGCACCAATCTACAGTCCCCCACTTTTCTAGGAAACCCATCCTAAAATCTCCCCCAGTGTTCAGGAAAAGGCTGCAGCTGTTCTTTACAGCTCATGAAAACAATGTTCCCTTAGCTTCTATGTGACACAATGAACAAGTACCTTCAGAAAGAAAGTAAAGAAAAAAATTTAGTTTTGAATATTACCATGAACATATGCCAGCTGTACTAGAGCATTAGAAGTACCCAGAAAAACCCACAGGAAATGACTCCTTGCCCTGCCACCATAACTTAGAGAAGGCTGTTAGAAGGAAGAAAGGCAAGGTGACAACCTGGCTTCAAACAAAGCACAGGAATGTGTTTAGATCAGACAGGCCTCTCAACCTGTCCTTGGGTTCTTCAACCTTCCTAGTTCTCGGTGGTGTTTCTAACATCACCTGGATCCAACTGTTCTTGCAAGTTCACAAATCCCAGTGGCACCTGCTGTCACAGGGTTCCCTGTAACATTCTCTCACATAATAACAGCAAGCTCTGTTCTTGTGTAGTTCCCTTTTTGTTTTCCTAGCTCATACAGAAAATGTTAACAAACAAGACTGTTCCTCCTCATCACCTGATTTTCTAAAAGCCTTGACTGCTTTAATGGAAGTAGGCAGAGTACAAGTAACAATCATAGTCAAGGTCAGGCAAGGAATATGTTCTCAAACCATGAGGAAGTAACATCCAGGCTCTCAAATTAACCTTAATCAACAATTGGACTTTTTAATCTCAATTTTCAGTGAGAAGGTTGCCATCTTGTAGAGAGGTGTTTTAGGAAGATCAAGGTCTTATTTCTTCTTTTCTTAACAGCTATTTCAAAATTGTCAAATATTAGTAGCAGCTGAAAAATAAAGCCATCAAATACAAAATTTGCAGAGTAGTGTGCTTAATCTTATTGGGATCCCTCTCTCTTTCCAATAAGACAGCCAGCCTAAATAAATGGGAATTCTCCTCTTGCCTTGAAGGCCTGATAAGATGCTACACCACTACTGTAACAGATTGCCCTCAAGGTTATCCTGTCCCTTTCCATGACTAAACAGACAGGCAGATGCACTAACACCTCACACAGAAACACTACAAACCTTTAACCAAACATGAACAAGCATGCCATAAAAAGCCCACACAAACAGAAACTATACACACCAGTCTTAAAATTTTAAAAATACTGATTTTCCAGAATACACAAAGAACATTTTAAGCACAAAATTGCTTACAAGCATTTGCATTGAAACATATCTTAATACAGTGTCCAGACAGAGTTGAGTGGAAAAGGGGGGAATGTTTTTGGAGGGATAGAGAAGCATTTTCATTTGATGCTACCACACCAGTGGTTGTTTTGGTGTCCTAAAGGTGAAACAAGCCTTGGCTGACAAGTAGGGATGCAGCTCCTTAGGAAACCTGAGTGCCAGGTCCCACCTGTGCTCACTTTAGGGTTGAGTTCTTTTCTAGGGTATCTTTTCTACAGCATTTGAAGTATGTGAGTATTTCCAGTACCCAGAAATAGGATGTTTGTTCACAGAAATACTGACAGGAACACAAATTCCCAAACGACCTTGACTATAATTAACCATCTAATTTTAGTGGCATTTGCCTGACCGACATCTCCCTGGCTGGTTTGTTTCAGCAGACAGACTGCAGAAATTGCCAGAGCTTTCCTCCAGTAGGATACACCCCATGCACAAGGGAGGTGAGAGCTGCAATACAGCAATTCACATGCCTGTGAACAAAATAAACACATTTTTTTCACAACAGGAATTAAAAAACATATAGCAGTGCTGTCTCAGGGGTTTAATTAGCTTCAAATGAAGCCTGATAACAAGACATCTTATCAGAAGCTTTTCTTTCAACAAAACCAATTAGTATCAATTGAAACAGAACCAGCTGAGATAAACATGTACACAGCATGCATAACCTTGAGGTCCATAATGCCCAATAATTAAGTACTGGATCATTTCCCATACTCAAGAGAGAAAAGTTTGTATAAATCAACAATAATCAAAGGAAAGTTTTTCTCCTATGGGGACAAGAAGGGTTTGAATCCAGCACATTTATTTCAGCCAGTTGTCCTTGTGAAACTGAGCCATGGCACAGCTCAGGTTTTCTGTGCAGCTTTTTGAGATCTCCAAACAAGATTGTGAACTTTTCCTTCCTAACATTTTGACTTACTTTCCTCCAAAAATGAGTCCACATTTCCAAAGTCTCTTACAGACAAAGGAAAAGCTAAGCCACAGCTCATTAGCAGAATTCCCACCCAAAACCATACTTTTATCCACCTCCTTTCCTTTCCCTGCTCTTTTGCAACCTTCTCTCTCTGCATTACTCTTTCTTTTTAATTTCTTGTTTCAAAAAATATTTATCTGGACCTTTTAATTAGCAATGGTTCAATGGGTCCTTACTGACACAGATTTTAACTTCATACAACCTCTAAATGGGCTGGAGAAAAGCGAGGTGGATTGAAAACTGGCTGGATTGAAAACTGGCTGAGCTGCCAGGCTCAAAGGGTTGTGGTAAGTGGAATGAAGTCCAGCTGGAGGACAGTCTGGTGGTGTGACTCCAGACTATGATACTGAGGCCAATACTGTTTTACATGTTTATAAATGACTTAGATGAAGGGACAAAGCCTCCTCAGCAAATTTTCAGATTATATAAAATAGCTGAAAACACCTTTGCCATTGAGAGGCACCTTGACAGCCTGGAGAAATGTGCTGATGGGAATCTCATGAAGTTCAGCAACACAAAATGCAGAGTCCTACACCAGGGGAGCAGCCAACCCGAGCCCCAGCTCATGCTGGGGGAGAGAGCAGCCTCACAGAGAAGGACTCACAGACAGACAGACAGCAAGTTGAACATGAGCCAACAGCAAGCCTCTGCAGCAGAGGCAGCCAAGAGATCCCAGGCTGCACAGGGAAGACAGCCGATCAAGGAAGGTGGTCCTTCCATTCTGCCAGCACAGCCCAGTGCTGTGTCCTGGGCTTCCCAGTACAAGGCAGGCATGGACATGCTGGCAGGAAGTCCAGTGAAGGATCACAGAGATCATTAAGGGGCTACAAATCTGTCCCACAAGGGAAGGATGAGTGAGCTGCAGCTGCTTATCCTCAAGAAGAAAAAGAATGGAAGGGAATTCCATCTATGATAAATACCTGATGGGAGGCAGAAAAGGAGTCAGGCTCTTATCAAGTATGGAGTGAAAGGATGAGACATAGTGGACAAAAACTGAAACACATAAACATAAGCTTCTTTTGGTTTTGTTCTGTTGATTTTTTTTACTATGAAGGCAATCCAACAGTGAATCAGGTACCCGAAGAAGCTGGGGAGTCTCCATCCCTGGAGATACTCAAAACACAACCAAACAGGGTCTTGGGCAATCCACTTTTGCTGACCTAGGTTTGTACAGGGAAACTGGACTAGTGTGTCTCCAGAGGCATCACCCACCTTCAGCAATTCTGAGCAACGGGCAAAGACAAATGTCAGGGTCTTTAAGGGCACTGATGACTTGTAAACAGTGCTGCTGTAATCCCTGCTACTCTTAAGGAACATTACAAAACTCCTCAGCACATTACCCCTTTGCAGTAGGATCATTCTATATCCTTCCATCGAAGTGCTGCACAGAAATGCTACCAAGACAGAACTTTTAACTCACACCGAGCTCTAACTCAGTGTTTGCACTCTGCCTCTTTTCTCCCACCTGGTTAATGCAAACTGGCCAAGTGCAGCCTGCGTGGGAGAAGCAGCAGCAAGGAGCACACAATTTGCATTCTGGTATATGGCCATCACTGCCTGCAACCACAGAATGCACATGTTTCCTGGAACATGAAAGAATGCTTCTGACAGCATTTCAAATTCATTCACAGGGCCAAATTCCTTTCTGAGTTACTGAAAAATGGAGCAAGCTCACTGTGGTCAGGACACAGTATCAGGCCATTGTAATTAATGTACATGTGAAAGTGTGCATGCACCCATCCCACACACTGAGACTCAGTGCTACTTCCATAACTGCATTGCTAATTTCAGGATGTTTAGTATTTTTTCTGTCAACATTAGCAAAGTTGTAGGACTATCTCCTGTACTTCTAGACATGCAGGCTTCAGAGAGCTTGAAAACACATGTTCTTCCCATACTCCTCCATTTGCCTTCTGATTTTTGTCTAAAAGAAAAATGTCTAAGTGGCAATTTTTGTGGTTAGCATGCAACTCTTCAGTGCTTGTGGCTGATAAAGACAACTGTCATTCAACCAGAACACTTCAATCCACATCAAGTCTTTCCTTCGAGAGAACTAAGGTAAACACAGGCGTTTCAACTTAAAATTTCTGTGATGCCCACGTAAGTTCTTCAAAATCATGCATGACTGTCATCCAAAGGAGCTGCACACAGGAACACTCCCCCGAGGTCACACAGGAAGAAGCTACAACTCCCCCTCCTGCATGAGTCACGCACCTCCTGCCACCTGCACCCACTGGCTTCAACAATCACACTTGTCTTTTCAACAGGAGCAGTTTCACCCTTCTCTGCTCCAAGCAAAGGGCATGAAGCCCTGCTCTGGTCCTCTTTACCAAAAGCATTCCAAGATCTATGACTGAAAGCCACTCCTTTGCTTCATTTAACCCAACCTCCCCCCTCTCAGAGCACACCAAATTTCACAACTATTCATCTCCAACCTGCCTATGTTCAGTCTTTAAGAAGGCAATCTCTTCTCCACCAGACTAACACCACAAAACATGTTTGACAGACTCCACCAGTTTTGAGACCAGAACACTGTCATGTCTCAGTACAATTTAAAAAGGAGAAGCAAGGTCTGAACATTTTGCAACAGCACCATTATTTCTGTGCATGCTTTAACCAATCTGTCCTGGTTTAACCAGCTGGGGCAGGAGTTGAGGAGTTCTGTCTGCATCCTTGAGGTTTCACTGCAAGAGAATGGTGATGTCAGCAGAGAACCTGGAAAAGAGGAAGCAGTTTGCATCCCAGATGTTAACCTTCACCCAGCCACTGCCAGACACCAAGACAGGCTGGAAACACAGGGCAGAAAACTCTAACTCTGGAGAAACAAATCCCTTCTCAACTATGGCTGCAGCACAAAAATCACAATGTAAAGAAACTCAAGTTTCCTTTTTTAACCACACTGTATTGAAGGTACCACGTCTTTGACTCACATCA